>NC_052050.1:3213068-3519068 GCF_903992535.2 Arvicola amphibius
GGGTAAATGGGAACAGACAGAAACAAGAGTGGGAGGGAGACATATACTGGCTGGGTTGGTGTTTTGGTTTTTGGTTTTTCTCTCTGAGAGGTGGGCTCTGAGTGAGGAGTGTGTGTGTGTGTGTGTGTGTGTGTGTGTGTGTGTGTAGCTGTGGAAGGAGGCTTTGTACATAATCTTGGTTGTTTTCTCTGGGCACAGTGACCTTGAACACACACAAAGGTGCACAGAATCTGCACTCCGTTGTGAACTCCTGAGAGTGCAGAAACATGTTGGCTCCATGTGAATAGCAACCAGGGTTTTGGGGATGAGCTGGAGCCACACAGGTGCAGGAAGCTCCTGGGGACTTGACCGCGCCAGCTGTTGCTCGTTTCTCTGTCAAGTAAGCAGTCTTTCCTTGGAAAAGTCCTAGCCCGGAGCAGGTCTGGGGAGAAGCAGGAGGGTGCAGCTCAGGCCTGAGGTGTGAGCTGCTTGAAATACGAGCACTTCACTTTTTTATTGCACCTTTTAATTGCCTCCTGAAGGCTGTCAGCCACCAATAAAAGCCCCTGAGCTTGGGAGAGTCCCCATTGTTATTCACTGTGTGTGTCTACTCCTTCAAAGGCACCCCTTGTCTTGGCTCTTGTGGGGGAACCAGGGGCAAAGGATAATCCAAATGCAAAGGGGGAGCCTAAGGTGGCACTGGAAAGATGCAGGGCCTGGGGTCACATGGAGATTCCACCCGAGAGCGCCTCACGCTGCTTGGTCCCATTCTGGGTTCTGAAAAGTGGAATTATTACAGAATTGTGGGCAAAGCATCCTGGCTCAAAGGGAGAGACTGGTGGAGAGGAGGTGTCCTCAGAACGCGAGGCATGGAGAGCCACGGTTGTGAGAAGCAGAGAGTTCCTGTGTTTGTAAGATCAGGATAAGGATGAAAAGCCGAGGGAATTATGGGTACCCAGTGGGGGATGGAAACATTTAAGTTGCAGAAATGAAGCACAGGCTATCTGATGCTCAGGGGTGGCTCTGGGGACCCGCCACCTGAAGGAAGACAGGACTATCTCAGGAGCAGGGGACTCCGGCTAAGAGCTACTGGACCTGCAAGCACAGGGAAGGTGGTCATGGGAGGCAAGGCTGAGGCACAGCATGGAACCTTCCTGCAGGGGTGGAAGCACCTGGAGGACAGCACATTCCTGCATCTGGAGGGCATGGAACTCAGGAGGGAAGATTGGAGGGAGTCCTGACTGTGAGATCACACCCTCAGGTCTTGGTGCTCCCAGGATCCTGACTGTGAGATCACACCCTCAGGTCTTGGTGCTCCCAGAGTCCTGACTGTGAGATCACACCCTCAGGTCTTGGTGCCCCAGGAGTCCTGACTGTGAGATCACACCCTCAGGTCTTGGTGCCCAGGAGCTCTGTCCTCCCATTGTGAGAGCAGAAACAGTAACACAAGAGTGGGCTCAGGTCAGGGCCACTGGAGAACTAGATAAGAGAACAGGCCACAGATTTAAAAGCATGTGGACACACCTGAAAACACATGGACACAGATACACATATGAATATACAGACATACCTGACAACACATGGACATAGGTACACACATGAAAGAAATGACTTTCCAAACACATACAAAGACAAATGGACACATTCACACACCTGAAGACATATGGACACACCTGAAAACATGTGGATACACCTGAAAACATGTGGATGCATGCACACATATGCAAACGTGTGCATACATGTGTATGCATACCCCAAAACGCATGGAAATATGCACACATACTCTGAAACATATGAACGTGCGCATACACAGTTTAAACATGTGAGCATATGCATGCACACTCCAGAATACACAATTGCACACACACGTATCCAAAACATGTAGACATGTTTATGCATATTTGAAAGTATACATACCCCAAAGCATGCATGTGCATGTGCATTCCCATATTCCTGAAAATATACAGACATATGTTCACATGTCTGAAAAAAGCATGCTTTTATCAGCACAAAAGATGGTTTTTACCAATCCCCTGCATCACTGCAAAAGAATTCACATGCAGCGTCCATGGCTCCTTGTTAGACATGCCGTTGGTCACCCACAGATAACACTCACTGTGTGCAGTCCCTGACTTTCAGGGCTGTGGTGCTGTGGCCACCTGTCCTGCCCTCCAGTAGCCTACCCACTCAGGGAGAGGCTCGTAGTAGGGCAGACGTGGTGATATCGATAATTCCAGAAGTCCATAGAGTGATGGGGCAAGAACCTTGAAGGCCAACATTATGTAGATGAGGAGCTGGCATCAAAGAGTTTGGAAGGACAAGCAAAGGTCACCACAGAGAACATTCTAGATGGACAAGATGGACTGCTCAAGGCCTGGTGTTGGGCAAAAGAGTCCACTGTGTGCATCTATGTGGAGTGGACTTGTAGAGAAGGAGATGTGTTTGCTGCGTGCCAGGCCAGGGAGGACTCATCCATCTCTAAGCCCACACACACCTTTAAGATGGCCTCTTCCTGCTCCCGCTTTATAGAAGGAACAGAGGCTTGGAGGAGAAAGGGATCCAAGAGTGGCCTGGGTGCTCTGGAGAGCAGAATTTCCTACAGTCTGTGTCCTGCAGACCTGGGATCCACAGATGACTTCCTGTCTGTCTAGGAGCCTTATGGGATGGTTGCAAAATGCAGCGTATGTGCACAGCTGTGCCTCTGGGGGCAGAGCTTTTTAGGGTCTCTCAAAGTTGAGAGAACCCGTGGAGGTGGAAGATTCTTAAACAGTAGGCACAGAGCTGAGCAAGGACACCAATCCAGAACTCCAGGCACAGCAGACAGCACAGGTGACATCAAGAGGCAGAGGAAGGGAATTGAGGGGAAGATACAGCGAGCCTCAAAACCCAGCTCAAGTGACTCATGGGTGTGTTAATGCCAGGAGCCTGGTAGTGCCACAATGGGTGGATACGGTGAAGCAGGAGCAGCATCAGGCACGATGTGACCACCTGGGCATTCTCTGTGCATCTGCTGGGTAGTCTAGTGTAGAAACCCCACCTGGGCAGAGAAGGCGGAGCTATCTAGACTTTAATTTCAGAAGTGGTCGGGTTGTGTGTAAAGGAATCCCAGAAGAGGAGCACTGGAGGAAACAGGAAGACATGGTGGGAAAGCCATCTCTGTAAGCAGGAAGAAACAGGAAAGGACAGCAGGATGGGTGGTCCATGGGGAGCCACTGGTGATCAGGTCAGGGACATCCAGTGAGAGATGGAATCTGATTCATAGGAAAGGGTGCTTTGGCCTCTAGAGGGGACAGGGGACCTGGAGTCAGGGGAGTGCTGCAGAGGCTGGGCATGAAGTAGCTGGAGAGAAGGAGAGTGTCAGTGGTTGGGGACAAGAAAGTCTCCGGAGAGTGGGCCAAGGCTGAGGTCCTTGAAGCTGCTCACCAATGGGGCTGTGCTATACAGCTTGGGGAAAACGTTTACTGTCAGATCAACCCTCTGGAATTCTGGCATGTTCTTCCCTGGAGACCTTCCCCCTCTTTACCGAGTTCACCTCAAAGCCTTTTTGTAGATGCAGGGACCTACTGAGCTGGTGGCACACTGCCAGCTGGGGTCGAGTGGTTCTGAACAGAGTGAGAGGTTTGTTTGTAGCCTCCTAAGTGAGGATTTCTGCAGCATCTCTCTCCTTTAGACCATCCTCAGTCTCTTTTTTTTTCTGGAGTGAAGATAATGGCTTCAGATGACATGACACCAGGTATTGATTTAAGGATGAGAATTAAACAGTTCTGTGTCTCTGGAACAAAAGAAAGTGAAGTGATCACCATGCACGATGCCCGGGAGGCTATAGCGGCAGAGCCAGTGTGGGCAGCCTCCCATTCTTTGATGAAAACGCTGTAGGAGAAAACATCTCCCAAACTCTTTGATGGGTGCAGCCCATACTGAGGCCATGGGGTACTCTTATTTGTGTTAATTCAGGTTTTGAGGGTCATGCCTTCTCTAGAGAAGGTTCACAGCCCAGTCCCCCTCTCATCCTCCCTTCTTCTTCCCCTCCCTCCTTCCACCCCCACCACAAGTGTCTCCCCAATTCCCCCTTCCCCCCCACCCAACTTCCCATTCTGCCTTATTGACTTAGGAGCTCATGTGGGTTCCCTATCTGCCATCTCGCCAGTACCTCAGGGCTCCCTATCTAGCCCGTCATTCTCCCACCCTGGGCAGTGTATTGATTTATCACGGAAGACCTCCCTGCCAGCTGTGCTCAGCTTGCTTGCTGCTTTGCTCAGCAGCAGAAAGAAGAGAGCAGCGTGTGGCTCCTTGACCCCACCCCCAGCTGCTGTCCAGGCCTAGGAGCCAGGAGAGCCTCCTCTATGAGTCAGAATTATGCCTGAAGGACAGCAGATGAGGGTGAGGACTGGCCACTGGGAGGGAGCCAGAGGCAGCTTCTCTGGCCCTCAGGTGACTCTGTGGGTGGTAACTGGCGAGGAGTGGAGGCATCAGATCGTCTCCCAGAACCCTGTCTGGGCCTGAGATGGAGCTGGAAAACAGCAAAACAGGGCAGAGGAGACTGGTCATCGGTTTGCAGTGGGCTCTCTGGTGAGTCTAAAGTCGACCCTGTGGTTTCATGAGCATCAGAAAAACTGGTCCAAGTGAGTTGGAACCCACACTGTCCCCTGAAGCATCTGCCAGGGACCTCAGCTGAGATGGGGCTCTCTGATTTCCTGTGCAATAACAAGCTGTATGTGTGGCTGACAGCCCACTGAAGGTAGGGTTGCTGTAGGCAGGCCATTGAAGGTTGGCCATGGTGGCCAGATCATTTAAAGCTGACTATGGTAGGCAGGCCATTAAAGGTAGGTCACAGTAAGCAGTCTGTTGAGGTTTGGCCATGATGGGCAGGCTATCTGAGGTTGACAGTAGTGGGCAGGCCAACTAAGGTTGCCTACAGTAGGTTGTGTTGATGGAACTGCGGGGCTGCGTCCCGCCACCCGGCTAGCTTTACACCCGAAATAATTACACGGAAACAGTATTCTTTTAAACACTGCCTGGCCCATTAGTTTTAGCCTCTTATTGGCTAATTAACCCATATTTAGTAATCCGTGTAGCACCACGAGGTGGTCGCTTACCAGGAGAGATCTTAACCTGCATCTGTCTCGGAGAGGAGAGGCATGGCGACTGCCTATGGCGACTGCCTGAAGCGTCTCCCTCACTGCCTTCTACCCAGCATTCTGTTCTGTTTACTCCGCCTACCTAATTTTCTGTTCTATTAAAGGGGCCAAGGCAGTTTCTTTATTAACCAATGAAAGTAACGCATAGACACTCCTCCATCAAGGTTGGAGTTTGGCCATGGTGAAGAGGCCATTGAAGGCTGGCCACGGTAGGTAGGACATGGCAAAAACTTAGCTCAGAGAGTAGTCACCCACATTAGTTATAGCCATCCCCTGGAAGGTCATGGTAAAGGACAGGACATGGTGCCTGTCTTCTGGGAGCTTCTGCTCTCTTTGGGGGTCCAGGACTTGATGTGCCGATATGTATCATGTGATTTTGAACAGGACTTGGCATGGGGAACTTCAGGAAGGAGAATCTCCAGGAAGAGGTCTGTGAGTTCATGGCCAGATGGATTCAAGTTTGTCTTGAGTGTGATACACACTAAAATCCTTGAAAACAGGAAATGGCTTGTTGTGGGTATGGTAGGCAGAGTGGATCAGGCAAGGAGTTTGAGACAAGGGAAGATAGGGCAGACACCAAGGGAACAAATGTCTACAAGGAAGAGGGTGGGGATAAACAGGGAGGTAGAGGTACTTGGAAATGACTTCCTGTCTGAATTCTGGAGGGGTAGCATGGTGACAGACAGATCTTCTATCCAGGGAGCTCAGGGCTTGGCACACTAACAGACGCCCAAACACTGCTCTTGCTTCTCTCCTGGGGTGAGCTGGGACAGCTGGGAATGTTAGACAGAAGTCCCATCCACATCGCCACATTCAGGGGTTAGTTGGACAGGCTGTTTGGAATCCCATGTGGAGGCAGAAGCGGGTGTTTGTAGATATGGACATGTGGATCAGATAATGCCACATACCCATGGGAAAACAAAAATCAAGGCTAAAGGGCAGTGGTGAAGAGACCCACAGGACAGCAAGAATCAAAGAAGGAGAGAGTAGCTGACGTACCCAGCATGCAAAAGTGCATGCTGACCATGGAGGCCAGCACTGACAGTGGCTTCAGGACCTGCAGGCCTTAGAGGACCCCACAGGCATACCTCACACACGACCTCATGGCTCTGCAGCCTGCATGATGGCCTCTTTGCTCATGGCCGGATCATTTAAAGTTGGCTATGGTACGCAGGCCATTGAAGATAGGCCACATTAAGGAGTCCATTGAGGTTTGGCCAAGACGGGCAGGGCATTTAAGGTTGGCCACAGTAGGCAGACCATTGAAAGCTGGCCTCGGTGGGCAGGCTATGGAAGATTGGCCATCCAGAATCGGGAAGTAACGAGAATGGCAGGTTGGAGCCGGACAGCTCTCAGATCCTCTATCCGCGCCAAGATTTCGCTCATGGTGAATGGGGAAATATATGAAACCTGTTCTTTCCCAGGCTACACAGGACCTATGAAGCCATGGGAGATTGTTCGATATGAAAAGGAAACCACAGCAGGTGGCATCACTGGTAGACAGCTGGGGTCCACATGGGGAAGCAAGGCAGAGCCCAGGAACTTCTGGGAGCTCCTAGGGGAATCCCAGGAGGAAGCCCTTGTCCAAAGTTCTCTTACCTAAATGAGGGTCAGATGTGAGCCTCTATTGTGAATTAGGGTCTTGCAAGAAAGAGAAGGGCTATTCCTGTCTTAAAGTGGGGTCGGCCTCAGATGGGTGTCACAGTGACCTCTCACAGATTTGTGTGCATAAATGTACATGTGTGTATACAGGCACACACCTGTGCACACAAGCACGTGCTCACACACCTACACATGCAGACACATGTATGCACACACAGTCACATTCACACATGTGCTTCTTCACATACTAGAGTTTTGGGGTTCAAGCACTTATCAGTATGGGAGACAACTTAGCTATATATGGAGAAAGGACAGACAGACACAGACTCACCTGGGTGGATTGAGATGGATTTTTGTTGTTGTTGTTGTTGTTGTTGTTGTTGTTGTTGTTGTTTGTCCCCGGTTCAGGGTGTGAACACCAGTGAAGTAGGCAGGAGGGGTCAGGCTGCAGGGTCTGGAAGGATTTCAGAAGGAGTTGTGCAAGTACCTTTTAAAAGGAGAAGTTGCATGGGTGAAGGGGAGAACTATGGGGAGTCCAGTCCTGCGTGATCTGGGCCTGGGAGTCTGCATTCGTTCCCGTTCATGGCGCACAAGGCTCACTGAGAGGCCAGTGCCCATCCAGTGAGTGGTGGGTGAGAGGGTGTGACGCAGAGGCTGGTCCGCAGCGCCCCTCCAGAGGAAGCGGGAGGGGGCGGGGTTTGGAATAACTGCTGACTCAGCTAATAGAGCTGAAGGAAGTTCTGAGGTGATTGGAGTTGACGGTATGGCCATAAAACACTGTCAGCAGAAATTGTCACCACAGGAAAAGTGGCCCCAGGTGAGGCACTTGCATACTTTCCTCCCCTGTGGTCTGAGAGGGCAGTGCTGGGGAGCCCTGGGAAGGCCATAACGAGCTCCACATTAGATCACATGCTAATGAAGGTAATAATACTAAGAAGGCGGGAGGGGCATTTGCCTGCAGAGAGCAGAGTTGGCCTGGAATTAATAGAGATCTGAAATTCCCCATGTCCGAGCCAGAGAAGCTCCCAGAAAGGTCAGAGCAGATGCACGGCTCTCTAGAGCAGGGGTTCTCAACCTTCCTAATGCTGCAGCCCTTTAATACAGGTCCTCATGTTGTGGGGACCCCCCAACCTACAGTTATTTTCTCTGATACTTCATAATTGTAGTTTTCTACTGCTATGAATTACGATATATCTGATATGCAGGCTACCTGACAGGCGACCCCTGTGAAGGGTTATTCCACCCCCAGTGGGTCACGACCCACAGTCTGCTCTCTCTGCTGCTCTAGAGAGACACTCCCATGTCCCGAGGGACAGGCTGGGAGGTTAGGGTGGGAAATGGTGTCCTGACTCCTGCTTCCTACTGGACAGCACCTTTCCTTCCTGTCTCTTCTCACCTTCTCAGTCCCCCGCTCAGTCCTTGAGCTCCGGCAGCCTGTGGATGCAGTTTTCTGTCCACTTGCCCCTCCCGGTGGGGAGCAGCTGCCAGGACCTAAGCTAAAGCCCTTGGCTGCCCAGTCTCAATCCCTAGGCAGCTATGGAGGATTTAATTTCTTAAAGTGCAAGAACCGGCCATTCATCAAGCTGAAACCAAGCGTCTCAGGGTACAAAGCTGCTCTCCTCCCCTCCCCTTGCTTGCTGCCAACAGCTTGCCCGTGTCTCCAAGCTCTGGAGCCCCAGGGTCCTGTCAAGACCCACCTCTCACTAGTGCACACTGAGTCAGGCGGTATGAGACCCCAAGGCTTCTAGGGCCGCCGCTACCCAGAGTGTGCCGTTTCAATGCAGCCATGAGCAGCCAGTTCCATGCCAGTGAACTAACAGGGAATGTGATTGTAAATTCTGCTCTTCAGGTATACAGTGCTCAGAATCCATGTGGGTTTAGCTGGGGGGCTATGTTGGGTCTTGGGCTGGTTCCACTGTCTATCAGGAGTGCTCATGAGAGGAAGGCACAGCCTCTCCATGCAGTGATGGACAGTGGGTAGTCAGCCCAGAGATGCCCCTGTGGCTGGGTACTGGCAAGTGATATCCCATTCTGCAGACAGAGGCTGCAGACATGGTCATAGAAACACCCTGAGTGAGCCCTGCAGAGCTTTCTCTCTGCTCTGAACCTAGCGCATGGGATAGCTTCAGCTTCTTCTTCCTGACACCCTTCCCCTGTCCCTATCCTTTGCTCCATTGGGCTGGGCCTCTTAGAGTCAGTCTTTCCCACGACCCAGATGGGCTCCGTCCTTAATGTGCAGTGTGTGTATGTGTAGAAGGATCAGAAATCTAGCAAATGGATGACTAGGGTGGAGGGGTGTGGCAAGTTACAAGTGAGTGCCCGCAGAAATGGGTGACTATGTAAGCAAACTGAACCACAAAAGGCTGATTTCAATGGCAGCCTTGTCCCACTCAGAGGAGGACGGGGCTCTAAAACTCTCTCAGTAGTCCCTGTCCCTGCTACCATGTCCCCACCTGATGTCTTGAACATCTTGGAGAACGTCAGGGTCCATGTGGGAGACCAGAGTGGGGACCACATTTCCTGTCAAGATTTTGTGCTGGAGTTTTGGACCTTGAGCTAGGGAAATCCAAAGTTCTGCAAGGAACTGGATGGATTCCTTTCCATGGAGGAGTTTGGAGGCAAGAAGCTCTTCAGACTATGGTATCTCTGTTCTGGCTTGGAGGAAGTGGAATCTGGGAGCATAGAAAAAGTAGATTAGTCCCCAGGGAGGAATGAGCTGGGGTGACAATGTTTACAATAGCCCATGTTGAGCCAACACTGAGGCTAGGAGCACCCTGGGTGCAGACCCAGGAGGCATGGGCTTGACCCCAGTTTGACCTCTGTAGGTCTTGGTGCTTTTTTCTCTAAAGTGGAGATAAACACCCACCTTCACTCACTGAAGTGTGCTCTGTCCAGACTTGCCAGTGCTGAATACCTGGAGAGCTCAACGTGCTGTAGAAAGGGAAGGATCTGTTCACTTGTGTGGGTTTGTCTATAGGGATCTTTTCTAGGAGACCAGGGCCCAAGGGGGGCAGGGCCTGGGGATCCCCATGTCACATTGGCACACCATGGCCATGTCTGAGAGTGGGGATCCAGAAGCAGTATCAGGAGGGCTACGGAGATTAGAGTCAGTAAGTTTAGAAGCCCTGAGTTTGGATCTCCAGCACCCACATCAAGAGTCAGATGAAGCTGGGAGGAGGGAGTGGTAAGGATGCAGACCCTGGAGCTCACTGAACTGTTAGTCCAGCCAGTCAGTGATTTCCAAGTTCAATGAGAGGCTCCAACTCAAATATATATATATAATATATATATATAATATATTATATATTAATATATATATAACATATATATTAATATATATGAAGAAAATCAATGTGAGGAAGACGCTGATGTTTACCTCTGGCCTCTACATGTAAGCAGACATACACACACACACATGTATGTACAACACACATACATGCATACACACACATCATGAGGTTCTGATGTGCTGCTAGAGAGATTGGGGGAGTAGGTGCTGCCATGGGGAGCAGGTACTACTGTCTTTGTATCAACCTGGGTTGATGGTAAACAGTTAGGCTGAGTGGTGCAGACAGACCTGGCTGCAAGCCTGCACCTCCATGGGCTTCTCTCACCCATATCATAGGAGTAGCATACGGAGCACCAGCTCAGCTCATGACTAGAGATTTGCTGCCTCCCCACTGCTGCGCACATAAAAATCAAAGTGAACGGGTGGCCAGAGAGCCCCAGATGTCACCGCATTCTTTGCCTTACTCCAGGCTGTCAGTAAATCTCAACTAGATCCCTGCAGCATCCTGGCACCTCTTATTTTTCTCAACACCAGTTGCAAGAAATCAAGAGTCACAGTACAAGCAGAGACAGTAGGAAAGGCTGATGGGAATCTGCTTTGTCAGGCCAAGGGTTCCTCCACCAACTGCTCCCGCTCCAGCCTCCCCCTTAGCACCAGAGGCAGCAGGTTCTGGAGAGAAAAAAGAAAAGAAAAAAGAAACAACAGCCTAGAAATACATAATTGATTTCCCCTCATGCTAGTTCCCAACATAGGCTTTTGGGTCGTAGGGAAGGTGCCTGATTGGAATATCTCTGAAGAGGGCAGTGAGTTATGGCAACGGACACTCTCCTAGCTGTCTCTCTTGCTCATAAATCTATCCCCCTCTGAAAGTGCAGATGGTCCATAATCGTCCATCATGTGGAGTTCAGCACCGGACAGCTCCCGGGCGGGTTTTTCCTCTGAGGATCTTTTTCTGCAAGCTAAACGGAACTGCGACTCCACGCAGCCTCTCCCTGTAATGGAGTGTGAGCAGATCAGCCGTCGGGAATGATTTAAGAGGGGACGAACAATAAATATCCAAGAGGTTGGAGCTCAAAGCCAGCAGGCAGCGGAGGAGGACGCGGTACTGAGGAGAGGGAGGAGATGCTCCGGTGTACTTAGATCGTGGATTGCTTTTTATATAATTATTTCGAGGGAGAACAGGTGGTATGGTCCTAGGAAGAGGTGTCTCTCGGGTAACTTTTTTTCAGGAATCCCCCTCTAAGTAACTTCTCCTGTCATCCCAAGGAGGATGGAGGTCAAGGGGCCATTTGGCAGCAGGAAATGTATTTATTGGTGTTTGGAGATAAGTAGGCCCTGCACCTTACCTGTCCCCGTCCACTGTTTCATCCCCAGAGCTGCTGACTCTCCACCCATAGTCTCCTGGTGCACCTGTTTCCTATCTTGCCATCTTCCCAGGGAAGCCAGGCACAGGAAGAGGAGAGCTCACATGCTGACACTTTTTGTTCATCCCACTGCCCCCCTAATCAGAGCTGGCACTTGAAATGGGAGCAGAGATGGCTCTGTCTGGGGTTGGGTTCCCCAAGAGACTCAGTTGCCAAGCACCCTGCAGCTCTTGGATGAGAAAGATCTATAACTAAATGGCAGAGGACAGTCGCTGGATGGTGATGATGCTCTGAACCCCAATCTCTGCCATGAGGGTGCCTCCTACAGGTGCCAGTCACTCTGCCTGGTGGTGCCAGTAGCTGAAGCACAGAGAGAGGCTGTATCTCTCCCTCCTTCGGCTCCTGCTCTCCCCAGACAGCAGAGCTCTGGGCTGGGGACAGAGGGTGTTTGCTGGTCAGTAGGGCTGAGGGGTCACAGGCAGGACACCTGCAGATCCATCTCAAAGAAAGCCTGTCAGCACTAGCTACCTGTGCACACACCAGAGAGGCTGCCTGGAGGATGCCAGAGGCCAGCCCTGTGCCCTCCCTCCTAGAAGTGACACTGCCAGGGGCAGGTCCAGTACCCACTGTGGCCCATCGCTAACCCTTGGAAATAGAATTCACCTCAGCATCTTTCTGGGGCATCGCAGAGCAGAGCACACAATATACACATGAATGCAACCCAGCTGAATTCTTGCACTCTCTTACAATGTGCCAGCTGCTACACGTTGGCACGGGTACATGGTGGGCTCTTCTGAGAGCCTAGAGGAAGGGATGTGCTCTCTGCAGTGACCAAAGCCCCCCAAGGCATCTCCTTTGAGGCTTTCTGCAGACTGATGAATGGCTTCCTCCTCCTCCTTCCACCCTCTCCAGGAAAGAGGGGAGGGGCAAGCCCTCTTGACAAAGAAGATGCAGCATAGAGACCTGCCCTGCCATGCAGCTTCAGCTAGCTCCCAGACAGAGGATCTTGAGGGGGAACAGGTGAGCATCCTCTGCCTCCACTTACACGGGCCACATCCAAAAACCACTGAAGTCCTACAATGATTCAGCCCCTCCTAGAGACGAGCCTTGATAATTTGTAAATTCAATGGCTCTCAGATTGCCCCACATGCTCCTAAGCCCCCTGCCTTGAGAGTTCCTGTCCTGGTGGCTGAGTATCAGGCCTTTTCTCTTTCTCATTTCAACCTTGGGGGTCCTCCTCACTGTAGGACACAGTATGGCATGCATAGGGGACACAAGCTTCTCCAAACAAGTCACTACCCTGAGCCTGCCTCAGCCTGTGTCTTAGTTCCTTTCTAAGTAACTTAGTTACTATAGCTGTGCTAAAACACTATGACCAAGACAACTTAGAAAAGACAGCGTTTGCTTGGGCCTGCAGTTCTGAGAGGTTAGAGTCCATGAGAGTGGAGCGGACCATGGTAGCAGAAACACACATCTCAGGGAAAGCAGGAGGCAGACAACACACTTGAAAGGGTGGGAATCTTGAACTTTCAAAGTCCATTCTGAACGACACTCTCCTCCAGCAAGGCTACATATGCCTCCTAATCCTCCTCCAAACAGCCACCAACTGGGCGCCAAGTATTCCTGAGATTTCTGGAGGATGTCTTATTCAAACTACTACAGCCTGCATGGGAAAGACCGGACCTGACCTTCACTGAGGGCTTGCTGCCAGACAGCTCTGTGCTCGGGGCTTGCACCCCCTGACTCAGTGCCTGTAAATGCCCTCCCACCACCAGCAGCCTGGTCTCCATGAGACCACGACCTCCCCACCCAGTGCCACCCCCCGGCTCTGCACAGCTGCCCTTGTTCTCCGTTGTTTGCAGGATACCCTCTATCACTCCATCTCGCCTCACTGTTTCTAAACCAGCAGAGCCTTCCTGGATCCTTCTATTCATGCTTTCTCATTCCTCGCTCTGCCATTTTTCTCTGCAACTTTTGTCAGGTTTGATTTTGTTATTCTACAGGTACAGGCGCCATTGACAGCAGCTCAGAGAACAGGCAGCCCCCCCACGACCAGAAACTCACGGTCACCTATCTCTGGTGCTCCCTGTAACCTGTAGATACAAGCAGCAGTGACCACTCTCTTCTGTCCCCTCTCACTCTCTGTCCCCTCTCTGTCCCCTTCTCTCTCTGTCCCCTCCCCTTTGCCATCTTATCTCCCCCACCCAGCACACTGGCTGCAGTGGTGGTCATGCATGACCTATGGCTTTGAAGGGAATCATCATGTCTGTACTCTAGAGAAACTGGCCATAGGTGGTCATGCTTTGAAGTGCTTGTCTGTCCCTGGTGACCTCAGAGGGGGCATGGGCTGGGCAGGATCTGACAGAGGTACAGGGAGAGTCACTAAGCCGGAGCTCTTCCCTAAGACTTTCTGATCACACGGGAATGCCCTCAAGTTCACTTGCCTCCTCCTCCCAAGAGTATGGAGCTGGTGTCTCCTAGGGAGAAGACACAAGACCAGAGAGGCTCCAAGGTCCCCTGACATTGTAGACGGAAGCCCAAATATTCAAAGATCAAGGCACCCTTGCCTTCAGGCGCTGTCATGTCATTGGAGAACTATAGAGTTTGAAGCTGGCCTGCGTTTCCGGCTCACAGAGACTATGCATCAATTCTCTGGCAGTGTTTGGTGGTAGTGGGGAGTGCCAGCTTGGGGTCTCCTGTCCCTCAAGCATCTGTGCATGATCTCCCCATAACTGGGGCACAGTATCCAGTATCCATCTTGCCTTCTTGAAGAATGTACTTGAGCCTCTCGTGTGGAGGTGGCGGCGGCCTGGAAGACAGAAGACGTTATTTGTCCATTTCTCAGTCATGGTGTGACTTAGGCTACGTTTGTGAGACCTCAGCTGGATTCCCTGAGGCCAGCTTTGCTGGGAGAAGTAGGCTTCTGTTCCTGAGGTTTTGAGGGGCAGGTTCAGAGGCAGCGACAAACAGGCAGCAGAGGGCACAGCTGTAGATCGTGCTACCATAGGTCCAGGGCTCTCCTGGCCACCACATAGAGGTTGGCAAGCAGCTGATCCCAAGCCCATGGGCAAGATGTGGAGAGGGAACTATATACAGCAAGAAAGAATTTGAAGAGATCCCAGGAAGGACTTTTCCTGGCAGTAAGATTGTTCAAACTTGGGAAAGGTCTGCCAAGGGAAGGAGAACATGGGGAGCTTCTGGGAAGTGTTAAAAATAACACCAGCCCTCCTAATGGAAGCCAGAGAGCAGGAGAAAGCATGGGTCTGGTGTCTTCTGTCCATCCTGAGAGCAGGGAGAGCCAGGATCCTACTAAATCCTGACCTCTGCCCATGAGTGTCCAGGGAGAGGCAGGCCTTTCCTGTCTCAAGAAGTCTCACAGTTTTTTCAAAAGGAACACTGTCCCTAATCAGTGGTCAGGAGCTGGTCTACCACATGTTCTGGGAAGTCCATTGCCTTTCAGGGGTCACAAGCTCTCAAATGGTCTGGCAGGACACAGGACATTACCAGATGTCCAAGACCACTCAGGTCTGATGGGGTCCTCAGGCTAAGAAGCAGTAGGTCCAAGAGCTGTGTGTACATGAGTATACATGTGTATATGTGTGTATACACATGTGTATATGTGTGTGCATGCATATGTGTATTTGTTAGGTATAGGGGTGGAGATGTTCATGTTCGTGTGTGTGTGCAAGTGTGTTTGCATGCCTATATAACATATGTGTATGTATACATTTATATTATATGCATGTGTGTTTACGTGTGTATGTGGGGGATATATATATATATATATGTCTTATGCCTATACATGTATATGTGTGTGCTTGCATGTGAGTGTCTTGGGCCATTCCACCTTAGGCTGACAAAGAGGACCTCACTGAGCAGGGTCCCACTCAGCCACCATCTTCCCATGTCCCTCCTCTCCTGCCCCCTCTGCCTCTTTATGCGGCATCTCACAGGCTTCTGCTCCTCCCGCCTCCTGCCAAGGATGGCAGAACCCGAGCCCCTTTCTTCTTTAGTGACATTGTGTGACTTTTCTTCCTTTCTGGCTTATATATGTCAAAACTTTGTGTTAGGGAAGAAAAGCAGGGGAAGCCATGTGGGAAGTAGGTCACCTGGAAATCAACAACCTGCCTGTAATTAAATCTGCGTTCTCCCTGGAGGAGCCGAAATCCAATGGGCGGCTTCTCTCCCATGCTCCCACCCCACCCCTTCCCTTTTTCCAGGGCCAGGTTCCAAAATACGACTCTTCGTATGAAACCTCCCAGTGATAGCTCATTAGGCAAACAACGAAAACATCCCACATTGGGGTGCACGCCATCTCTCAACCCTCACGGAGAGAGGAGGCTGAGCGCGAAGGCCCTGATTACAAACCTAGAATGGAGTGTTTGCTGTTTTTGTTTAGCGGGGCTTCCCTGCTCACGCCCTCAGCAGTTCTGTGTCCTGGATTTTAACAGTTGATTAGCAGCCTCCTCTGTGTTGGAGTTTTGATGATCCATGCTGGCCCTGCTTCTTACTGCCACGTCCCAGGCTCCTTCCTGGCCGCTGGTTAAGCAAATAGCACCTGGAGCCTCAGGATCGTTGCGCTTGGAGTGTGTTTACTCCACTCGGCACGAATTGGGCTTAGTTGCCGAAAGGGTTCCAGCTGACAGTGCAGAGACGGAGCGGAGCGTGGAGAAGGCATAAGCTTACAGCATCAGGCAGGCAACTCTAGAGATGGGCTGGCTAACGACCTGCTGGAGGCTTTGTCCCAATCCCCGTGACGATTGTTTTAGAAAGAGGGATAAAAAAAGACATTTCTAGAAAAAGGCAAAGTGCTAAGCTTAACTTGTATTCCTAGAAAAATCTTCACAGAGCTAATGGTGGAAGGTGAGGGAGGTGATGGTGATGCGCTTGTGGACTGGCCCCTGTGAGAGCAGGGTCGGCTGCAGGCTGTTATCAGCTCCTGACTACCAAGGAGCTGGCCCCAGGGATCAGGAGACTTGCCTAGCTTCATCAAAGAGCTGACTGGTTCCCTAGGAGCCGAAGGTTAAGGGTGCTCGGAACGCAAGGAGGCGCAAGGGCTACCTCTCTGTGCCATGATGTCATCCTTGCTCAGGACTTGGTGCAACCGTGGAGCTACCCCAGCAACCCTGATGACAGTCTCCACCAGAGGTGGCAGAATCTTTATTCCGAGGTTCCAAGGGCTTGAGCCAAGGACAGTGCTCAGAACACTGACTCAACAGTGACTTCCTCACCGCCCTGTTTGCAAAATGCTTCAACATTTGATGCAGTGGGTCTGGTTGGGAGAGTGTGCAGACTTTGGAATTCGAACGACCTGGATCTGCAGTTTAAGCTAGGCCACATGCTGACTGTGTGGCCTTGAACAAGTGGCAATTTGTAGCCAGCCTTCCTGTTTGAGTGATGACCCCGTGGTTCTGGGGAAGATGTGCTGTGCGGAAGGCTCAGTGAGCCTGGGGGAAGAGCTGGGTCCCCAGCCAGTTCTTGGGGGAAAGTGTTAGCTCTTTTCTTTAAGGTGTATGAGCTCATGTCTCTGTGTGTGCACATCTACAAATATATATGTGTATGTATACTTGTAGGTGTATTTATATATGACTGTAAGTGTATGCCAAAGGCTGTGTGATTCGTAACTTAAAACTATCATTTTTGTTTATCTGAAATTTCACATTTAGCTGGATGTCTGGTAGTTTTACTGCTGAACTGTTGCACCAAGGCCTCTCTCATTTCACTTTTAGAGCTAAATCAAATGCAGGTGCACAGAGGGCTGTGGCGGCCCTGCTTCCTGGCCCAGCTTTAGAAAGTCCGGGTTCCCCAAGCCGTGGTTTAACCTCAGGGCTAAAATCTCCTTTCTTTCTAATGTCGGAAAGCCCTGTGGTTGCAGGGAGCAGACCACTGAGCCACCCACACCGTGGCCATGATCCCAGGCTGGAAACCAAGGCAGTAGCTACAGCATTGACTCAGGGGCCGTTCTGGCAACTCATCCCTGGCTCTTTTTGCTCACTGGGCTGTAGTCTCTAGAACACTATCTATTTGACTCCTGGGTCATACTTGATCTTCCCCAAGCCCGGTGTGGTGACACTCACCTGTGATACCAACCCTTAGGAAGCTGAAGCAGGACTCTTGGGCCACAATGGTAAGCCATGTCAATAGATAGATAGATAGATAGGTAGGTAGGTAGGTAGGTAGGTAGGTAGATAGATAGACAGACAGACAGACGACAGACAGACAGACAGACAAATGGTGGACCAGAAAGTTAAGGCGTCTGCTGCCAAGCCTAATTCCTGAGTTCGATGTGTCCTACATGGTAGAAGGAGTAAACTGACTCCAGCAAGTTGTCCTCCGACCTCCACACTCAGCATGGTATATGGAAGCCCCCTCCCCATACTTGATAAACGCAATAAAAGCTTTTAAAACAAGCAAACATTTGATCTTCCTTAAACAGTACCCCACAGCGTGTCTAGTCAATGCTCCCAGACACAACCCTTCCTCAGAGAAGTTCCTTCTGTCTTGCTCTGCCCCCAGGATCCACCGCAAGTCTTTCCCAGCCGTTGCTGTCCCTAGAGTGCCCCCTCCCTTATCTCTTCAGCCCCAACCTACCACCTTCCATTTTTACTTGGCAAATTACACCCTGGTCCTTCCTGGCTGCTCAGTGGGTGCTGTCAGGCCCTGGCAGGTTCAGGATCCAGCAGCAGGGGGCAAAGACACTTGCAAAGAGGAACTAATAGGAAATGAAATAGCTTTTCTCCTCCGAAGACCCCTCCCTGCTCTGCCGGTAGACCCACCCCTTGCGGCGTGAATTGTTTCCAATCCAATCTCGTGTTTATTGAAGTTCCCTCCAGGGTAAGCTCGAGAGACGTCTCCCCCAGCCTCGTAGAGTGGCCTTATTTACCAGAATCCCCTCGGCGTGCCATTTAAGCATCTCCATTAACATTTCCTGCGTCTTGCTCATTGCAAGCAGGGGCCCTGGGAGACCTCCGGGGTGGCGGCACAGCGGCGGCCTGCAGGAACGCGGGGCTGATTTTAATTGGTTTGAAACTGCCGCTGCCGACCACAGAGGGGTCCCTTTCCTTGAGTAATGACCTGGAATTTGATCACGAGGCTTTTTATGAGTTTGTAACACTGGAAGTACAGCTGTGTGAGATCAAAGCCATGCAAGTAGCAGGTTGTGGCTCATGCCAAGCCTAGCTGTAAAAGACCTAGCTGGTTCGAGGCACGGCCAGGAGGGGGCGCTACTGAGCAAGTCCAGCAGCTGCCTGCTGTCCTAGATTTAATGATGTGAGGACAGTCCACCAGGAAAGATGGGAGATCCAGGGAGAGCCCTCACCAAGGAGCCTCCTGGGACAGGTCACTCTGCAGAGGACCCCAGGATGTCATGCCCTCCACCCACCCATCTTCATGCGATGGAGGAGGAGTCACTTTGTAAGAACGCTGGCGTTTCTTATAAACTTGAGGAGCTCTGCTTGACAAGGAAAAGTGGACAGGAACCCAGCCTTCTCTAGTGGCTGCCCAGAGGACTGAAGCCCAGTTCGCCTACCAGGAAGGCAGCTGAGAGGCCTGGGCTCCTGGGAGCAGGAATGGTCTTAGTCTAGATGCCGTCATTTGGAAAAGGTAGAGAGAGGTAGGTCTTCTTGGGTAAGGTCACCTGATTCTGCCTGAAATCTCACTGTCAAATCAGTTCTCCAGTTGCTTGGCCACTAAGCCACCAGCCAGACCCTAATATATCTATCTATCTATCTATCTATCTATCTATCTATCTATCTATCTATCTATGTGTTTGTTTGTTTGTTTGTTTATATGACAGCATCACACTGTACAGTCCTGGCTAGCCTAGAACTTGATATGTAGACCAGAATGGCCTCAAGCTTACAGAGATCTTTGCCTCCTGAGTGCTAGGATTAGAGTTGCATACCATGACCCGACCTTTCCTGCGCTTCTGGGTACACAAAACCTCATGTTTTTGGCCATTGTCATCTCATGCAGATAAGCAAGCCTGACACCTCCCCTCAAAAACTTGTGGTATAGCTACACAGCCAAAAATTTGGGGAGATTTGATAACTAAGACAAGCCTCAGACGTGTGTACCTTTTTCCATGAGCCACCCATAATGGTTAACATGGCGCTGTCCAGCCCTGCCGCCTTTCCTGCAGGGGCAGGAGATGTTACGGAAGGGTTTCCCTACACAGCTCAGACTGGCCTTTACCTTTCAACTCTTTCTTGGCATCTCAAATACTGACGTCATAGGCATGGGCCACCATGGTCAGTTTGCTGAGCTGTAACAAAGAAATGAAGAGTCCCAGATAAACCCAGTGCCCTCTGAGCACATCCACCTTCACAGTCCGCCACAGCAAGAACAGCTCTGAGCGTCCATTTGGTAACTGTTTGCTTTTTATCCTTGAAAAAAAAAAGGAAAAACAGAAAAAGAAAGGAAAGCCTTCCTAGGTGTGGAAAAGTGGCTCAGGGGCTAATGGGCTTGCAGAGCACACATGAGACCCTGAGTTAGAACCACCAGAACCCATTTATAAAACAAACAAACGGGCCGGGGGCAGGGGCATGTGCCTATAGTCCTAGCTCTAGGAGGTAGAGACAGGACGATTCCTGGAGACCACTGTGCAGTTATCCTTGATGTCAACAAGCTCCAGGTTCAGTCAGAGACCCTGACTCAAGCAATAAGGTGAGGACCCACAGAGGAAGGCACTTGTGTAGACCACTGACTGCCACACATGCATGCAGGGGGCCACACACCTGAGTGTACATATGAGCACATAAGTGTAACACACACATACACACACATGTACACACACACACGCACAGAGAGAAACCTTCCCCTGCATGAATGATAGATGACCTGGCTATGTCCTTTTCAAGGCCACTCCTATAACATCTGTCTTTCAGCTCTTGCAATGGGGGGCTCTTTTGGAGAGCGTTGCATTGAGGGGCTCTTTTGGAGAAGCGACTGTGAGACACTAGGTGCTTGGCTCCCTGTGCACCAGGCAGTGAGTGCTTGGTCTCATATGCACCAGATCTCGCCCCACCCTCCAACACTGTGGACGACCAGGCAGTGCGCATCTTTGCCTTGCTCTGCCTTCACCGGCACTCAGCTGCCGTCAGTCATGCCCACATGTGTGCATTCAGGAGCAAGGAGAGCAACCCGCTGGGAGGGGCTAAGACCTGGCTTCTGCTAGTTCATCTGTTGAGGGGAGGCTCAGTGGTCCCACCTGCTCCTGGGAACTCATGGCCACCCCCATCTGCTTCCTTGTCACTCCTGATAACAGCCTGTTCTAAGAAAACATTTATGATAATGCATAACATCATCTTACTGATGCCAACACATGGCAGTTGGGGACAGGAAGATCAGAAGTTCAGAATCATTGTTGGCTGCATAAGTTCAAAGCTAGCCTGGGACACAAGAGATCCTGCCTTAAAACACACGTGCACGCACATTCTCTCTGGGGATTTCCTGTTAACCCGCTTACCTGTGGCCCTATGCCAGTCTCTGTGGTTATGGCTGAGATGCCACTTAGGGGCTGTGACCTCTCACTGTCCTCCAAGATGGCCTGACCACCTGAGCCCTCAACTCGGTTTGTCGGGAACAATCCATAGAGAGGAGCCAGGCTTCACTATCTGTGGCCTCCACCTCTGTGAGTTCAACCAACCACAGATGGAAATATCAGGAAAAACCATTGCCCCTGCCCTGAGTGTGCCAAGACTTCTTTCTTCCTCGTCACCAGTCCCTAACAATGCGGAGCTCAGCCAATTGCAAATGTGACACTTGACCAGTTTCATGAGTAGCCTGGTAAGGGTTCGTTGTCTGTTGGGGGGATGGGGAGATGGTTCAGCGGGAAAAACACCGGCTATGGAGCATAAGGAGCTGAATTCAGATCTCCGGCACCCATGTAAAAAACTGCATGTGGGGTGCATACCTGTAACCCCAGGGCTAGAGGAGGCAAACGGGAGCCCAGGGGTTCACTGTTCCGTCCATCTGGCCAAAGGCGGAAAAGCTCCAGGTTCAGTAAGAGACCCCCATCTCAAAAACTAAAGGGAGCACTTTCTGTCATCCCTATCTCTGCATAGGCAGTCTTAGGAAAGCGGATTCACATATACTGCACACACGTGTACCTCCACACACACCAAATAAATAAATAAAAAATAAATAAATGAAACAGTTTAAGTAAATAAGTATTTGAGAGAGGGAGAGCAAGATGACTCTGTGATTAAGGGAATTGTCACCAAGCACCACCAAGCCCAATGACTTGAGTCCATTTCCCAAGACCTCGTTATGGAAGGAGAGACCTGACCCCCACAAGTTGTCCTCTGATTTCCACAGGCATGCCGTGACACACACATCCATATCTGCATCCACATATAATAGAATGTAGTGAAAATTGACATATATGTATATATGGGGTATTTGCGTAGGTTTTATGCAAATATTACACCACTGTATCTTGGGCTTTTGAGCATCTTTGGATTCTGATATTCATGGAGATACTGGAGTCAGTCCCTAACCAAGAGACCAGGGCACCTGGTTTTGCATGTGACTATGGCAGGAGGGACAGGGTTTATTGCCAAGGGCTTATGGTGTGCTCAGGAACTTGAGGGCAAGCTCTGCTCTCCAGGTAGCTTTGTTGGAAGCCTAAGACTGCCAATACCTTTGCAGCTTACAGTGGTAGGAGTCAGGGTTCTGGATCAGCAGAACTGCAGGTCTGGCCTCCTGTGGTTCACAGTAGTTAGCAATCAAAGTCCTTATACAGCAGGCAGAGACAGGACCACACCTGCCCTGCCCCTCCCCCTTTTCCTCAAGGCTGTCCTTAGAGCCTTTGGGAACTGTAGAGGCTCCCTCTCTGTTCCCCGACATCCAGACAAGACAGCACTGATCGCAGCCTAGGAATGGCTCCACCTGGGGACTACACAGTGGGGTGAAGGAAAGATGAATGACCGAGGAAAGCCATGCTACATGGAACCCAGCACACTAAACTCTAATGCTCTGTGGCCAGGCCTGTGCCTGGGAGGTTTCTCTTTCCGAATACCCCTGGCCTGATACTACACTAAGTCAAGCCCTCTCTCACCCTGCTGCCCCACCGCTGACAGCCAGTGTGACCATGTAAGAGCCACACCAGTGGGTTTCAGAAGTGGGAGAAGAAACCATGAAGAGTTGGATGTAGCAAACTGGCCAGCACCAGCAAGAACAGGGGGATGGGGTCATCCATTCTGGACTCTCAAGAGTTACCAAAGTGTAGAATGTGTGTTTTGGGGTGAGCCTCCCACCATTCTGCTGAGGTTGACTCCTGGGACCGTTGTGATGGCTACCACATCACACTGTGGAGGCTGCAGAGGTCACAGAGAAGTCACCCCCCTTTCCCCTGTCTTCACCTAAGCTCTACCCAGAGAGGACTCAAGGGAGCATGAGCAGTTTATTGAGCCAATAAAATTTCAAGTACACAAGTTTCAGAGACCCCTGGGGTTTGTTTACTTCCTACAGGGGTCAAGGATTTCCCCAGTCTGAGATCTTTTGTTCTGCCATCCCAGTGTCCCCAGCCTAGGAAGACACCTGTCACCCCAGAGCAAGTTGTGCTATCTATGCCTACCTTGGGACACTGTTCTGTTAGCCTGGCATCCTGACTTGGATACACAGAGAGACTTGTCCTTCCTCCTTGCATGATCTAGTCATGTACCACCTACTCATACTCCAGCCATGAAGAGGGGGCACGCTGTTATGGTAAAAATAAAATGCTGCAGGTCCCCAAGTGGCGACAGTGGCAGAGACACTGCAGGACCCCAAGTGTCAGTAGAGGGCAGCGGGCATGAGACCACCATGGGCCATGAAGGCAGCTGGGTCCCAGCAAGGGAGCCAAGCAGTGGGTGAGAGACAGGGATATTTATTTAGTGAGATATGGAGGGGAAAGGGGAAAGGTGGAAGGGGAGAAAGGAGAAGAGCAGAGAGAGAGAGGCTGACAGAGAGAGAAATGGGGGTCAGATGGGTCAGAATCTGCCTCTTTGGGAAGGAGATGGAAAAGGAGGAACTGCAAGCAAAAGAAAGATCTGCCTGTCTCAGTGGTAGACTGGGGTGGGAGGGTGAGGGGTGAGAGGGTGGGGGCGGGGCTTGTCTCTTAAAGGGACAGGACAGATGATTACACACACTGCTTGTTCTGTTGGCTGTCTCTTTGTGATTACTTTTTGGGAAAACCTTCCCAGCCCCCCTTTCAGCCTAGCCCTCCTCTTTGACTCTTGGATCTTCCCTGGTATACCTCATTCTCGGTGGCTCCAACTCACCTTGGCACCCACAGCCCGGAGAATTTATTCTGAACACAGTTAGCCCTAGTACGCCGTGCTTGGTGTGGCATCTCTGCGTTGCAGCTGTTGGCGCATCGTGAGAATTGAGAAGCGATATTCAGGAAGTAGGGAAGAGTGCTGGGGCCAGAAGAGGGTTAGGGAGACACCACTAGGGAGCCTGGTGCAAAAGCCATGGTCTTGGGGCTGGGGCTGGGGCTGGCGCTCAGGCTGGGTGTCCTCACTGTAGCCTTGCCCAACTTTGCAGAGTCAAGACGGCCTGCAGGTTCCAGACTTATGACTGTGAAGTTCTTATCCCCAAGGTGGCTTTTTCATGTCCTTTTTCACAGCTGAGGCATACCCCCAACTCCTGCAGGGATGTGGGGGGCTCTTGTAGTCTCTTGACAGAAACAGGCTTCCTAGGAGTCCAATCTAGAAGAGAGCTCCACAGACCCAGTGAACAGAACCAATGGGAGCGGGCTGGCCAGATGGCCAGATAGATTGATGACTGATCTCATAGCTCTCAGGAGAAGGTGACCTGTCCAGTGTCTACATTCAGGGTCTTCCTGAGTCTGACTTTTTTGAGGCAGTGTCTCGCAGGGCCCCTGGACTCACCTGATTGGTCTAGACTTACCATCCAGTCAGCCCAGGATCTCTTCCTATCTCTGTCTCCCCAGTGCTGGGATTACAGGCGTGTGCTACAGCACCCAGCTTTTGGTGGTGGAGACCACACTCATGGCCTCATGCTTGTGTGGCCGGCCCTTTATCCACTAAGGCATCTCCTCAGCCCCCAACTTTTGCTTTTTGAAAGAAGTGAACTGGGACATGCGTGACACACAGGAGACTGCAGGTGGGAGCTGAGACGGGAGCCCGAGGACAGTTGTGCTGTTTATTGATGAATGAACACATGTGTTCACCACGTGTTGAGTGCTGCCACATGTGGGTGTTGGTCTAGGCGCTGCATAATTGGGGTCACCTGGTGTGCTGTCAGGAAGCTGTTGGGGCCCATGCCAATGACTCCACAGATGATGCTAACCTGCCATGGCCACATGACCACGAGAGGATAGGGCAGAAAAGGACAGAGGAAAACTTCAGGGTGCAAAGTCAGAGAGGCCTGTCTGAGGGGACACTGCCCAACATTTAGAGATCTCAGGGAAGAGCATCTAGCCCTGAGGTCAAGTCGACTTGTTGGAAGAGTTCTCAGAGAGGAGGACAGAAGTCAGGAAGGAGGAGGATGTAGAGGGAGCAGGGTGAGGCGGTGAAGGTCTGGTGAGGAAGTTTCGGGAGGGGTGGAGTAAGAAAGAGTCCTTAATTTGGGTGAGGTTGCTCGCTGTGCAGAATCCCTTCCCAATCACAAGTGTCTAACCCATAGCAGCCGCTTGTAGGAAGGTGGATGCGGACTGCTTTGCTGAGCAGCTATGGGCATGTGCCATGCGATCCATTCGCTTCTCAGAGTAAGAGAGACTGGAAACCCAAGGTCAAGATGTGGGCAATCTCGTATCAACCTTATCCTTATCACAACATGCAGGAGAGGAGAGGCTGCTCACAGGGGAACTAACTCCGTACGAAGGCGCCATCCTGGCAGTTAGTCATCTATCAGGCCCTCTCCGAATGTTCTCAAGTTGCGTGTTGGGGATCTATCATGTGGCTCTGGATCTACCCATTGCTGGCATGGTCCAGCAGAGATGCAGGGCCTAGGGCTCCCTGGTTGAGAGCCAGTGTGAGAGGCACCATGTTGCACGCTGTGAGAGACAGCTCAGGGTAAAGAAGGGTGCCTGTGGCTAGCTTGGAGGAACTCTGGCAGGTTTGGATGGAAGGGCAGCCTAACTGGGCTCCAAGGCATCATTACAGGCCTGGTAGTCCCTTGGGGTAGGACATTGCCACTGAGGTTGAGCCCAGTGAGAACAAAGACTGGCAGTGGAGGTGACTCTGGGGACACAGCCACATAAGGGCTGTGCTGGCTGGAAAGGAGAAGGGGCCCCTTGCGGGAGACGGATCAGAGGGCCCATCTATCAGTGGTCCTCCTTTGTCACCTCGTCCCCCACCGACACCCTCGCTGTAATCCACGACATCTTCTTACCTTGCCATTGTCACCATCCCCTTTCAGAGCCATGACTAGCCCGCGAGCACCTAGTTATCCCCGCCCCACTCGGCTCTGCAATATTTCCTCCTTCACAGTGTTCAAAAGACACTGCACTATATCCTGTGATGTTTCTAATCAAGAACACAGGACGATATGCCTCTGATATCTCCCAGACATGAGAGGAAGTTGAAAATGATTTCATTCTCTTGTTTTCCTTTTCAAATGCAGGTGCGAAGTCAGAAGGACCAAGGGGGAACTGGCCAGCCTTCCCCGGAGCTGGCCCACAGGCCTCTTCGGCGGGAACCTGTCCTAGGAGTGGCCCATTCTGCAAACAGGTGTGTGCTTTCTACTCTGCCGCGCGGGTTCTCGGTGGCCAAGGATGGCCCATGTGGGCAGGGGGAGGGAGGTCAAGTGCTGTGAGAATAGGGGTCAATAGAGGGGAGCACTCTGCCCAAAGGAGTGTTCGTACTGTTCCCATGTGAATCCCTCGCCCCCTCGCCCCTGTGTTGTTCACCTGCCCTTACCCCTCCCCTCACTAAAATGCAAATCAGTATGTACATAATAGATAATTAATAGACTGATCAGCCAGCAAGGGAGGTAAGTAGATAAATAATTTTAATTATCCTTGGGTTGCTCATAAATTCCCTCACTGCCGTTTTATTAAACTCTGTTTACAAGAGTCATTTATATTCCATGTCACCGTGCCAAACTCTCCTCCCTTCCTCCTCCCTGGGTCCCTCCAGGTCTGACCTAGGGTGGCATCCCACCGTGTGACCACAGGCTCTGCTTCTAGCAGGGTCTGGGTTCCAAGGAGAGAGAAAGCTTTGCCCAAGTGGCTAGGTTAGACAGCGGGAGGGAACATGGGCTCAGTGTAGCCCAGGAGCTCCAGCCCTTACTCCCCAGTGTGGCTTGGGCCAACTGGGAGCCTTGGTTACACTTGGCACCTGTGCTGTGGCTATGGATTCATTCTTCTCCCCAGGGATGCCCTTGGCCTATGAATAGCCCTGGCTGAGGTTTCCTCGGTGCTCTGAATGCCAGGAGAGAAAGCAGGTTACTAAACACAAAGTAAAGCTCCTTCAGAAAATCAGGGCCAGACTCTCCCAGTCTATCCCAGAGGTGTGGCTGGTGGGAAACCAGGCTCCTCCTCCACCTCCTCCCCAGATACCCTGGCCTTGGTTAGTGGGTGTTGGGAACCATGGTGGCAAATGTGTGGCTGGTTCCCACGGAGCTGAGTGTCAGAGAGGTGCTGGAGGGAGGCTGGCTCAGGTGGGGCCTTCCTCATCTGACGGTACCGTGAGGAGGGACGTCTTTCCTTGGGAATCTTCCTCATGTACTCTTTCCATCTTGCTAGTTCATCGGTGTTGATGTCTCCCCATTGGCATGCAGGAAAATGCATAGGGAGGACCTAGGTGGCCCTCGCAAGGCTTACTCTGGTCCTATCCTCCTCCTACAGTGGAGGTAACTTGGATTGAAACAGTAATGTGGCAGGAACAGAAGGCCAGGAGCTGAGCACGGGCCAGGGAAACACTCTCTGACCTCGGGCTTGCACAGGGCTGCCCTGATGGCATCCGTTCTTATGACAGGCCCAGTGTCAAGAGCTGGGAATGTGTGCCTATCGAAGGTGTCTGCGGAGAGCACAGGCTGCCCCACCTAGGTGTTATCTCTTCACGCCCATGCTCTGGCCAAGTGAATGTCTCGTATCTCTGTCTTGTTGATGCTCATGTGCCCAGATGCTCTCCCTGCGCTCAGCAAGGTCATGGTTGCCCAGCTCATGACTGACAGAGTGGGGCTCACACCTGAGTTCCCTGGGCCCAAAGCCGCTATCCTGCAGGCCCCATGTCAGGGGATGCTCTGCAGAGCATGAAGCTGTGTTGCTTGGATCCTTCCTAGATTTTGTTCCCAGAAGTGAAGTCAGGCTGTAGATGCCATTGCTCTGATCAAACGGGGCCCCGGCTGAGCTCTCGGAGGGTGCTTTCTTGATGGTAAAATCCAGATGTCTTCCAGTTGCTGGCCTACACAGCCACCGTGCAGGGCTGAATGAATCCTGGTTTCTGCAGCAGATTGGCACTGGATGGTTAGCTGGGTTGTGCACTCTTTGCTGATTGTTCTTGACTCCTTGGAGGGAGGCTGTTTGCCCTGGGCAGAGGGAATGCAAGGCGAGCAAATGGAGAGGCCTTTTAAGTTCCACTCGGTAGAATTAAAGTCTGGAAAATGGCTCATTGGAGGTTTCCTGCCCTTTTAAGAGTTTGTTTAGCTCAGAGCTTTGCAGTCTGCCTTGGGTCTTGCCTAACCCACACAGGCTGAATGGGAAGGTGCCAGGACCAGGGAGAGGAGACAGAGTTCACGGGAGGCTTTTGACTACCTCTTCCTATGTTAAGGATCATGCTGTCTGGTCACCAAGCCTTAGTTGTCTGGATCAAACCTCCTGGGAGGTGTGCAACCCCAGCCATTCCTTAGAGAGCAGCAGTGGAGTTCAGCTTCCTGAAGCCTTATCCGAGTCCCTCGGGGCAGCACCGAATTACTGGCTTTTCTTATTCCGTTACGAATTGTCTTAGCATTTTCTATCTGTCTCTGTTTTGTGGAGCTGTGTGGATGGAAACAGACAAGAAAAGAAAAGAAAGAAAGGCTCAAACTGATCCCTGGATGTCACTCTTCACAATAACCAGGATGACTGGCTTCCCCAGGTCTCACTATCCTTTCCCCAACACACTGACAAGAGCCTTACATCAGCTCCTGCCTCATACGTCTGAGCCACCAGGACCAACATCAGGAAGGGGTGATGACTCACTGATGACAAGCAGCTAGAGTGGTGTTTCCTGTCCTGGAGGAGCCACTGCTTTTCCCCAGACAGGATCTGAGAGCGGAGCTGTGTGAGCTGTCCCCAGGGTCCTAAGACCAAGGGCTCTGGACAGCGTGCCGGAGCTACCAGATGCACCAACCGCAGGCATGGGAAGGAGTTGAATTCTCATGCAGACATGAATAGCGGTGTTCTTGTTCCAGAACGTGGTTCCCACTGTAGGTGACTTTCCTGGTTGTGATCGGGTGTCATTGGAACTCCAAGAACTGTAGCTGAGAGTGGTTGGACCTTCAGTGTATATCCCTCGTTCTCTCCTGATGGAGCCCAGAGATCCAGAGACTGCTGACAGGATTGCTATCTTTTTTTCTAATCATCATTTTTCTGTTATTTATGCCTGCCTCTGCCTCCTGAGGGCTAGGTTTAGAGGCATCATGACCACGCCTCTCTTTATTTTTAATTCTTAAGATTTGTAGCACAAATTCTATTTTTTCCTATTAATAAAAACCCAGAGTCAGATATCAGGGGGTGAAAGTGAACGGACCAAAGAAGCAGAGCAGCCAGCCACTAGTTCTTACCTCTACGAAATCCTCAAACTGCATGGGGTATTCTGTCTCTATCAGTCCTCAGACTGAATGCCATCTCTATGAAACCTCAGACTGAATCCTGAGCTCCCGTCTCCTCCTGCTTTATGTTCCTCTCTCTGCCCAGCCATATCACTCCTGACTCTACCTCCATGGTGCTGGGATTAAAGGTGTGTGACTCCCAAGTATTGGAAGTAAAGGTGTGAGCTACCACCGCTTGGTTCTGTTTCTCTTTTAGAGTGATTCAATCTCGTGTAGCCCAGGGTTGCCTTGAACTCACAGAGATCCATCAGCCTCTGTCTCCCAAGTGCTGGGATTAAGGGTGTGTGCCACTACTACCTGGCCTCTAAGGCTAACTAGTTTGGTTAGCTCCCCACTTTGATCTTCAGACAAGCTTTGTTTGTTAGATCATAAACAAAATATCATTACAAATATTTATGTTTATTATTTTAAGTACATGTGCATCTGTGTGTATCTACGAATCTATGTGTAGTTAGTATGCACACGGATGCATGTGCCTGCAGAGACCAGAAGTGTTAGATCCCCCGGAGCTGGAGTTACAGGCGGTCATGAGGCTCCATGGTTGATGGGAACCAAACCCAGGGTTTCTGCAAGAGCAGTACATGCTCTTAGATGCTGAGCCATCTGTTTAGCTCTGATGATTACTCTCTTTAAAGCAAAGTTAACCCTTCACGTGTCTTCATCACAACACAAGAAGAAAAGTAACCGAGGTGCTTCTTGGAAAACGCAGACTTTCTGTGAAGCAAGCTATCACAGCTGCTGTGGTGGCCCAGACATTTTCTCCCCTCCCTAGCTCTTGAGACATCTCAGGAAAGCAGCTTCCCGCTGCTTGCTGTCTTTGCTTCGCTTTTCCGCTCCTTGATAACCGCTTCTGTTACTTTGTTGCACGGAAGTGCCATCTTGTAGCCGATCCTTCCAGGCCTGTTTTGAAGTACACAGGCAGGCCTCAGACTCTGACCCTGTCTCCAAATTCTATGCCACATTTAAAAAGCCTAGAAGAGGCATTTTTCCAAATAAGAATTAGGAGATGATAGTTTACTTTAGAGTCTTCAGATACATTTAAAATTTTTTGAAAAGTAGCCTCCCCCAAGGTATTAGTGCTCAAAAGATATATGAGTTCTCTACTCTCATTCCCATTTGTTCACCTCCAGAGCCTTCCCCTTCCTCCATGGAGGTCTTTTCTCAGTACACATGCTGATGCTGATGTGGAGTATGTTCATATACACTAACATGCACATATATGATCAGGCATGCATACATGTGCAAGCATGAGTTCACACATAGGTACACATGCACACTTGCCCACATGCTTATACTCTCAGATGCACATGTGCATACACATAGGCCTATGTACACAGCTACATACAACCTCATGCACGCAAACACAGGCATACCTATGTGCACACAGGCACTCACATCCAGTGTTTAGCAACATGTTCCCATCGTCAGCTGAAAGGTGATGTTAATTGAATTCTTTCTTAATCACATCTGTGTATCAGACATTCTGCTCCTAGCAACCATTCCCAGGGAATGAGCAGTCACTTCTTTTTCAGAGATAAAGAGAAATAGATGTTGATGAGGTCGCTGGGCTGGTCAGTGGCCTCAGCCCATGTGACTTATTATTTAATGAGAAAAATAGGAAACCCTCAAAAGAGATCATTGACTAAAACACCCAGCCCCAAGCTGGAAGCTTAGCGTCTGCAAGCTTTGCCTTCTGCTGGTACATAGCTGTTACCATATAGAGAGTGACATCATCACTCCCGATGAGAGCATCTACCACCCCCCAGGGCTAGCTGAAGGTCCTGCAGGTAGAAACAAAGGGAGGACCAGAAACCCAGTCTGCTGCCCAGAGTGAAGCCTCAGTGCAGGCTGTGTGACCGTACTCCCTGCAGGCGCCAGCAGCCAGGTTTCTGGTGTGTTTACATTCAGTGGGGGGCATATGTGTTTTAAGCATAATTTGCTGAATTGAAATTCATACAGCACAGATGCGAACCTTCCATTCCACGAAGGTCAGTGCAGCTGACACATTTACACCACCGGGCCCCCGAGTTCGGCTGAATTACAAATTGATCTTTAGTGCCTCCTTGTTTTAAAAGTGGCCCTCACTGTCACCAGCCCTTGCCTCTCTCTTACTCTGCACTTTGCAAGTCAGGGTGACCTCTGTAGGAAGCTCAGGGTTTGGCGGGCGGCATTTCCTCCTTCCTTCATAACCAGCCCCTGAGGGATGCTGGGACCACCAAAGGCAAACTCCTGACTCCACACTGACCGAAGAGCAGTTTCCCTAGTCACCTGGCCTTGCTTGCTCATCCGTAACACTGGATGCTGGCACCGCTCTGGAAGGCTGCTGTCTGTTGCCTTATCCCGAGGAACCTAGCGCCTAGACGAGCTATTTGATTTTTATTTTTTAGCCTGTGGCCAACTGCACACAGCAAGCTGGACTCTTGGCTTTTTTTCAGCACAACACGCTCATACTGTCATGGTGCTCCCTCCTCTGTCCAACTCCAAAACCTTTGTTTTCCCAGCCTTGGCAATCACCTGACTTGATGATTCTGCCTCTGAGAGTCCAGCTTCTCCTTAATCTTCTAGAGTGAAATCAACTAGTGAGAGCAGCGTGTTTTCCTTTTAATGGCAGATTGTATCCCATTGGAATGGTGGCGGTAACTTGGAGCCTGTCAACCACACGTGGCTCAGGGTGCTTATCAATGTGGCCCAATACAACATTGTCAACTTACTTAAAACAATGAGATCTTTTAGCACATGTGTGTAGTATGTATGTATGTATGTATGCATGTGTGAAAGCACTGAGATTTTTAAGCGTATTATGTAGTAGCATGTATATGTGGGTGCAAGTGCACATGTGTGTGTGTGTGTACGGGAGTCTTCCCTGATCACACTTCTCTCTTTTAGGCAGAGTCTCTCCCTGAACCCAGAGCTTACCAAGAAGGCTAAGTTAACTAGCCAGCTTGCTCCAGAGGTTTTCCTAACTCTGTCTTCCAAGCAATTAAATTACGGCTAGACCAGCACATCCACCCAGCATTTAGGTATGAACTTTATAAATGACATCATGCGGCAGTGTCACACAAAATAAACACGCGTGTGCTTGCAATCTGTGGGCGACAAGCTGGGCACTCCTGCTTTGTGTCTTCAACTGCTGATGGATATGGCCCCCAGGCCTTCCCTCAGTCCCCCAGACCCCCACCTCCCAGCTTCCCACCCCCAGCCCTCCACCCCCACCCCACGACTATGAAGAGAAGGGCCACCAGGCATATAGGCTGTGTTTCTATCTTCCATCTGGGCTCTCTGAAACAGCTGTTCTCAAAATGTGTTCTCTGTGGGGGTACATGACTGTTTTCCCTCCTCTTGCGTCAAGCTGGTCCCTGCCAACCAGTCTGTGGATGCCCGTGAAGGACAGGGCCAGAGTCTTGTGGGGTCCCTCTGAGCATTCATGTTCATGGAGATCTTGGTTGCTCTCAGTCTTGGTATTTTTCCCCCGAGCCTAGAAACAGTGTCCCGGAGACCAGAAAGACACCTAGAGAGCTGACCACAGTGGGCACAGCAATCACTGTGGCAACATAGGTCTTTGGGGGAGACACTGTCTCCCCGTCAGTTTAGACAGAGCCCAGCGACTCTCACCCTGTCCTCTACTTCCGGGGCTGGCTCTGCTTGCTCGCTCTCTCCCCGTCTTCAGTTTATCATGCACACAGGGACTCTCCATCCTCCAGTGTGTCTGCGTTTATCTCATTGCTATGAAGAAAGGAAAGGCACATTTGTTAGCAACCCGGCCTGCGGATCAGCAGAGTGACTTATGTTCTCTCCTCCGAGCGTGTTTTTCTTCCTTATTCTTTCCAGCTCCACTGGATTCTCAGAGCCCCACCACCACCCGGAGCCACATTGAGCCAACCAGGGACTCTATCCATATCTTACGCTGCCGTAACGGAGTGCTCCGGCCTGGGTGGCTCAAGCGGCGGGCATTTATTTTCTCCGTTTTGCAGGCTTGAAGCTCAAGATGGAGGTGTCAGCAGGGCTGGCTCCCTCTGAGGCTGGATAAATAAAAATCTGTGTGCAGTCTTGAAGTGGCTGCTGAGTAGATATTGAGAGTGGGCGGGCGGCGGTCTCCCTTCTTGCCAGCTCCCTGTGTGCTCACGTGACTGGCCGTCGGTGTGTGTCTAGGCTTTGATAGCTTCTCATGGCAGTGGGACAGGCCTGCTCTGCCTGACCTCATTTTAACTCAGTCACCTATTTAAAGAGTTTCTTCTCCAAAGGCAGTCCTTCTCTGAAGTCCTGGGGTTAGGGCTGGCTCATGGCTGTGACACCTGTCAGTCTGTGCACACAGAGCTGGGGCCTCCAGGCTCCCCTTTCATCCCAGTCCCATTCTCCTGAGTTCAGCTGCCTCTGTTACCCTAGGGTTTGGCAGTATCTGCATCCAAATGAAGGTCTCAGGTTACAAGTCTCTGTATATTCCTGGCTGTCTTGGAACTTGCTCTGTAGACCAGGATGGCCTTGAACTCAGAAATCTACCTGCTTCGGCCTCCCAAGTACTGGGATTAAAGAAGTGCATCACCACTGTCAAGGTCAGACCAATTTCTAAAGAACAGCTGGAGTTATGTGGGACTCTGGGTCACCCCGTTTGTTTCTACAATGGCTTAGCTTCTAGGCAGTCCCCAAGGTTCCATGGGCAGGTCTGCGTGACTGGTTGTTTAACTAAATGAAAAGAGACTCAGAGCTGGCTTCATATCCCACAGTGGATAATTTCCATCTTGCTACCATACACTGTGACAGCTCCCAGCCTGGCTCTAGAGTCCGGGGATTTCTGGAGTGATGAGGAGGGGTCCTAATTATGCTATGGAGATGGTTCTGGGGGCTCGCGTTACAAAGGAGAGACCTCTGCCCAGAGGTCATCCCCGTTTGGAACTTTCTGTGACTCCATGCCTCTACTCTGCGCTGCTTCTGAGGAAGGGCGTGGACACGGGAATGTTGAGATCACAAAACAGAGCACGACCCTGGCCAGAATCAGGAGGAAAACAGAAGCAGCTGTTGTGGAGGAAGGAGAGGGAGGATAAAAAGGAAAAAGAAGAGGGGGAAGGAGAGGGAGCAGAGAAGGAGGCGGGGGGGGGGGGGGGAGGAGAGGAGGGAGAGGGAAAGGGCGGATGAGCATGTCCTGTCTGTGGCTGGAATCTTCCACTGAACACTTTCCTGGGAGTTTAGCCAGAGCTTGTGGGAAAGGGGTGCAGGCAGACCGAAGATGACTCCTGTGAAGTCAGTGGACCCCTGCACTTTCCTTGTATGCTCATGCAAGCCACTTTTACATGTATGTACCATGTAAAGTCTCTAAACGCGTTGTGATGTGGCACTCGGTGTGACTATTACATAATGATACTGTCCCCAGACCAGATGAGAACATTGACATCAGAAAACCTCTCTGTGTGTGTGGGGGGGGGGGGGCGCGGTACGGCTGTTAAAATTTTAATATGTTGCTGATGGCAGGCTATTTTTCTAGAAAGTTTGTTTGCGTTTTCTTTTCTGAGTCTGTGGGCCTGAGAGCACCATACATTTCCCAGTGTGAAATGTGCCACGTCAGCAGTCTGTGAAGTGAATAGATATTAAATGCAACAAAAAATCTCTAACTTTCCTTGATTCTGCCTCTGCCCTCTGCCCTCTGCCCTCTGCCCTCTGCCCTCTGCCCTCTGTCCTCCTCCAGCCCCTGCTCCCCCCCCCATCTCTTCCCCCGCCAACTGTGATTCAAAGTAGAAGGATGCACATCTAAGGACTCCCTGGCAATCTATTAAGCAGGTCTCATTAATGATGTATTATTTACAAACAGCCTCTCTTCTATACTGCACCAACACTGACTCCCACTCCTCAGGACAGTTACGGAACATGTCACCTACCATGCACGGGCACTAGGGCTGACCTGAAATGCAGCAAGCTGTAAAGAGGTACCGGGTATCCCCAGGGCTGTGTCTGATCAGAAACTCGCCCCGGGTATCTGTAGGATAGACTATGCCGCAGAAGGCGGGGACTCAGTAGGAGAGGAACTATATGTGATGCAACTGGAGCATCTGAACACTCAGGGGGAAATAAAATGAAATTGCAGCAGCGCATTCTAAGTGAGTCAACACCTGACTTTGCTCGCACAGACCCTGCAGCGTGCAGTTTCGCTGCCCGGTGCTACCCCTCCCGAGCTGCCCACCCAGAAGGCCCTCCCTCCCGTGGGCTGGACTCACTGGGAACTGGCTCTTGCCCAGCATGCACAGAGAGGCCAGGGCCCTGCTGTCTTCCATCCCTCTCCCCTCCAGGCCATGCATTCCCATTTACCTCCTGACAGCCCCACCAAACAAATCTTGATTTAAGAAATCAGACCTGACAGCTATATCTGGTCCTTAACATGCTCCAATTGCCAGGATCTGGAAAATCTGCTGTGGGCAGGCAGGATGGCCTCCAAATGCATTTCCAGTGTGGTGGACTGAGCAAGGACATGCGTGTCAGGATTCAGCTGCATACTGCATGGTTCGTGGGCTCTGGCTACTGCCACCAGATAAAGCCACAGCCTCTGGGAAGGTCCCCAAATCTAAGCACATTCCATGGTAGACAGACTTAATTAAGGAAGTTCATGAGAGGGCAGCAAAGAATTTGAACAAGGAACAAACAGTCAGGGTTGGACTGAATGAAGCCAGCAGCAGCATTGTGAGCCTTCATGGTCATTCACTGATTTGGGAGGTGGGATGCTGATGGTGTATGCCCACAGGAGTGGGCAGAGGATGTGTGGCTCTGGAGTCCTGAACCCCTGTCCCTCCCATGCTGCCCCTGCTTCCCTCAGAAGCCAGGTATCTCCTGGCAGCCATTAGGTGCCACAACTGGATGATGGTGATACCCAGTTTAACCTGATAAACTGGCCCTGGTCCCATGTTCCTCTGAATGTTTTAAGTGTAGGTAAGTTGAGGAAAAGGCAGTCATTCACTGGAAAGGTGTAGAAAGCAGGGTACATCAGCCTGGCTCTTCAGACCACAGATAGCATCCACGTGCTCGCAGAGGGACCAATGGAGGGTTCTGTTGTGTGCAGTATACATGTGCTCCTCATGTGGAGGTCAGACAAATGGCCATATGAACATCTGTCCTTGCCTCTCAAGTCTCAGTGGGGCCCATGTCAGCCAAAGTCTCCCCATGCAGCCAGAACTGGGCTGAGACCCAAACTAGGACTTTCTGGTTGTCCCTAGCTCCCGTCTCTGGTTCTTTAATGACCTGTAACATCCTATTGCTATAGGGTAGCAATGCCCTCGTCTGCAACACCCCCAAAGTAATAGATTAACTAAAAAGAAGAGTGAGTTGGAGTGAGCCCCAGAAAAGAAACTTGACCCCCCAAGCCCCGCGCTCCATAAACTTGACTTTTATCTTCTGAGTCCTCAGTCTCTTCCTCAGCTCAATTCAGATGATAAAACCATCTGATAAATCAGATGTCTGATCAGAAGAGGTAACTTTAGGTGGCTTTGGAAGACTGTGAAATATAACACGGGAATGGGCTATCGGCAGTGTGACATGCTAACTGAAGAGATGCTTCCCGTACCCACATCCTTAGTGTCTCTGCCAAGGAAGAATCTTTTCATGAAGGCAAAGGGTGTATGGAAAGCCGAGGCACAGCCTCCAGGGAGGGCTGGTATTCAATACCAACTCCCCAAAGAAAGGCCACACTTTCAAATGAAGTCTGCTTGTGTCTTACTATTCCCGACATAAAGGAAGCGGGTGATTTCCCCCCAAATGTAGTTTTGAGCTGGTGGAATCAGAATACGACAGGCAGAGGTCTCTAGTGGCAGAATGGAGCAGAGGATCTCTCTGAGCACCTGGCATCCCGCTGTTCTCTCATTATGTGGAGGGAGCAGCCAGCGTTCTCTGCAGCATTGGACACTTCCAGGGGCAGTGCAGGGTAGGGAGGCATGGCATGGCGGCTGAGTATATGAGGAGTGTACGTGGCACCTTACAAGCCGATGACATCGTTTCGGCCTTCAGGCCATATGTATAGAGCACTTTCTGTGTGCTGGGGCCATGCTAGGGATGGGTGGCAGTCTCTACTCTCCATCCCGTAGTCACCAGAGCTCAGCAAGCCCGGCATTAATTACCCTGGCTATATATAGTTATTGGAAGACACATAGGAGTTTAGAGCAACCCTCACATATCGAACACCAGTGAAAGCCTTAGGAAGAGGAAGCAGGGGAATTGAAGATGGAGCTCCAGGGGCTGGCCCAGCAGCCTTAGCTACAGCATCCCATTAGGTAGTAGAGGCTGAGCACATCTGCACGCCAGGCATTGTGCAATTCAAGGTTCAACTCTGTGTTGGAGTCGGTTAAGTCACATGGTGGCCCAGTTTCTCTTATCCAGCCGGCAGGGTTTTCCTTCTTTCTCCCGAGCGTAGAAGTCCGTGAAGCCGCCTAGAAAGTTGCATGGACTGTGTTTTGTGAACACAATAACTCTCCTGCACAGATTCCAGCCCCCGCGAACAATAAGAGGGGCTTCAGAGAAAGCCTTCATTTGGTCCTGTGTCCCCTGGGGAAGGCTTCCCACTCTATGGACCCTGAGAAGGATGACGTAGGAGAGACGGTGTGGCTCCGAGAGTGAACAGGGCACAGGGCTATGAGAGTGTCATCAGCCCCATTCTGCTTGTCTGTAGGACAGCAAGGCCAGCCAGGAGTCTGTGCAAGGTGCTTCCGTAAATTCCCACACCAGAAGCTGAGCGCCACATAATACCTGCTCGATTTAATTAGGAATCCACCCAGGCAGCTGGCTCACCGCCACAGAAGTTTCCTTATCTCCTAAGCTTCACCCTGCTGATAAGTGTGGACCTCCCGCATCCCTGGGGTACATGGGAGAGAGAAAACTGACTTCACAAGGCAGGCTCTAGCCACTGTGTCACAGTCTGGCCTTCGGAGCTGGCGTGTACAGTCAGATGAGAAGCATGGCATTTCTCCTTCATGCACTTGGACTTAATTATGTGCACCTTTGTGTGCATGCGTGCTAATGTGCAGGTGTGCATGTATGTGTGTGCACATGCTTATGAAGGCCCAGGCTCTATTTACTTTGTCTGGTGTGTTTTATTTTTTGAGGCAGGGTCTCTCTCACTAGCCTGGAGCCAGACAGCCAAGTAGGCTAGACTGGCTGGCTAGTGAACCCCAGAAACCCCCTTGTCTTAGAGTCTCCAACACTAGAATTTACATGTGTGTGCCCCATCACACAGCTCTTTCACATGGGTTCTGGAAGCAGACTGAGGTCTAGCACTCATGGACTTAGTTGTCGCCCCTGGACTCCTGATTGTCCAGCTGAGCATGCTCCTTCGTGGTCCTCCCCTTTCCGGAAGTCCCAGTAGAGGCATGGGAAGGACTGGGAGAGACTATGAGAGACTCTTTCCAGGAAGGCAAGTGAGCTGAGCTGTCTTGCAGCCCTTCAGCTCCGCTGGCTAGAGAAGAATCCTTGCTATACGGCTATGTTACCAGGAGAAGACAGCCGCCGCCACCCAGGGTGCAGTGGCTGCGCCAAGGTCGTGAGAGGGCGAGATTTTTTGCATTTCCACCCACCACCATCAGAGCAGACAGGCAACTGTCAGAGTTCCAGTGGGATGCCTGTGGTCCACGCCTGTCCATCTGCCTTGTCAAAAGCCATAGCTTCTCTAGTTTTTGTAAGCCTTCATCCTAAATGACATTCATGTCCCTCAGGCCTGACCTCAGAAGGTCCTTAGCCGGCCTCCTCTGTGTATGATTCCTGGTCCACATGCTAACTGGTTGCCTGAGGAGTTCCTGCCTTGACTGCAGAGAATGCACGCTGGGATGCAAGGGTGGCTTGGCTAAACTCTCCATCCCTATGCTGTGAGGCTCAGGACTGCATGTGGGTCATGCCCTGCTTCCCCACAAGGGCCCCTGACACACAGTGAGTCATGAACGCATACTTCCCAGATGAAGGAGACCAAGGCTTCTGAAGGCTAAGGTGAATTCTCCTTTCCACGTCGGTCACCACCCACGAGACACTCCCAAGGTGCTGCCTTCAAAAGGCTTCCTTCCCTGCTGGCCTTTCACCCCCACCCCCCATGCTGCAGGCCGCACTGGTTTGCGACCGCTCTCGAAGCCACTTTTGCTTATATCAGCGCTGTGGAGGATACTTTGGCTTGGCTCCATCTTCTGTCTGAGCTCCTCTGGGAATCCACTCTCTGCCTGGTCCAGCACCTGCCTCCCTGTCACAGGCAGGGCTGGAGTGGTCCGCGGCCGTTCCTTGCCTGGGGTCATTAGTTATTTTTAGCAATCAATGTTATCGATGCCGTGATTGCCGAGGAAGCCACCAGAGAGCTGTTCTTCCAACTCATTACACCGAGAGTTGAACTATCCCCCTTTTTATATAAATCTTGACACATAAAGATAAAATACAGCACTTTTTGAGGGAAGTTCTGGACCAGAGGCCAAGAGCTGGAGGTGGTTTTGACCACTCGAAGCAGCATTAAGGAGGACTCTGGAGAGGGATAGGGGCAAACCAGGAGGCTGCCCTGGGGCTGACGTCACACCTAGGAAGGGGTGGCTCCGGGGCTGTCCCAGTACTGAAATGGGTATTCAGGGGGAACTGAATGGAGCAGAAGATAAACAAATGCTCCTTGAAGGCCTCAGCGTGGTGACCAAGGGCAGAGCCAACTCTTGACAGAGGCTGAGGATTGACAGTCACCAGTCCCAGTGCCGGGTGCTCATAAAAGTGGCCCTGGCTCTCCACGCTGACCTCCAGGTGGGGAACCAAGTCTGGTTTAGGATACACTACGTGTCCCTAGTCTGATACCCCAGTTCCATAGCCTTGAGGGGAGGCCAGGGGTCTCAGGACAACCCTCCCTGGATGGTAAACTCAACCCAACTTGTGAGACTCTTGAGCAGGCGGGAGCTGGGGAGGATGCACTGGAGGCCAGGTGCCCTTTCTGCCTGTAGAAGGGAGAGTTGTGAGCGATGTCAGACAGCTGTTGCTTCTAGATTTTGTGGTGATCTTTCAGGTATGAAAGTCCTAGGAAGATGAGTGTGGCCATCCCCCAGCCCTCCCCTGTGTGCTGTCCCCAGCCCTCCCCTGTGTGTGATGTCCCCAGTCCTCCCCTGTGTGCTGTCCCCAGTCCTCCCGTGTGCTGTCCCCATTCCTCCCGTGTGTGTGATGTCCCCCAGCCCTCCCCTGTATGTGATGTCCCCCAGTCCTCCCCTGTGTGTGATGTCCCCAGTCCTCCCTGTGTGAAGTCCCCAGCCCTTTCCTGTGTGAAGTCCCCAGCCCTCCCCTGTGTGCTGTCCCCCAGATTCCCCAACACCTGTGATGCTCACCCCTCCTTATTTTCTACCCTCATATCCCACGTGCAGGAAGCAATGACACCCTTGGCTGTGTTACTCGTGTCAGTTCTGAACAAAGACTGACAGAAGCTACTTAGGGGAGGAAGTATCATGGCTTACGGTTTTATAGGGACTCCACCCCATTATGGTTGGAAAGGCATGTTGGTGTTCACAACAGGCAGCTACTGCTTCGTGTAGTTCCTGGGGAAAGCAGAGAGCACAGGCCAGAGCCAGCAGCTGCAAACCTCCAAGGGCCTTCTGTAGTGACTTCTGCCAGATAGGTTCCATGTCCCAAAATAGCACCAGTAGGTGCAGAGCTAGAGGTAGATCCTACGCACCCCTCAAGGGCATTTCTGCTTTAGGGAGAGGGAACATGGTACCACGCTTCAGGAAGGAAGGAACAGCCATCATGTAAGAGGCGAGAAACGGGGCTGTAGGGATTGAAGCTGCCCATCAGGTCTCTGAGCTGGGAACTCAGGATCGCACTGCCCAGAATGGAGGGATTGGAGCCAGTTGCCAGGGCCTGGGAGAGAATGGGAAAGGATTAGGTGCCATTCCAGCAAGACACTGAGTCTGGAGATGGAAGGATCTAGAAGGCAGCTGGAGCAGAGGAAGGACTTTCCTTAGACAGACAGATAGACAGGTCTGCTGCCTTCCCAAGTATGTCCTTACGTGTCACCTCTGCTGGTGGCCCTGGCACCTTGTGAACAGGGAGCACCTGCCTAAAAAAGATGTAAGCTCCTCTCCATGAGCACCTATATAAAAACGGGATGGCAGTGAACAGGAGAGTAGCTGCCAGATGTCAGGAAGGACAGGAGAGAAAGGGCTTCAAGGTTAAATCAAGAGCTCACAAGGGTCTGCTGTGATGGTGACATTAGGAGGGACCCAAAGGTGAAGCAAGGACACAGTGGCACATCAGGTGGGGACCTGGTTCCGCTTGGAGCGAGAAAAGAGTGCCGCCCTAGGGCACATCAGCATCCTCACCTGATCTGACTCAATGGGCAAGCCAAGTCCTGGTCACAGACCACGTCCCGTGGGGGACAATAGGTGAGCCACCATTATTGCAACGTGACAGTTCTGAGAAAGGTAAACAGGTCAGAGGGTGCATCCCCAACGCCAGTTATTCTGGGTAACGGTGAGTCCCTGAGCCGTCAGCATGAGCCCAAGGTCGACCACAAACTCCCACTCCCCAACCCCATCTCTCACTGCCTACCTCAGAGTTTCCAATCTTCCTGGTAGAGGGGAGGCCTGGGCGACCTCACCAACATGTCTGCCCTGTGTTCTGGCTGCTGCACACCCTTGTTGTGGGCTCACTAGGTTTGTTGCGGAGCTAGGAAGTTGGAATGCAAGGATCTCCAGCATCCTTTCTGGTTTTTCTTCTTCCTCTCCTCCCTTTTCCTCCCTTCCTCTCCCCCCTTTCTCTCTGCAAACCCAGAGAGCAAAAGACCCATGGAGACCCAACTGCCTTTCCTCTTCATAGGCATTTGTCCCATGGTGGGCAAATTCGGGGCAGAGAAGAAACTCATAGAAACAGAAAGGCAAGAGACCCTCTAACTTTGTGTAGGTAGGAATGCAAGGCCAGGAGGCAATTATGCCTCCAAGGAGGGTGTGCCTGCTCTTCCCTGGTGCTATCGGCCTACCAAACAGGAGGCTTCTTCCACGTGACTTCCCCTCTCACCCCAGGGCCACCAGTGGTCCCATGGCTCCTAGCGTTGAGAAAGCTCCCCCTGGTGGCTGTTCCTAGCATCGCACACCTCTCATATGGCTTAGAAAAAGGTGAGGCAGTGTGTAGACCAGGTTAGCATAATCCAGCTGTCTCTCAGTTGGTGACTCTGGCCAGTGTCTGAAGAGGACCCGGATGCCTGGTGCTCACTCCCTGCTGGCTACTGTTCCCCTCAGGTCACAGTCAGCCATGCTGGATCTTCCTCTTCCACTCCATTGACAGCCCGGATTGATTTCTCCAATCCTACCCTTCTATACCAAGGGAGAAAGAGTAGGGAATCAGGAATCTCCCAGGGGGAGGTTGACACCAAGCATACAAGGGCGTGCCCCCCTCAGGAAGCCTGGTATTGACTCTGGCATGTGTTGGCAGTAGCCTCTGCTGCAGGAGAACAGAGCTAAGATGTCAACGTGACAGGGGCGGAAGGGTAGCCGCTGGTGCCTGGCCAAAAGAGGGCACAGGGAATCTAAGCCTTAATGCTGAGAAGCAAGAAATCACTAGTTGCCTGTTAGCTCTGGGTAACCTCTAGGATACAGGATCCTGTCCAATCCACAATGCCCATCAAAGCAACTGCTTGTGTCATGTTAAGGCTCATAGAGGTAAGAGAGAGCTGCTTCCCTATGGCTCCCAGCTCCATAGGAATGGTCAGCTTTGAGCGGCTTTCTTGCCCATTGGCTTTCTGTGAAGGACAGACATGCCCAATCAGACAGAACCCAGTACCCAAAATGCAGGGTGCAACTGGTTGTTACTGATAGCCCATCAAGAAATCACACAGACTTCCAGAGGGCTGCCTTGAGAACCCAGCCTCCCTGGTACATTGAAGTATTTGTTTACACAGAATTATCTAGTTGATGGAGAGGCTTTAGGGAAGAAAAGATTGCGTTTCAGAATATGCGGAGATACTGCTAATTGGGGATGGTGAGAACTGAGGGCAGAGTGTCTCTGGGATTGTCATAGGAATTAGAGGCCATACATGACGGCGTCCGGAGCTGTTGTCACCCTCTGCACAGGGCTTTCCACCAGTGTGTCAGTTCCGGTCACTTGGCTGGCATAGAAAAGGTGCATCCTGGTGCTGGCTGCTTCTCTGTACAAGAGCTAGGCTCTGCGTCAGAGGAAGACATGACTGCTCTTGGCCAGCATTAAAGCTGGTGCTCCTTAAACATCCCTTTTCCTGCCCTCCCCCAGCTCTGCAGGATGGTAGCTCCCTCCCCAGCTCTGTAGGGTGGTAGCTCTCTCCCCCAGCTCTGTAGGGTGGTAGCTCCCTCCCCCAGTTCTGCAGGGTGGTAACTTCCTCCCCAGCTCTGTAGGGCGGTCACTCCCAAGTAGGTCTACAGGCTTGGCAAGTGGTGCCTCACGTCCAGCATCAGACATTGTGTGTGTGTGCGTGTGTGCGTGTGTGTGTAGGGTTTCACAAAGCTCCAGGACTTCTGGTGACTTCCCTGCCTCTTGGTGGTGGGGCTGAAAGAGGATCAAGGACCCCAAGCATGCCATCTCTCCAGCCCAAAGTCCAAGAGGGCAGCAATCACGGGAGAAGCGAGTCCCCATCTCATACCCATTTCCAGCTGTCTCTCAGGGGCCCCTGAGAGCCTCAGCTCCTCTGAAAGGCCCTGCTGCCATCACTGGACACATCACACACATCTTTAATGGCTTCCTCTTTTGTTTTTATTTCCCAAATAAAAACATGGAATATGAATTCAGAACACATAATTTTAAGAAAGTTACGAAATACTATAAACTCAGGTGTAGAAGGAGCGGCGGGGCTGTGTCCCGCCACCCGGCCGCCGGCTAGCTTTACACCCGAAATAATTACATGGAAACTGTACTCTTTTAAAACACTGCCTGGCCCATAGTTTCAGCCTCTTATTGGCTAATTCTCACATCTTTCTTTAACCCATATTTAGTAATCTTTGTAGCACCACGAGGTGTGGCTTACCAGGAGAGATCTTAACCTGCGTCCATCTCGGAGAGGAGAAGCATGGAAACTCCCTGAAGCGTCTTCCCTCTCTTTCCCAGAATTCTGTTCTGTCTACTCCACCTACCTAATTTTCTGTCTCTTAAAGGGCCAAGGCAGTTTTCTTTATTAATTAACCAATGAAAGTAATATAGACAGATAACTCTCCTCTATCACTCAGGGCTTTCTTTCTCTCTTCCAAAATAGTCCCCAAACCCCAAACAGCACACAGATATTACAAACACATCTCCATGGCAACCCTGCGTTTGACAGATTGTCCACTTCAGATCCGTGCCATGAAGATGTGGCCCAAGAAAGAATCAGTTGACTTTGAAAAGCAAATGATGCCATTCCATGAACCAAGAAAGATCATGTGGACCTGGGGGCGGCCAGGCCATTCTACCTGTTGGACACAACTCTCAAGATGAGAGGAAGCCAGATCCCTGCAGCAACCACAGCTTTCTAGTCACACTGTCCCATCAGCTGGGGCATGGGCAGGTGTTGAGAGGGAGTTTTAGGACAGCAGGCTTAGAAATATAGTCCTGGACCGCCTGCCACATCCACTAAGCCCGGGGCTCTAAAGACTTGTAACTAGTGCCTGCTAGAAACCTCACCTGAGTTTTCTGAACATCAAAACACGCATGCCAGCCAACAGCGAGGCAGATAGATCTCGACAAGGGGAGCATTTCTATAGTCTACCCACTCTGGAAACGGAGCAGGGAGCTGTGAAGGACACACAACACTGACAGTGGCTGCACCTGTCACGTGGGACAAAAGGCCAATGATCTTAGCAGGTTTTCTCCTTACTATGGCTTGTTTTATTTCTGAAAATGAAATTTCATCAGATCTACCCAGAAAAAAAAACAAAACCACTTTGGCTCTTGGCACAGGGGGCAGACTGTTTTTTGCTCTGTGTTGGTCTTGGTCGCCACATGAATTGAAGTGCAGAAAAATCCCCTAACAGGGTGGGGACACGAACCACTTCAGAGGTGGGTTCTCATGCCCAGCAGAATTGGGGGACTGTGAGGCCATGCTGGCCTGCCCACCAGATGCTGCTACATTTTGGACCAGTACTGGACATTCACATTAGGCCTGGGAGAGACGCCATGCCAGGTTGGACCCAGGTCTCCAGGGATGCTCCGAGAATGGTAGCAAGCTGCTCTGTATATTCTTGGATGCTGGCCTTACCTGTTCAGCCCTGTTCTCCAGGTCCCCTTAGGTCAGCAACCCACCTAGCATCCACTGTGTCCTGCAGCAGCTCTCCATGGCCACCCCAGAGTACCTTCCTCTGCCTTGGTGAAGCTAGCCACTTCCCCACCGGGCTTTCAGCTAAATCAACACAGCTCACCGAGCCAGCGATTCAGGCAGGGTACAGGCTTCAGGTCCAATTCACTCTCTCGGCATTTTTCATTCTGAATGAAATTAAACTCCCGAGAGCAGGAAAGAACACTTTCCTAAGAAGAAACTGCATTGGCAGGTCCCTGAGGGGGGAGCATTTGACACAGAAGTTTCCTTGAACTTCATCCAGCCAACACAGAGGGGCGCCCTCTCCTCTGGCTTGGTTTTCTGCTTGTCATGTACAGATGGGAGCCTAAACATGTCACTACATCTGCCTGAATCCCAGGCCCTTCTCTCCAAACCCCTCTAGAGCTTCTGAGGTCAGGAATCACCTGCAGTGGTCAGCATTGTTGGACACATCTGCAAACACCAGACTGCTGTGACTCTCCCGGGTCCCTTCCCCTCTGTGTTTTCTCTCCGGATATATTTGTCTCAGCAAAGTCTGTGGGTCAGCTCAAAGATGATCAAATTAATGGGCCGAGCCTGTGTTGACACATCTGTTTGCAGCCGGGCAGTATGTTTATCTCCCTGGTGACGGCCCCCTTCATTATGGTCTCTGAGCACCCAACACTGTACCGCCCGGCGCTCAGAAAGCTTGCCCAAGTGCATAGATTTACTTAAAAGCACAACCAGCCTCAAGGCTGTGTATTGATTTGAACACCTTTTGATGCATGAAAAGCCCTTGAGGAAGGCAGTGAGCATCCACATAGTTGGGCACAAATTCCAACTGGATCCACCAATTTTATCAGTAAATGGGTTTTTTAAGCTGATCTGGGCACACTAACCATTCCAAAGTGTCCCAAGGGTAGTGAGACCAGTCCAAGATGACTACCACTCATGAGCTCCCCAGTGCCTGGTAGCTCGTGGGGCATGGCTCTGAGCCCTTCCCTCCTCCCTGCAAGGTTTTGCTGTGAGCAGAGAAACAAGTTTGGGCTTGAAGAGCACTCAAAGCTCCCGCGACCTCAGTGCTAGTCTGCATGAGGGCTGGGCTGATGTCTGTCTGGTTCTGAAGGTCCGAGAAAATCTGGTATGGGCACCTACCCACAGAGGAGACTTGGGTGGTCTGGAGAGGGCAACACTTCATCTCCTGGGTATGCTCATTAGCAGGATTATGGGAGGTTCTGCCCAGAATGCTCTGTCCCAGTCTACATGGGAGAACCTTCCCCAAGGCCTCCCACTCAGCCTCCTACACAGTCCCTGAGGTGGGGCCAGGTGCCTGTAGAGCACAAGAACACACAGAAATAAACTGGACTCTGGTCTTCCCAGCTGGCTTTGTTGAGAGGAAATAGACGTCACAGCATCTGGTCCCATCCTGCACCATGTTCCTGAAAGCTCTCACATAGCAATGACCAAAATGTGACAGCTCCCAAAGCGTATGCCTGCCTGAGCCAAGGCTGCTGCGCCTGAGGTATCTCTGGAAGACACACTCACCCCACAGGTTCTGCTGCTCAGGGAATCGGCAGGTGAAGATGTCTCCCTGCGTGGACACGGGGATGACTTGTGAGGCATCAGGAACAAGCCAGATGTCCCCTGAGAGTAAGGTGTCATGCTTCTCACACAAGTGTCATGATTGTGCAATCTCTGTGTCCTCCTGCGTGCCATCTTCTGGCCTAGTCCAACAGAACAGAAAACAGAAAAATGTTTTCATATATATGGAGTGATGGCCTCCTTAGAGTGTGTGCACACCTGTAGATGTTGCCTCTGTCTTTCCATATGGACTGGTGATGGTTGTCATGGTTACAGGTGCTTGTTCCTCCAGACTGTTCACTGCTACCCTAGGCACACACACACACACACACACACACACACACTTGAGCCAGCGTCCTGCGTCACTGATGTCTGGGTTGCAAAGCCTCTCTAAAGCAGTCCTCTAAAGTGACACAGGTCCATTTTCTTAACTTTTCAACAGTGACTGCCCTGTCCTCTCTTTCCTGAGAGAGTGTCCTCCTGCTGGAGAAGGTTGATGGGGCCAGATGCAACCCACATCCTCACTCTGGCCAGATTCAACCCCGCATCCTCAGTCTGGCAGAGAATGTACTCTGCCTGACGTTTTTACCTCACCGGCAGCAGAGAGTGTGCCAGGCAATGGCTGCCGTGAATCTGCATTTACTGAGTATGAACTGACTGGAAAGAGAAGGTAGTGGGGGAAACCTGGCTAGAACTGGTGTAAATGAATTGTTGGGATTGGATAGTAGATGGCCTCCTACATTTGGCCAGTTGTCACCCAATGACTACGGTGACAGAGAAATTCTTGACACCCATGTGGACCGCGGCATCAGCTTATAGGTCCTAGGACACGGTGGGGGAGGTTGTGAGGTTGTGGAACGTGCAGCCACACGCCATGGGGCTCAGTAACTGTTGAGCGCCTACTATGTGCTAGGATTATGTCCTCACACACCGGTCTGTAGAAGGAGGGGCAGCTGCCTTGCCTGCCTGAGTCCATCTGTTGCTCCTGCTGGTTCCGAAGACACAGGCTGTGTCCCTGTCCCACCTCATCCCATCTCCCTGCTTTGCACAATTCCCTTATCATGGTGCCAAGTGCAGCAAGCCGGGGTTTCAGACACACTCTCTGAACCTCGGCCACCTTCCCTGTGGGCTAGCTGTGTGTCTTAAGGAACAAGGACAGGCACATAGCAAAAAACAGGTGGTCCTGCTGGCTGAACATGCAGCCACCCCTGGAAGTACTCAGCCAGGGAAGGTCCGTCCATGCTGCTTCCCCAGGACCCAGCGAGGGAGCAGGTGCTGGCTATGTATCCACGGGATGTGTGACTGGTTGGTCCTCTCTCCCAGATTCTATTTCCTCATCTATCAACGAGGTCCAGTGGCCACTGGGTCCCTTCCTGTTCTGTCATCGTCTGCCCTGGTCACACCAGCTGAGCAGAGGGTGAGCCAATCCTGGCAAGCGGCCACAGCCTGCAGGCTGGGTGAAGCAAAAGGGCTGAGTCAGCATCCCTGTCCTAAGGTCTGCTGGAGTCCACACACCAGGCCATTGACACCCAACCCTGAGGGCTACAGGGGGCAGAGCTCCAGATGGAATCAGTAAACAGCAAAGGCCAGTAGCATGCAAGCTGGATGGTACCTATAGGTTCTCTGGTGCCACTACCTGGGCAAGCCCGTACCCAGAGAATCTGGCTGGGTGGAGATACCTGCCTGAAGGAGCCATAAGAAAGAGTGGAGTTCTAGGTTCGAATTTACCTTCTAGGAGTAGGTGGCCCATGGTGGACTTCTGAGCCATCCCAGAACACAGGACAAGACTAGCAGTTGGGTGTCAGGCGCCTTGGCCCTACACTGGAATATCAAGGGCAGGGACTCAGCTTTCCTATAGGGACAGAAGCCTGTCCTTCTTGTTTCTGCAGTGTGTGTGTGTGTGTGTGTGTGTGTGTGTGTGTGTGTCTGTGTGTCTGTCTGTGTGTCTGTCTCTATGTCTCTGTGTTTATGAGGTGAGTCTTTCTCTGTCCTGCCAGCTCCAGAATCATGGCCTGGAGACTTATTATTAATTATGAAAGCTTGGCCGATACCTTAAGCTTGTTTCCAACTAGCTCTTAAAACTTAAATTATCCATATTTTTCAATCTATAATCTTTTACATGCCATGGTTACCTTTGCTTTGCAATGTCCATGCTGCTTGCTCTGCATCCCTGGTGTCTCCCAACCTTTTCTTCCCAGCATCCTCTGTGCCTGGAAATCCTGCCTAGTTATTGACTCTTTAGCTTTTTATTAAACCAATCACAGTGACATATCTTCACACAGTGTAAAGAAATATTCCATGACATTTTCCCCTTTTGTTTAAATAAAAAGGAAATGTTTTAACTCTAACACAATAAAACCATAAACAATAAGAACAATTATCAAGTATTGTCTAAATAGAAAAGAAAGGTATTAACTTTAACAAGTGAAACTATATACAATAAGAACAATTATCAAGTAAAGGTTACGTTCACAATATCCAGTCCATCTACATTTGGCATATTTGGAGAAAATACTCCATTATCTATCTTGTCTTGATGAATTCAAAGTTTTATACTTAAACCATTTTTAAACATTTATTTTTTAATATTTATTTATTTATTTATTTATTATGTATACAATATTCTGTCTGTGTGTATGCCTGCTGGCCAGAAGAGGGCACCAGACCTCATTACAGATGGTTCTGAGCCACCATGTGGTTGCTGGGAATTGAACTCAGGACCTTTGGAAGAGCGGGCAATGCTCTTAACCTCTGAGCCATCTCTCCAGCCCTACTTAAACAATTTTTATTATAATTGCCATCCTAAAAATACCTTTTTATACTTTAAGACATCTTTTTAGATAAACAACTTAAGCTTTTATGTTTTTTAACCTTATAAACTTTATATCTTATATAAGTTTCTTTTCTGAATTTGATAACAAGGAAGACTGTTAAACTGTAACTATCTAGTCTTCAACCCCATCAGAGACCCAAGAAGGATAGAATATTAATTGAATAAAGAGGAAATACAGAGAAGGCAACTTCCAAAGCTAAGAAATGACAGACATCTGGCTGCTTGGATAGTCACCCCCAAATCCCTCTGTAACATTGGGGCAAACATCTTCAGCCTACAGGCCTAAAATATCTGATAGACTTTTCTGTGAAGTAGGAATTTTTGAAGAACTATCCTGCCCTGTCTTGGGAAATTTCAGCAGTCTCTTCTGTCCTGCTTGTCCAGTTTGGACAGCATACTGTCAGCAGTCAAGGCAAGGGCAGTTTCTTGACCAAATGACTAGCTTTTGCCACAAAGAAAACAAACTCCATATGGAGGTTCTTCAGTGCCCATCATCCTTTGATGAAGTAGATTTGTGCTTCCAGGAACAGATGTGTTTCACTGTCTTATTGAAAAGTCCTAAATGCTACATTCTGTAGATCTCTGAAGTGTTTGAAGACTTCCTGTCTATCTCAAATATACCTCTGTTTGACTTTGAAAACACACCTAACATGACTACAGGTTTGATTGTTATAGGTGACTAACTACTAACCTGATTTCTTTATTATCCTAAAAATTTCATAATCATAACTTTCAAGGACTAGAACTTTATATTACATTGTTAAATGAGCTGTATGGGTACAATACCTTAAACAAGAAATAGAAACATATAATACATATAACAAAAATAACCTTAAATTTGTATTGATATACAAAATGTGTGTGTGTATTGTGCGTGCATGTGTGTGATGTGTGTGTATGATGTAGTGTGTGTGTGGTGTGTGTGTGGGTTATGTGTTGTGGTGTGTGGGTGTGTGGTATGTGTGTGTGTGGTGTGTGGTGTGTGTGTGTGGTGTGGTGTGTATGTGGTGTGGTCTGTGTGTGGTGTGTGCATGGTGTGTGCGTGGTGTGGTGTGTGTGTAGTGTGGTGTGCCGTGGTGTATGTGTGTGTGTGTGTGTGTGTGTGTGTGTGTAGGCCTGCATGTGTCATGGCACACCTCCAGAGGTATGAGAAAAACCTTGGGTGCTATTCTTCCCTTCCACCTCACTGAGGCAACATCCCTGTTGTCTTTCATTGCCTGCACCAGACTAGATGGCCCTTGCGCCTCCAGAATCTCCCATCTGGTCTTCCTGTCTTGCTGTAGGAGTGCTGGGGTTACAGACACATGCTACAGCCCTCCACCCCCGTTTCTACATTGGTTCTGGGGATCTGAACCCAGGCCCTTATATGCAACAAGTACTTTAGCCACTGAGCCATCTCTGGGTCTGACCACAACTAGGTCTTCAGGGTGTTGTGTGACTTTCCTGTTCACCCTACACAGAAACTAGAGACACACCTAAAAAAAAATGACTACTCCCACTTGGCTTGAGAATTCATGAGTCTTTTGGGGTCACTTACAGGAGCATGGGTGACTCAAAGGCAACACAGTCACCCAAAAGACCAAAGCAGGAAGCCGCAGCCTTAAGATCCCTGCATGCTTTGCAGTCAGCTTTCATGGAAGACTCCCCCCCCCCCCCCCGCAGCTGCTATTGCTTGTGACTGGAGCGGGGAACATGGAGCCTATAACCTTTCTGCACTGCCCTCACCTTTTCTTTTAATTTAAGACTTATTTCTTCCGGGCGGTGGTGGCGCACGCCTTTAATCTCAGCACTCGGGAGGCAGAGGCAGGCGGATCTCTGAGTTCGAGGCCAGCCTGGTCTACAAGAGCTAGTTCCAGGAGAGGCTCTAGAAACTACAGGGAAACCCTGTCTTGAAAAACCAAAAAAAAAAAGACTTATTTCTGAGGACTTCATACATGAGCAGTGCCCCCTCCCCTCCAACTCCCAAGGCTCCTTTTCAAATTCATGACCACAGCTTTAATTATATGTATACGAACATATGCACATACATGCACGCATATCTTCTTTATTACTGGCATATGCACATATACATATGTACATGCATGCATATATAAAACCTACTGAGTCCGCTCAGCTTTGCTCATGTGTATATGTGTCCAGCGATGGCCACTTGGCATTAGACAACCTATATGAGAATCTAACCTAGAGGAGACTAATTCTCCCTCTCTCAACAGTCATTGGCCCCCTGTAGCTCTTTACCTAGGGACAGAACCACATAGAGTTCCCTCTGTCCACGATGTCATATCGGCCGGTGTTGACACTATGCCAGTCTTGCTCAAGCATATTGTTGAGAGTTTCCAGGTACAGTTTCCCTGGCACTGTCTTGCAGCCAATGTCCTGGTTCTCCGGGTCTTGCAGTCTCCCCACCCCCTCTTCTGTACCGCAGGTATGCCAGTTGGGGATGGGCAGCCACAGTCACAGCTTCCTGAGTCTTAGACGCTTCACAGTCCCCCTGAGAGGGGCTAGTTCTGTGCCAGGGTGCACATCAGTTTTGAAGAAATGTATTGGCTTAGGAGGAAGGGGTCAGGTTTTGAGGACCACATCAGAGCCCAGGGATCTTGTCAGATTTGGGGGAGCATGTCAAGGCCTGAGAACACATTAGATCTTGGGAAGCACATTGGGTCTTGGGAGCAAAAATGTGGAGTCTTGATGTTCCAAGGTGAGAGCAGGAAGTCCCTGACTACAGCAGATCCAGTTCCTAGTTTTTTAACAAAAGCCTCCATTCCAGATGGGCACCTCATCACCCCATGGGAGCCTGGGGTTCTGTGTACAGCACCTCATCACCCATGGTAGCCTGGGGTTCTGTGTACAGCACCTCATCACCCATGGTAGCCTGGGGTTCTGTGTACAGCACCTCATCACCCATGGGGGCCTGAGGTTCCATGTACAGACACAGCCTAAGCTGTGGTTTTCAGGCTTCCTGCTCACCCATAACACCTGGCAGGTTGTGTGCACTAATTTCAAATTGAGAGCACTACTCCCCTCTGCCTGCGAGAGAAACTCAGGTCCCTTAGGGCTGTGCTCCCACAGCTCTGCTGAAGAGCCCTCCTCTCCTATAAGTATCCAGTCCACAGTGGGACAGCCTGGTGACACCAAGAAAACAGCACGTGACTTGTGACCTTCATATGATGCCAACACCCCTCACCCACAGAGAGCCGTCTCCGTGCACCACCCAATGGCTGCCCTTGACCCTTGGCCCTGTGGTGTCTTCAAGCCCCCGTGGCATGTGAGTCCTGGCTCCGTCAGCTAGCCATGCTGGTGGTAGAGGCCCAGGGTTGGTGGGTCTCTTGGTTTGCAGAACCTGCAGCTGCGGTGCCGAGACGGGGCCACAGGCTGATTTACAATGTTTCAGGGAGCTGTGTATGGGAACGTCTTCTGATCTTTAAATTAGTCATGAGGCCAGATCCCACCAGCACAATTAGAACCCTCAGCTAATGATTATTTATGGTGTTTGGAATGTGCATTAACCCGATTATATTAAATATTAAACTCAATTGTAGTACACACATCTGTATTTACAGTGGGAGATACAGGGCAACCCCAGCCCCCTCCCCCCAGAATTCTCAAAAAGGTTTTGACAGAGTCAAGCAGGCAGGGCAGAAGCAAGCTGTTCTGCTAGAGGGTGGAGAGAGCCCAGGCCCAGTGATGGACAAGGGAGGGGCATTGCTGCTTCAGGTGGGGCAGAAAGTGACAGGCAGTGTGGTTGTACCTGATCCTGGTGAAACTGGATACTCAAGCTGTGTGTGTCCTCCTGCTGCCCACACAGACACGGGAGCGGGGGGGGGATTAAAACAGCCCATGCCCTCCTCAACCAGACCTAGCCATGAGGCTTTTAAAGTCTCAAGCCTATGGGAGACCAAGGCTGGTGTCCTCTCAGCTTGGCCTAGGTGGGGTAGGCAGGCCTGCAGGTTCCAGGCACAGGGACCCAGATAGGCGCCTACTCTGTCCTTGATGGCCCATGTCTAGTCAGGAAGCTTTCCCAACCTCAGCCTCCTCATCTACGGAAGAAAGCAGGAGGCATTACTTTAATGCACTCCACCAGCCTTGAGGCACAGAGACACACAGGCAAGTGGGGGTGTTCAACATCTCAAACATTTGAAAATAACTTCATGAAGATTTAATATGTATGTGATTGTGTTTGGCCCTAATCACCACTTAATAGAATCTAGAGTCACCTGGGCATGTCTGTGAAGGGTTGTCCTGGTGGCTTTAACTGAGATGGAAAGACATGCACTGTAGGTGGCACCATTCCCTGACTGGGATCCTGGACCATGTGAATGGAGCAAAGTAGCTGAGCAGCAGCAAGTATTCACCCCACCCCACTTCCTGACCATGGATACAGTGTGGCTACAGGGCTAATGGTTAGCATGGTACTGTGTGACACGCCACCCCACTTCCTGACAGTAAATACAAAGTGTCCAGTCTTTCAGGCTTCCACAGGCTAGTAGTTATCACGTTACTGTGTGACACCCCTCCACTTCCTGACCATGGATACAGTGTGGCCAGCCTTGCAGACTTCCACAGCACAGTGGTTGCCATGTTATTGTGTGACATTATTCCTGGGGAGATATGAAGGAATTCCTGCTCAGATAGGGAACTGACAACAGACTAAAGTGTACAGATCACCAAAATCTGACTTGGTAAAGCAATGAGTTTTATGGGGTTACTTACAGGAAATATTGGTGAGGGGTTATTTACAGGACCAGAAATGACTTAAAGCTGCATTACCAAAGCTTGCCTAGCGTAAGTTCACAAAACTGAAAACCTGCAGCACGCTGCACAACCTGCAGGCAGCTCAACAGATTGGAGTGTCCTTCTAGGTGGCTCGGTTGGGCAGAGCCTCTTCTAGGCAACTGGGCTGGTCTCTGCTTCTACCAGACATCTCAGCTGAGAAGGTCTCTCTGCAGTCTTTATTGCTTATAAGTGCTTGGGAGCAAACTAACTGAGTGAATCTGGTTGGTTTCAGGGACTTCCTAAAGCTAATGAGTTGTTTTCTTCTTGAGCTTAAGGAGCTTCCCTGCAGGATGGACAGTTTCACCACTTCCCCTTTTAAGATCCTGTGTCTTGATAAATTTCCTCCAAATGGAAGTTTTTAACCTTACAGGAAACTGCTCCATAAAACACATTCACCTAACTGCATGATCAGCTGCCTCATTGTCTCATGGTCCCGCCCACTTGACTAGTCCTCTCTCCCTTAAATTGCTTTTGGCAGGGTGTCAAAGAAAAGCAACAGGAATAGACATTCAAGACAGTGTAGGTGGACTTTCCTTTCCCACCAGCCAGTTCCCAAATAACCACACAGACTTATTATTAATTATAAACGCTCAGACAATAGCTCAGGCTTGGTACTAGCTAACTCTTACACTTGAAATTAACCCATATTTCTTATCTACGCTCTGCCACGTGACTTGGTACCTTTTCTCAATATGGCAAGATCATCTCCTGCTTCCTCTTCATCTCCTTGCAACTCTGAGACTCCTCCTCCTCTTCTCTCCACGCTGTCCTTTTGTCTGGTAGTCCCACCTAACCTCTACCTGTCCAATTATTGGCCAATCAGCTTCTTTATCCAGCCAATCACAGAGACATATATTTATACAGTGTAAAGGGATTTTCCACAAGACAGCTGCCACCTATCACCAGGGCAGTGGTCTCCAGTTAACTCCCAGGCCCAAAGCTGCTACTACAACAGGCCTAGAGTCCTATCGCCGTCTTCAAGAAAAGCCCTTAGCCATTGCTACCCATCTCCCAAGACCCACTGCTGACACCGGCGAACACTGGCTCCCTCTGGCCTCTGTGTATATCTACTCCATGCTCTGGCCTTTTCTGACTCTCAGTGGCCATTGTGTGTTCAAGGGTCTCCCACACTGGGATGTGCATCTTGTGGTTGAACCCGCCAAGGGCCATCAGTTGTGCTTGCCACAGCCCCGCTTTCTCAGCTTCGTGAGGTGTGTGACAGCAGAGTGATGAGACCATTCTGTAGGGAGAAGGCGTCAACGCCTGCTGGCTTCCCCAAGCTCGGGTGACAATCAGTTCCTGCCTGACTCTTCCAGACCAAAGACAAACGTGTGCCCCGACTTCCTGGTGCTGACAAGGGTGGAATCCAGGCGTCTGCCATAAATTAAGAGAGTTACCTGGCAGAGCTGGGCATACACGGCACTGCCCGATACATTGCTGAGCTCACAGGAGCACACCTGGGGACCCATGGACACAGCTGTCACCTCCAGTGAGCTCCTGCTCTCTACAGGTGATGGGAACATAGCAGCATGAGGAAGAGACAAGCGTTCCGTTCAGTCCTGGAACTCAAGGCACTGATGGTCTGGGGAAGAGAGACAACTGGTTAACAAATAAGACCCTAGATGGGGAGTCCTATGCTGACACAAGGACTCAGTAGAAGATAGCTCGGGGTGGGGAAGGTTCCAAAGCTGATGGAAGGCCCTTCTGCGAGCTGCAGGACCTGGAGAGGTCATAGGGCAGTTTTCCAGGTGGAGGGACACCTGGCACAAAGGCCCAAGGATGGAAGGAGCAAGCTGAATGAATGTCTAGGAAGAAGTGGGGAGGTAGGGAAGGAGGGGAAGGGAGGAAGGGAGGGAGGGAGGGAGGGAGGGAGGGAGGGAGAGACAGGGGGAGAGGTTTAGAGGGACAGATAAGACAAAGATGGAAGCAGACACGCTGATGAGAAGAAACCTGGGAAGAGAATGGGGAGGAAGCAAAAGAGAGAAAAGAAAGAGGCAGTGGGGTGGGGACACCCCTGGGAGTATCTGGGCGCAGCTGAGATAAGGGTGGAAAGATGCACACTGTGGGTCCCCAGGTGTGCTTCCATGAGGCTCAACAGTGTAGCTCCCTTTCTCACCCCTACTCTCCTGGAGGATAGAGGCAGGCGTGATGGTTCAAGTGAGAGGACAGAGAAGGAGGAGAGGGACCTGGGCTCTGGCCAGAGTGGCCAGAGCGGGACACGGGGAGGTGCTTGTTAATTGTCTGTGCTGTCGTATCCCCAGTCTCCTGACATGGGCATTTCCAGGTGTCAGCTGGCCAGCTCAGCACTGTGGCAGCTCCCTGAGCTTGCAGCAGGAAAGGCCTGTGTCTGGGATAGGTAGGAGAGAGATCAGACCCACATTACCCTTCAACATGTAGGGGCACCACCTCACACATCCAGCTGCAGAGGGGATGCTCTGAGGGGAGGGGAGCCCCAACATCCTCATTTGTGGGGCACTGAGTGACAGGTCTCTGTAATTTTCACAGGTTAGAGAGGAGAATGAAGTACTTGTACCTAGAGCTTGAAGACAAAATTTTGATCCCCAAACATCTATAAAAATCTGGGTGTGGTGCTGGCATATGCCTATGATTGCTATGCTGGGGTCAGAGTGGGGACAGAAGGATCCCTGGGGCTCGCTGGCTGGCCAGCCTACCTAAATCAGCAAGATCCTGGCCAGTGAAAGATCCTGTCTCAAAACAAAGTGGACAACACCCAAGTTGTCATCTGGCCTCCACGTGTGCACTCATATATACATGGATACACAGGCACACACACAAATTTGCTCATTCTGTCATCATGGCTATGACCACTCAATCAAGTGGATGCTATTTTTGCTGTTGTTGTTGTTTTTTTTCAAGACAGGGTTTCTCTGTGTAGCAGTCTGGCTGTCCTAGAACTCGTCCTGTAGACCAGGTGGCCTATGAGGACTTGTCTCTAGAAAAGGACGTGGGCAAAGAGTACAGCAGGAGGGGAGAGAGGAGGCAGGATGTGAACCCCTGTTTCCTTCAGCCGAGAGCCCCCTCTGCATCTTTCCCTAGCCCAGGGGTGGCCCTAGGCAGCTGGCAGTCCCCAGTGTCCACAGAGCCAGATGAGTGAAACAGTCACTGGAATCAATGTCCCCTTCTGGAGGTGACCCATGCCATCAGCCCAAGGATGGCAAGGTCTGTTTCCTGTGAAGACGGCAGAGGCAAATGCCCCTGGGGGTGGTGAGCTAGGACAATGAGCCCTTTGAACTAGCAGCTGGGCACAACACCAAGCAGAGGAAAATATGTGTCCGAGCCCGCAGTGAGGAGAAAATGCAGTCAGTCCTCCGTAGCCGTGTGTTCTGTGTCTGTGGTCTAACCAAGCAGAAACTGTGGGTTTGGAGACTGCATACAGGATGAGCATCTACAGGCCTGTGGGGATTGTGCATGTGAGTGTGCAAGCCTTTGCATGCACACGAGGAGGCTAGAGCCGGACATCAGGTATCTTTGTTTAGAGCAGTGTTCTCAACCTTCATAGTGCTGTGACCCTTTAACACAGTTTCTCATGTTGTGGTGACTCCCAAGCATAAAATTATTTCATTGCTACTTCATAACTGTAATGTTGATACTGGTATGAATTGTAATGTACATATATGATATGCAGAATATCTGATATTTCACAGGTTGAGAACACTGCCCTAGTGTGACTTATTGCCTTGAGCCATGTCTCCATGAATGAGAAGCCTGCCTTTCTGTTAGGCTGACTGGCCAGAAAGCTCTCAGGATCTGCCTGTTCTTTCACCCCACCCAATGCTGGGACTACCTGAATGCACAAGCCATACTGACTTTTTAAATAAAGATTTTATTTTTACATTTAATTGTGTCTATATGAATGGGAATGGTATATGTGCATGCAGCGCCCACAGGGGCCAGAACAGGGCATCAGACCCCCTAGAACTGGAGTTACAGGCTTTTGTGAGCTGGGAGCTGAACTCAGGTCCTCCGCTGACTCTACTGCTGATCCCTCTCTCCAGCTCTTATGCCCGTCTTTTCACATGGGTGCTATGGTTTAGAAGTAGGGTCCTTTGTCACCCACTGAGCTGTCTCCTCGTCCCCCACAGTTTTTTTTCTTGCCGCTACTCTCCAAACATGATAGTGCATCTAAACATGATGTGGTATTTTCATGGCATGGGTAGTATATGTAATCAGGCAATGATTTAATGTGTACAGGAAGGTGTTCACAGTTATAAATCTCATATCAGCTTACATAGAGGGCTTGGGCATCTGCAGACCTTAGTGCCCATGGAAAGTTCTACCGAGTAATTTATATCTGCTACCATTGAATAATAACAATATAAATGATGTAAATGATGGTTTCAACAGTATATCACCCAAGGAACCTAGGCCTGAACCCACCTGAGAAACGAGCTGTCACCAGAGACAGGATAACCAGACTGTGGGCATCCTCAGATGGGGCATTTGCTGGAGCAACCCTCATCCACAGGCCCCTCCTGCCAGCAGTGGAGGTGGTTTAAAGGGTGGTTGGTTGCCAGCCTAGTCCATGACCTCTGGCTTATCTCAGAGTGTGTGCCTGGGCTATTGCTCGCCAACAGGGAGCCGCTCACACCCCGAAGGCTGGCACTGACTGTAGAACCTGAGCCCTCCCTAGCCCCACTCCTCACTGGCCTAGTGGCTCCAGCAAGTGCTACCTCCCCTGAGCCTCGGTGTTCTCATAGGAAATCAGTGAGCCTACGCCGGCCCTGGGAGTGTTTGGAGAAGCTGCTACATGAAAAGGGCTGACACAGCTCCTAGCCCAGGCATCCCTCCCTGGCTAGAGGCTGCTGCGAGTCTTTTTCTGTAGCCACTCCTTGGGGAGTGCTGGGAGCCCTGGGGACCAGTCACCTGAGGGGTCTATAGCAGTGAGACCCTTGACATTTCTTACTTTTAATTTGGGGTGTGGGGATGTGTGTGTGTGTGTGTGTGTGTGTTTCTTTCGTTTTGAGACAGGGTCTTATGTAACCCAAGATGGTATGAAACTTCCTGTGAGGCCAAAGGTAACCTTGAACTTCTGATCCCCCTGCCTCCACCACCCCAGCGCTGAGGTCACCAGCATGTACCACCGCATTTGGGTTACACACAGCTGGGGAGGGAAGCTAGGGCTTTGCGCACAGTAAGCAGGCATCCTACATCCCCAGGCCTCCTTTCTGAAGCTCACATCTTCTTGAGCGGCTCTAAGCCCTCTTGTGGAGTGTGTCCTCACTGTCCTCAATAAGGAGGGAGGGTTCAGGGGGTTCACAGTTTTGCCCAGAGTTGGCTGTAGGGTCAGATTGTCAACTGGGATGGATGGTAGGAGGAAAATCCAAGAGAATGTAGGCTCCAGAATCCTAGCCCAGACATCCTCTCTCCTCATGGAGGAGACTTCAGAGTCCCTTCGGAGAAGTTTGGTAGCCGGAAGGGGCAGTGTTAAAATGCATATTTATATTTTGCATGGGGCCCTGCAGAGTTGGTTAGTCTGGGCTCTAGAGTCCAGGAGGAATGACGACTCTCAGCCCTGACCTCCTGGCACTGGACACTGGGCAGTCTACAGAATGGGCTGAGGGCAGTCTGGGATGGCCCTTGGTGCGGGGAGGTTGCCATGGCCGTGAGATGAACAAGGCCGTGATTGCTGTGGTTCTGTGGGCTTGCGTTCACCGCTAACCATATATGTCCATGTGTCTGAGCTGCTCGATCATGTTTTGAGGCCAGGACAGGAGTGAGGCTGTCAGTCGGCTCCTTGATGGGGACATCTCTCAGACACGCCTTGATTGACGTCCTGACAATCAAGTTTTGCCAGAGTTGGCTGTAGGGTCAGATTCTGTGTTTCTCTCACTGTCTGCTCTCTCAGGCTAACACTTTCCAGGGCTGAGTCCCAGGAGAGCTTCTCACATCCTTGTGGCCACATCGCTCCAATCTCAGCCTTCACCATCTCATATGGGGTGTGTGTGTGCATGCTTGCATGTGCATCTGTGTGCCTGTGTGTGCATGCATATGTGCACGCGTGCATGCTTGTGTGTGCGCGTGTGCATGTATAACTCTGCTTAGGAACCTCCCTTCTTAGAAGGATACCTTTGGACTTAGCTCCCATCCTAACCCAGGATGGCTGCACCTTAACTCCTTGCAAAGAGCCTTGTTTTTTAAATGTGAAGAGTTCCCATGGTCTCCTTCGCTGGGGATCTGAGTTGCCATCTGATGGGCTTGGGGGAAGCGGGTGGATCCTGAGAAATCTCACCTAACCCACGGAGCTGTAATGTGATGGCAGATTGAAGGGTGGTGAAGAGCAAAGGGGGGCTGAGCGGAAAGACACAGATTCCTGGGGATGTGTCCTGGGGCTCCATCTTGCCTTGGCCTCTTCCTGTGATCCTTTCTCTCTTTCCTGCCCACTATGATGTGAACTGCTTCACTGGAGCCTCTCCACTGCCGTGGACCGAATCCACCAAAACTGTCACCAGGAGCAAACATTTCTTCTTGACATTTGCTTATGCTGGGTATTTTCGCACAGCACCAAAACGTATAACTGATGGGTGGGGACCCTGTTCAACCCAGGGCAACATCTAAACTGGAGAAGGGAGAGGTGAAACCAGGAGAGGGGGGCAGGTGATTCAGAAAGTGGAAGCCATGCTGCCCTCGTGAGCATGGAGGGAGCAAGGAGGGACAGGATAAAGTTTTAAAAAGAGAAGGGCGTGGCAGGGAAGAGGACAGCAGCATCCAGGGACTCTTGGTGGGGGCTATTAGGAGAAGGATGCCAGCACGGAAGACTAGAGAAGCAGAGCAGGCAGAGGCTTGGCTCCCCTCCTAGCAGCTGGCATCCGGGACATGCATGTCACTTGGCTAAAGGGTGGGAAGGTACAGAAGGCCGTGGCCAGACGGCTGAGCAAAGAAGATAAAGGTTGATTTTCGCTCCCGTGAAGACAAGGGCAGTGAGGCCGAGCTCTCATGGAGGGCACAGCAGACAGGCACAAGGCCTGCCCTGTAGTGGGAGATGGCAGCCGGCCCTGCCTGGAAGTTAGCCATGGAGGACAGAATTGTTCTTGACCTTTGCAGTTCACAGCCCACACTTGGAGCCACGGGGACGTCGTCACAAGACGAGTCAGTCATTCTCACAAGGAACTTTTTAATAAGGGAAGTTTTCAGTTATGGGATGGGAGGTGAGGTGAGGTGGGCAGAGAAGGGCCAGAGGTCCCTGCAGAGGCAATCTGGGGGTCAGCCAAGGTCTGGCTGTGTGACCTGTAACCCCTGACAGCCGTGAGCACCTGCACACCTGTGACAGATGGAACTTGAGTCTGTGACGATCTAGTGGGCAGTAAGCAAGAAAATGCCCTTACCAGACTTTCTAGAAAAGAGAAGGAGCTGGATAAAGGGGAGAGATAGTGAGGGGATTTGAGACGTCCCGGAGAAGTGAGGGAGGGGGGGGTCTGCAGTGATACCAAGGGTGTTTCTGATATGTGCAGGTAGGATTCTTTAACTGAAGGTGGAAATGAGTGCTCCTTAGCTTGGGGGCCTTGGGAGTGGGTATGTGCAGACCCCAGAGACGCATAGCTGTGGAGACATCTTTTTCTCACTCACTTCCTGATGGGGCCTGTTACCTGTCCAGCAAGACTTGCAGCTTTCCACGCCAAGACTCCTGCCAGGCTTCCCTGCCCGGTCTCTTCTCCCGACTTCTCTGCCCCGAGTAAATGGTGTGAACAGAGTTCCAAGAAGGGAGACCATGAGCCCCTGCAATCTTTGTTCACACACAGGAGAGAGGTAACCCAGGGTTGCACCCCACTGGCCTTATCCTTGTAAATGTGTGATGGCTGAGGCCTGGAAGAGATGTCGGGATTGCAGCTTACGCCCAAGCCGGTGGCCAGTACCCCAAGCTGTCCGGCATTAGCAGCAGACTCAGCAGGCACAGGGTGAAGTCACAGCTTTCTGATGCAATCCCCAATCTTGGACACCTATGCATAACTTCTGACCAACTGTCTACCTGTTAGAGTCCCTCTATTCCCTTCATGCTAAAGTGCTCACTGGAGCATCTCACAGAACCCAAGAACACCCTCTCTTCACACTGTGGCTCAGTGAGACAGGGCAGGCGTGGCCGTGGTCCAGGAGAGCACATAGAGTGTCTGTCCCCACCTGCTACAGGGAAAGGGGCATCAGGACCGGCCCACATCTGTGTTCTAGCTAAGCAGGATGTGCTACTGAGCCTCCATCCAGGGTCTCTTGTGCCGTCCTTGCAGGAGCATCGTTGGCTGAATTATCAGTTGTGAGGTTGAGCTCTATCCCTTCCTGGTCCAGGGGCTGGACCAGTCATAAGTTATAGCTATCTACATACCAGATAGGTCTTCCTCATGGCCAGTCCCATCCTGAAGCTAGTTAGAGGTTTGGAGGCCTTGTGAGGACTCTGCCGTACTCGGGGGTCACCAATAGCCTCACAGCTCCATGTAGGAACCAGCACTCTCTCGGCCCCTGTAAGCCAATGCAGCCAGCCCAAATGCCAGGACCACAACCTGTTAGCAGTCACCATGAGGAAGGCTGGTAAAACCACCCCCAAAATTTCTGAGAGAGTTTGACTCCTGGCAAAGACCACATAGGGAGGTTGGCTGCTAGCGGTGAATCAGAAGCTAGAGAAAGAAAGAAGGGATGCTGGCCACATCCAGAAAAGCAGGCACCCCAGCGTATCCCAACCATTTACATACACTAGGGCAGAGTCCCGGACATACAAATAACTGTTAACTTTGTTAATCGTGGTTTCTGCTTAGGGCCAAGGGCAGCCCTGGCCTAGAAACCTCTAGTGTTGAAGCGAAAATCAATGCTGCAGGAAGACAGCAGAGGAACCTAGTCCGGGGTGCTGGGGTGTGTGTATGGGACAGCAGAGTGAACAGGTTCTCCTGTGATGATATTGGGCGAGCAGCCCTCATGGAGAGCTAGCTCCATATGCTGCTTACAGTGGGAGCAGATTTATGCAGTGTTTGGTGACACTGAGTTTAAATTCTTTCTACCTAAGCCATCTGGATGCTGAGCCATGAACCTTCTTGACGTGAGCTATGAGAGGCCCCCATCCCAAGCCAGTCCTAAGTCATCCGCACAAAGTCACCTGGAGCTCAGGTGGACATGGCCTGCTTGCCTTGGCCAGCTTTCCTGGCTGCCGGGTCTTGGGACGCAGTTTATAAGCTTACCTGTGAAATCCCGGTTCAGTAAATCTCCAGGACGGGAGCGGATTCGCGTAATGGAATTAGAAAGTATAAAATGGCAGTGATCTCGAGAGCTCGAGGAGACTAAGCTCTTTCCGGAAATGGGAAAATCGCCTACATCAGCCCGGGAGACCCTGGAAATTACAGGCCTGTGCCCGGAGGTAATAAGGTCAAACTGCTCCGGTGTCTAGAAGGAAATCGGGCTCTCTAACCACCAGAGTACTCTAAAAAGTTAATAAAGTGACAGCCTTCCAGCTGCCCCATGGACTTAATCCACCTGCATTGTCAAAAGCCTGGGAGCAGGTCCTCTCAGAGACGCAATGAGGGAGAGAAGACAGGAGCAGGACACCCTGGCACAGCGGGGGCCGGAGTCCTGGCCTTTATGCCCAATTGCCCGAAGGCAGGTGATAATTGTGGACGCCCAGAGCCACCTGCAGGGAGGAAGCAACTGCTTTGTTTAAAAACTCAATAGCCTGCTCTGCCAGGAGCTGTCCTGTGGGCGAAGGGGCAGTGAGAGGGTCTGCACACAGGAGCCGTTATTATTATTCTTGTCTCTTTGCCCTTTGAAATGGGAACTTGGGACGTCAACTGTGAAGGTCTATATGCTGTTCCAGTACTGAGCACCGAATCTGGCAGGGAAGGTGGCCACATGCAGGGCCAGAACAGGTGCCTCATGGCTGATCTTCTGCATGGGCTCAGTGCCGTTTGTATAATGGCTATAGATTTGCCTCCCCAGAGACTGGAGGCTGCCAGGGCCATGGTGAACACTGGCCCACAGATGTTGGGCACTGATCTGTGTTCTGCTAACTACTGCCTCCTCCTGGATGGAATCTGCCACGCAGGCCAGGGATTACACATCAAGCTGAGAGTGCAGGAGTCTGAGGCTCTGCCTGTCATCATCGGCGTCAGCCCCCTTTGGTAACATGGTGGAGCTCTTGCCTATCAGGCCGCACCCCAGGCCCGTCCCTGCTGAGGAACACAATACACTGAATACACTGATCTACAAAAGACACCCGGAGAAGCTGATCTTTCCAGGACTGACCCTCAGCTCAGAGGGCCTGACAGATTGTCATGAGTGTGGTGGCCTACAGCAGTAGGACTTGGGTTACAGTTTTTGATGCCCAGAGTCTGAAGCTAAGATTTCCACAGGGCCGGGGCTCAGGTGATCCTTAGCTTATGGCCCCTTCAGTCATTCCCATTTCTGTCTTTGCCCGCCTGCTTCTCTCTATCTGTGTCTCAAATCTCTCTTCTCTCTTGAAGGAAATGGCTACAATGACTATCCTAGGCTTGGGGCTCACTCTAGACCCAAGAGTTTTAGGAACCTTCATTTAATCATATCTGCAAAATCCACTCCTTCCCAAAGGCCGCATACACACGTTCCAGAAGCATGGTTTGGGGACACAGTTTGACCCTCTGTGTGTGGCAGTCACCATGCCCTGCTGGGCACTGGCTCCATTCCGCAGGTCAGTATCCAGAACAGTCAGCAACGTCCTGGGTCTCATGGGGCAGACGAGGCAGTTTGTGACGGGTTAGTGGCCTTCCACCTCCTGCCCCTTCCAGCAGCTGCTCACAGCGGCCAGCCCGGCTGCCAAGCACTGCCCCGCTGGTAGAAAGCTGAGCTGGAGAGAATGTGTTGACATCAGCAGAAACTGTGCACCTGTCCAGTGTTCCAAACAAACACTGTCAATCCAAAGTGCTCCTGCCCTTAGGAGGCATGCAGAATACCAATGGATACTTCCATGACTCCCCAGAAAGGCCACCCCTCCAAAGACTGGGCTTGCAGAGTAGAGGCAGGCAAAATCATGAAAAAGAAACCTTTGGGGGACCCTCTCACTCCAGCCTGCGTTCTTGACGTATAAGCCTTCCCAAGCTAAGCAGGTCATGAGAGGAAAAGGCAGAGTCAGGGGAACCCAGTCTAAGTGTCTTGGGATCCTGGAGAGACACAGGGGCCTACACTTAAACTCAGCCTGGCTGCTACTTGGTCAGGTGATCATGATGCTTCAAAGATGAGACAGTTGTCCTGCCCCAGGAGCCTTCCAGTGGTTGCTTGGTTTAGAATGCAGCCTAGGCATGAGCAAGTAATGGTGGTGCTTTGAGCCTCTGAAGGGGCTGGGATCACAGGCAGAGCTGGGTGCTCACTGTGGATGTTCTGATCTCTCTCTCTTCTAGTTGCTTCCTTCAGAGCTGCCTGGCTGTCTGGGGCCCAGAGATTCTCCCCTCCCATTCAGGATCCCTCCAGATTTTCTAAGAACTGTAAGGATGTCTCTGATGACCATAAGCAATCCGGGGACCACAGGCCCTTATCCTGCTGCTCAAAGTCCCTGTGGTAGTCGGCAGAGGAGCAGGCAGCTCCTGGATCGCTGCCTACCTAGTGTTTGTATCCAGGTTCCTTGGTAGACTGTGACCCCTACTCAGAGAATTCACATCTCTGGGGAGGCTGTAGGAGGTATAGGCTTGGCCATCACCCCATGCCCAGCCTGAAGTATATGTATCTACGTGGTTAAGAGGCCCCTGGGAATCACACACGCAGGCTAGCTGCAACTGTGCCTTCAGGACCATCCTGCCCATAGTGGTAGTGTAGAGTGAAGCAGCAGCTGTGTCCCGCCACCCGCCGCTGGCTTTACCCAAAATAATTACACGGAAACTATTCTTTTTAAACACTGCCTGGCCCATAGTTTCAGCCTCTTATTGGTTAATTCTCACATCTTCCTTTAACCCATATTTAGTAATCTGGGTAGCACCACGAGGTGTGGCTTACCAGGAGAGATCTTAACCTGCGTCCATCTCGGAGAGGAGCAGCATGGAGACTCCTATGGCGACTGCCTGAAGCGTCTCCCCAACTCTACTTCCTTGTTCCCACAATTCTGTTCTGTCTACTCCACCTACCTAATTTTCTCTTAAAGGGCCAAGGCAGTTTTCTTTATTAATAATGAAAGTAACACATAAACACTCCTCCATCAGTGGTAGTACGTTCTGCCAGAGAAACATGGATCCTGGGTCTTGGGAAGAAGAAAAGAAAGGAAGGGAATGAAAAAGAGAGGGGTGGGTAGTGAGAAATGAGTGACAAGGGAGGGGAAGGAGAGACCCTCCGTGGGTATTTACCTAGTCATTGTTGACTCCAACACACTTACTGAGTTTATGTGCCTGAGACTCCAGAGACATACTAGTGTCTGCATCAGTGAACAAAACAGTGAACCTCCACTGGCCGCTTTACTCTGGCAGGTTGGCTGTGCCCTTGGCCCCATTGTCACATGACCAGACCCCAGGGTTCTTGCTTTGGTCTTTTTAGTGGGCAGCCGCCCCCCAAGAGTCAGGGCCAGAACTGGCTGCCGCTGCTCACTTGTGTAAAATGGGCTGGAAGAGTCTCTGCCTCTAGTTAATGTCACTGAGGATACTTGCAGCCTTTTCTTGGCCTTTCTGGGATCACACACTTCCTTCACCTGGATCTTAACTGAGGCACTAGGGAGACAGCAGGATCCCATCTGGGTTCCATCTAAAACACAAGTGTGTGGGTATTGAGGCCATAGATTACACTGCGTTCACATGGTGGAGGTTACAGTTGGCCAGGAACATTGGCCCAGTTATTTGAGGAGACAGTGGCAAGTGAACCCATTGTTGACCAGATAGCAGAAGTGGGGTTGGATGAAGGGCACTGGAGCTGGACAAAGCAGATTCACATTCCTACACTTCCTCCTTGGATGATAAATCCAGGTAGCCCAAATGCAATGCGGGGTCTATAAGTTCTAGGATTTACACCATTGTTCATTTGTGTCTGGGGAGATCTCAGAGTTCTCACTGCCCACAGCAAACAGGAGGGGAGAAGCTTCTCGTCTGGTGTCAAGGTCACCCTCTGGGGTCCATGCCCCCCTTGTACTCACTGTTGACACTTCTGAGTCTCAGCTCTCTCGTGTGTAAAACGGGAATGGTGCTCAGCCCTGTTCGGAAGCTCCCTGAGGCCTTGAATGGTCAAGAGCACAGCAATGTGCTAAGCACAGTAACTAACATAACGTCCTGAGATGACAATGACCGTGGCATGTGGAACTGACCCCAGACGCAGCCAGCCTCAGGCATGGGCTCAGGTGACAGAGACTTGCCTTCAGTTCCTAGCAGTAACCCAGCTGTGGAGATCCATCCTCCCCTAGGGCAGCGCTGCTCCCGTGCTGTTTCTCAGACGACAGAGGATGCTGAAGCTGTACCACCTATGTGTATAAACCTGTGCTCTGATGCCACAGTCCAGCCTGAGCTGAAGTCCTGGATGATCACGTGACTCTTTCCCTCTCCAAGCTGGCTCCTCTATGCGTGGCAGCCTTCATCCTGATAATGAGCCCCTTGGAGCTGGCAGACATTTGGTCAAAACTCTGGTAGATCGGCCCCAGGGCTGCCCAGCTGGGAAGGTTCACTCCTTTCTCCTAAAGAAGGTGACTATTTGGGCCACCAGCCCAACTGAACCTTGACCCCAGCCTGGCAAACCTGAGAGGGACCCTGGGGGTACTCAGACTGACATGCTTGGAGCTTCCCAAGCTTGGTCACTGATGTCTGCTTTATTGCTGGTCTTCTAGGGTCATCCAAGCTCAGGGTTTCTCATCTCCCAGGAACGATCTTGATCTGTGCAGTCAGAGCAGCCGGCTGCCAGGCTCCCACGCTCCCAGGCTCCCAGACGGGCTACCTTTCTGTGTCTCTTGGCATTGAGTGTATAGGTGCTCTCACACCTTGGTCCATCCCAGCTCCTCTGGCACCAGCTGTACATCCTCCTGGCCTCTCCAGCAGCACCAAAGCTTTTCTTACCTGACCCACCTCACTGTTCCCGGGAAGGTGGATTTACACCATGCCTGCTTCCCAGGAGAGTAGAGGAGGCTCCTTCTGGTAGACAGATGTCCCCCTCTGTATGCCCTGACTCTGTCACCACCTTCCCGCTGGTCACTGTTCCAGGCAGTTGCCCTGCAGACAAGGCACTCTCGAATACATCCTCTCCCAGGACAGATGCGAGTCCAGAAGGGTGAACTTGACTCGGGTCCATGCTGTGCTGCCTCCCCACAGAGGAAAACAGCCCCTGAAGCAGAGTCCCCAGGTAGGGAGATGTGTGAGGAACAGGTAGGACTCTGGATGGAAGGCAGCTGCTCCTGGACAATGTAGTGACTCTGGGCACCACACTTCTATCTCATGCTGAGAGCAACTCAGAACCTCACCCCATTTTCCATGGCCCTGGGACTCCACATCTTTTAGTCCAGGATCTGACCCAGATGTCATTTGTATCTCTGGATCCAACTTGTTTTGCTTATGGAGATCCCAGCGAGAAGGGCAGGTAGTTGCTGAATCGTAACAGCATCCTTGACTGTAGTCCTTAGCAACCAGCCTAGTGGCTTCAGAGTGTGTGGGGTTTTACCCTCTGTGTTTGTCTCTGCCAGGCAGGGAACAGGGTATGAGACTCAGGGCTAGTCAGTGCCTGGTGATGCCCAGACTCTCAGCTGTGGCTCTCAGGCTGTTCTCTGGTGCTTCAGCTTGATCTATAAGAATAGCATTCTCCCTACTGGGTCATCTCTAAGAACTGTGCTGGTTTCCCTCCACCATGCAGTGGTGAGGATGGAGGCCCAGGCCAGCATCTAACTGTGTGGCAAGAGTGGTTTCTTCTACATTTCCAGAAATGTTTGGGAAGAAGGCCTCTAAACTTTGCATACCTTCCAAAAGGGCAAGAAGCAATCCTTGGGTTCATCTCTATGTTGTTGCTTGTTGGAAGCAAGAAAGAAAGGATTCTGGCTCTATTTCAGAAAGATGTAAATGTCCCTCCTCCCAAACCAAGGTGGGGGACTGTGAGGAGGATGTAGGTGTCTCTTCTCCAACCTTGAGTTTGACAGCTCTGGGTTAGTGAAGAATTCAGGGCTCTACTGAGGGACTCTTCTGGCTTGGGTCTGAGAGGCTATGCAGTTGCTGATGCCAGAAGCACCCGACGACTGGAGCACCGTCCTGCTCCTGATTTTATATGCCTGGGAAGTTACTGCAATACTGAGACAGGCCCTTTAGGACTTTACGAGCTAGTCACTCATCTCCTGTCCTGGTTCTATAATCGTGCAATCCTCCCAAGCCTCAAGGCTGTGGGGAGAAGCATCTTGGTGCATCACTGAGCAGGGGCCCAACCCGAACCATCAGTCTCTGGAGGCCTTAGGATCACCACTTCCCAGTACCGATGGTTCTTGCGTAGTGTTATTCTCCTTCCTCCTGATTCTCCCTCTCTCAGCTGTGTGTGCGTAAGGTGCCCCTATGCTGCTTCCTGTCCTGTGCAGATGGGTGATGGGCTTCCCAGGTTCCCCAAGATACCGGCCCCCAGTAAAGGACCTCCTTCTACTTCTCAGATGAAGCGGAGAAACATGTCAATGTCTTCCGTCTGAACTCTCTCCTTCCCACAGCAGTGGATGCGATTTACATTAAGGGCTGGAGTAAATGGAGCAGGTTCGCAATTAGTTTTCAAAGTACTTATCTCATTAAAGTAAATGAATTATTGATTTAGTGACACATGCTTTTAGTGAGTGGCATGGTGCCTTCTCCACTCTGCCTTGGCGCTTGGAGCAGTGGCCAGCACAAGCAAACTTGCTTTGTGTAGGGATTTTTTTTTAATTTTAATATTTCCTTCTCGTTATTTAGCTTTGTAATTAAAGTGGCTTCACATGAGAAATGAAGGGCCGGTTTATGGGAATGGAAAGCCCCAGAGACTGTGTGCTTACCTCCCTGTGGGGAAGCTCCAAGATGGGGTGGGAGTGAGGGGGAGAAGTATCCTGACCTCGACAACTAATGAAGGTTGTGGGGGAGGCACTCCAGAGGGTTGGGAATGGGTGGATAAAGGTGGATAAGCCAAGGCTTCCCTATGGGCAGCCGCTCCACCAGTCCCATCTGTGGGCACCGTGGAAGCACATGGTATTGGAAGCAGCTAGAGGGATCTGAACAGGTGACTGCAAGATGACAGGAGACGGAAGATGCTAGAGAGAAGCTGCTGTAGAGAGATCTGAGTTAGCTCTAATCTCCAGATGATGGAGCATCCGGGGTCCTATCCCTGAGTTATGAGGAGTGTGAAGGGTTTTACCTCGGGCAGTGAACGGTCTCACTTCAGGCACCACCTGCTCCTGCATCTCTGGGAAGAACTGCAGCTTGTGGAGGGAGGCAGGGGAAGTGTACCGATCATGAGCCTCAAATGCCAGCCAGGGAGGCCACATAGGGCATTGACTACTGACCACCCACTGCTCCCCTTTCACATGTTGCTGAGTCAGCATCTTCCCAGGGCCGTGCCATCGCCCTGAAAGATGAAGTACCCCATTAAAGGCTGCTGGCTTGTGCTGGCCTTGGCTTTGGGCAGATTCTAATTTCTTCTCTGGGTTCAAATGAACATGGCCTTGCTCTGCTCTAGGTACAAATGAGGGGAACAAAGTCAGAATGAAAATGGAGCACAGGGACTGTGTCCTGTGAAGCTGCTTTGAAGGGCTTGAGCAGGATAGGTGGGGAAGGTCCCAAAGATTTTTTTTCAGGCCCTGGGGCATGGTGAGACCTTGCCAAGATGGCCTTGTGGCAGCTTTACCCCTAGAGAGACTTCTCTCACAGAGGCTCTGTATGTCTTTATGCCCCACCCACACATGAGTGCCCAATTCTTGTCCTGGGACAGGACTAGACTGTCTGGGAGTGACAAGGACCCGAACAACACTTGCAGGAAAGGCATGGTCAGACAGAGATCAGTTATCACAGGGTCATCTTGGGGGGATCATCACAAAGATCGCCCTGGGCACAGCAAGTCGGCAAAGTCCTCTCCACTAGGTCCCAAGGAAAGGCCAGCCTGTCCTGATGCTCTGGTTCTACCTGGAGCTAGAGTATAGCATGTCATCACTACCACATGTTACCTTGCAAGCCCACTGTGATATCCCAGGACTGCTCTGAGGCCCAGCCTAACTGTTACTCTCCCAGCAGAAAGAACCCATACAGTGGTGGCCAACTTCATACCCACCAGCCTGACTCACAGACTACACTGTCAGAAAATGAGTCTATGGGAACCTGAGACAGCTTGGAAGGAAGCAGGTGGCCCTAAGTGCCAGCCCTGGCCACCAGTTGAAGATTCAGGGGCCCAGGTCCCTGAAGCTCCAACTCTGACCCTTGTCACTTAGGCAGGCTCAGGTATAGGCGTGGCTGTCCAAAGGTCCCCCCATCACATGGCTGTACCATCATCTCCGATGTATGGATCTGGGGAGGCCTGTGACTGGAAATCTAGGGGCGCCTTGCTTCCCAGCACCCTTTCCACCCAGCAAGCGTGGGGATGCTGTTAACTGGCCCAAATGTGGCTTTTAAAATATATATCTTTTGTGATTAAAAAAAAAGACTTCATTTAATTAAAAATGTTGACATTGTGCCTGGACACCCCGCCAGAGAAAGTGGCTATAAATTAAACATTAAATCTTTAATGGTCCATAAAGAAATCTCCGTTTCTGCTTATGTATATACTGGGTATAAATAGATAAAAAGAAGGATTTTTTTCCCACTGGGGAGTTTGGGGACACAGGCTTTCTGGATAATCTTAGTAAGTGATTATAATTCGAAGTTAAATTAATCCATAGCCTTTCAGCGTGTGTCTGGGTGGGTGGGCGGGGGAGGGGGGAGAAGGGTTTCCTTCAGCTCTGCCTCTGTGAGATGCAGTACATGCTGGGAAGGAAGACATGTCATCTTTAGCCAGCTGGCTCTGCTGGGGCCATGAAAGGGCGATTTCGAAAGCGTCAAGACTGGGTTGCCCTTGCTCCCTTAGAGAGGGACAGGGTGTCCTAGAAGCTGAGGTCTCCCAAAGGGGACTTGGCAAAGTTTCAGGACTCTGAAGAGAGCATATGGCTGCTTCAGCAGGGAGGAGACAAGTCCCTATGCCCAAGGGGCCCGAGGATGGGTTGGGAAGAATAGGGCTGGGGGAGGTTACTGTTGACCAGCTCTGTCCATAGCGGCGCAAACGTCCATCTCCCAGACCATGAGAACTTGGAGTGGAGAGAAGAGACGGGACTGTGGTCTCCTGGGCCCCTGAGAGCACTGTATTAAGTTTCTTAGCAAACAAACAGTGGGCTTACAACAGTATCCAACAATGGAGAAATCAGAGCTCTCTCAGGACTGTAATCAAAGTGTTGGCGGGGCTGTAGCCTTCTACAAACCCTAGGGGATAGCAGCTTCCTGGCATTCCAACGTCTAGAAGCCCTTTGGGTTTGGACTCCCTTCCTTCCCCTTCAAAGCCAGTGGTGTCTGGCCAATGTACAACTCAGACGTGGAACCCTACTATAAGGTCAGATATCCAGCAACCCTCATTACACCTCCATTTGATCATCTTGGCTCTGATACTAACATGGCCCCGGCTTCCAGGCTTAGGGCATGGTGGTAAGGACATTCTTTTCCTGAACACATGGGCTGCCCTTTCTTACTTCCCGGGGAAGCTACCCCAGCTAGTCACCCCCTCCACCTACAGGTAAACTTGGAGTGTCTCTTCGATCCGTGAGGGCCAGAGGAGCTGAGTGATAGTCTTGCCACAGGAGGAGGGCTTCCCCTGCTATGGACCAGAGTTGAGCAGAGACTCTCCCAAGTGGGAGCTAGGGGTGTCCAGGAGCTGGGAGCATCAAAGGCTTCAAAGTAGGTTAGCGGCAGGGTGAAGGGATCTGGCAGAGCAGATAACTATCACCAAGGTTTTGGATCAAGTGCCTTGTACTCTGGAGTCCCCGGGAATGGGCATTTGGGGGAGCACAGACTAGGAAACACCCCATGAGGAGGGCTGTGGAAAGGCAAGCATGCCTTGACCTGATGCTAGGAAGCTGTTGACATGATACCTTCTGCCCCTCTGGCATGACTTGAATTAGCTGTGCTTACCCCAACTCCCCGCCATCACAAGAAGGGCACTAAGCAATCAGCTTGGTGCTGCCCATGTCATCAGCCTGCCAACAGCAAGAGGAGGGAAAGGCCCTGCTGCAGCTGAGGCAGCTGTCCCCGCACAGCCCTGAAGTCTACCCAGCAGGTGTGTGTGGCTCTGCCATCCCGTACTGGGCACTGCCAGGGACAAGAGTGGAGCTAAAGGTTCAGATTGTTGCTCCCGATTCTCGACATTGAAAAGGGAAGAAAGATACAGAGCAAATTTAAAAAAAAATAGTACTAGCATGCTGAGACAGGGCATATGTGCTGTGCCAGGGATGGCCTCATGGGGGCACTCTGGGAAGTGGTACCACTGAGCTGAGATCATGGCCCAGGGCACAGACTGGCCTCAGAGGCACCTTGCAGGAAAGCTGCTAGAACCAGGACGGGGCGATTGGCGATGGAACAAAGAATCAAGAACCCCCTGGCAATCTGTTTCCTCAGGTCCGAGATGGCTCTGTGGGCTGACACACGGAGAAACTCAATATTCTTGATGATAGTCAAGTGACTGGCTGGGTTGTGACTGTGAGGTCCGGGTGAACACCACTGAGCTGGACTTATCTGAGGGTTGAGCCTGGTCCTCAGAATCCCAGTTGGAGCTGCCAAATGAGATGTCATGGACATCTTGGTGGGGCTGATGCCAGCCGTTGAAGATGTCTCATGGGAGAAACGCCCACTGAAGGAGAGGCTGTGGAGGGTTGGGGAAGGATTGCCAGAGCAGCTGGAGGAAGGCAGATGGAGGAAGGAGGAAGGCATGGGTCAGTGAGGAGAGAAAGGACTGCACCTGGGAGCCAGCACAGCTATCAAGCTTCAGTTTCTTTGAGAGAGGGAGAAAAAGGCACCTCCATCTAATTCCGCTGTTGAGAGTGTATTGGGTAGAAGGGGCCGGAAGAAGAAAGATCTGAAACATGACCAAGCATAGTGGGGAATCAGCAAATGCTTACGTGGAATTGAGAATGGGTCCATGATGGTTGCTGAGCTGGAGACAGACAGGGATGTGCATGACCAGAGACAGGGCACCACTCTAGCAAGAGAAGTGCGCTGGCCGGCGCAGAAGGTGCTAAGAGGGGAGAATGAATAGAACCTGGGGACAGTGTTGGGGGCCTGGGGACTGGGGTGTGAAGTGAGCTTGCCTAGAAACTCAGTGTGGGATACTTCATCAGCAGTGATACCATTGGCTAAAGCTGGGGTTATGGACTATCTTAGGAGGAGTCAGTGCTGTTCCTCAGCCCCACACATCCATCTGCGGTGACCATGGTATGAGGTCTGAATATACACCTATAGGTGCTCTTAAAAAGTGTGTTGGGGAGGTGAAGCCTAGGCACCAAGCTGATTGTCTGTGAAGACCTGGGCCTGGGGTGCTGGTGTTAGATACACAGGAGAACCCATCTTGGGGAGCCCCATAAGGAATGCTTTCCTGGGGTGTGTCCACTCTATCGTTTTTCCAAACCAAGAGGCCGGGTGTATGAAACCCACCCGGCCACATTTATCCAGCGAAGCAAATACCCATCCAGTGTTGAGCAGCCACCAAAGCGAATCTGCCCACGGGGAGGGACACTGCCACCCACACTCTGCTCGCTGCTTACTTAACTGTCCTCATTAGAGACTTCCGAAGGAACAACCCGAGCGGCTGTTTCTGTTGTTATTATCTGAAGTTCTGACCATTAGCCCCAGGGCCTCGGGACTGTAAGAGTAAACACATCCACGATTTATCATGTTTTCCGTCCCAGCGAAGACTTTGTATATGAGCAAAAGCCAGGAAGACAGCAGCTGTCTGTTATTAAATAAACGGAACTGTCAATCCAGGCATCGTCTGCAAATTAGCTGCTTGTCCGTTTGGGTTAGTTGCCGGCAGATAGGCACCGGGACGTTGGCTTGATAAAAATCCATGTTTGCCTCTTGCTTCTGACGCCCTTCGCAGAAGACCCGAAACTGAGAGCGCAGATGTGTTAATCCTAAAAGGGAATTGGTTTTTTTTTTTTTTTTTTTTTTTTGAGGTGGCTCTGCAGTGGCAATTGGGTCCAGCCAGTGGCTCCAAGCTAAGAGCTAACTTCTTCTCCACCCCCAAAGAAGCACTCAGTGCTATCCCTTACAGCTGACTCTGCCTTACAGGACCCAAGATCCTTAGAGACACACTGGCTGGTATGATGGGGATGTGGGGTGGCACAATGACATATGACTAGCCAGGCTTTTAAAAGCTGGTGTGTGTGTGTGTCTGTGTGTGTTCACATGTTCACATTTGTAAGCGCAGATGTAATCACATGTGCATATATGTGTGCATGCCTGTGGATGCCAGAGGACAACCTCTTGTGTCCTTCTCAAAAATATCACCTACCTGCTTTGGCCTGGAGCTCACCGGTTAGGCTAACTTGGCCAACCGACAAGCCCCCAGGAATCCTCCTGTCTCTACCTCTCTGGTGAGAGTCTGCAAGCTCAGACCGCTGCACCCTGCACTTTTGTGTGTGTTCCCGGAGTCAAACTCAGTCCTCCTGCTGGTGAGATAAGCGCTTTACTGACTGAGTTTTCTCCTCAGTCCTGGGAGGGGGGTTGAATGGGTTTTGTTCTTGTTTTGTTTTTGCTCTGCGTGCTGAGATGTGCAGACTGTGGGAAGGGTTCAGAAAGCATTATACAGCAAGCACTACACAGGGAGGTACCAAGCAAGTGTAAGGGGCAGGTGGAGGGGGGCACGGGTAGGAGCCTATCTTATGTTTCTAGGGCTAGAACAGGTGAGCCCTGGCAAGAAGGGCTGGCGGGCTTGAATATTTGCAGTAGGCTCTTGACTCCAGCAATTACCTCAAGGTATCCAGTGTCTGGTTCTGGAAGGATTGAGCAGTGCTCTAAAGTATTGGAGCCCTGGACCGGAGGTTTGCACATAACAAGCCCACTCCCCGACCAGCTGTTAGGAGTCTTCGAAAGAGCTAGCTCAGGGCGGGCTGCCCTCTCGGGGCAGCCAGACTCACAGGCCAAAGCAAAGCAACAGAAAATCAAAGGGGCCGGCCTCAGCAGGGCTGGAGACCAGCAGCCAGGATGCACTGACCTGGGGGCGTGGTCAACAGCAGGTCCCAGCTTTGTTTTCTGCTCAGCAACTCTCCTTGCCTCAGTCTGCAACCCAAGCACAAACAGTCGCTAGGAGCTCTGAGCACACTGTAGCTACTGGCAGCTCAACAGCAGCAGAAACTGCTCTGGTCCCCCGAGCTCCTCTGTAGTTTCAGAGATGGATTTTCAGGGCCCGGCAGGTTTTTTTTTTCCGGGGTAGCAGGGAGCCACGTCTCTGGAGTCCTGTGTCAGCGGCAGGAAAAGGCAAGTACTGCTGATCTGAAGAGGGCAGCCTCGCTTGAGCAGCTCTGTCCACACTGACAAAGACCTTCCTTAGGCTATGGAACCATAAAGCCTTCCTGTAGAAGATGGGCAGTAGCCATGAGACCTTGGGCTGCCTGCTGGGTCTGCAGGGCTCTGAGACCAGAAAGGAAACCCCAGAGGAAGGACACCACCAGCTTGCTTTGCAGGTCACAACAGCGCTCCCTCCAGGCTCAGTCTCCATGATGGTCAATACTGAAGGTCAGTTTGGCAGGATTTAGCCTAAAGGCACACCTCATGGCTCGCCTTTGCAGGCATTCCTAGGTGGGGTTAAATGAGGTGGAGAGGCTGCCCTAAATATGGCTGAATAGAACGTGAGCTGAGCCCCAGCCTTCACCTCTCTGCTCCCTGACAGCAAATGCCATATGAGCAGCCGCCTCAATCAAGCTCAGACTGCCATGCCTCCCCACGATGATGGCCTCTACCCAAACTGGGAATTCCTTAAGATGCCTTTGCATTCTGTCACAACAACTAGAAAATCAGCTAATAATATCACCCAGGAGACGGGTGCTTAAGGCCAGAGGCCATCGTGGGAATGGCCTCCCTCACAGGTGCCTGAAGACCGAAGCGCCACCTGGAAGGGCTCGCCAGGATTGGATAAGATTTGCAAAGGGCCCCACAGTGACCGCGCAAGCCTGGGCACATGCTGGCGCCCACCCATTCTGTCACAAAGTTCTCAACTTCCAGTGAAACCAGCTAAGGCTGGGGTGTGCTCTGTCTTATGAATGTGGCGTTGCATCCACTTGGGTACCCTTGGAAGAGGGGATATCATAGTGCAAATGTGGCCTCTGAAGACTGACCCCTTCCCCACACCAAGCTCACCACAATGAGCAGGCAGGACAGAGCGTGGAGAAGGCTCTGGCTTACATCACTGCCCCCCCATTTCCTGAGCCCCAGGGCTCTGAAAAGCCCATCCTGGCTGCCTCGTCTGGTGGACCTCAGTCAAGGTGAGCCTAAGGAAGGCATTGCTGTGGCCAGGAGCAGGTCTCCCTGATTCCCATGGGCTGCTCTGTTCTCTTCCCAATTCAAACCTCTGTCCTACACCCCAACCTTGCACAAACGAATAACTCAAAAGCCTTGGAGATGGAGGAACTGCAGGACCGGGGGGGGGCACCTAAAGGGAGATGGACCTGGCTTACCAGCCCCATGCACCTCTTCTCTCTCCTCCTTGGGGCCTGGAGAAGTTGCAGGCTCCAAGTAGACGTTTCTACTTGACTTTCATGTACTGTCACAAGCAGGGATCTAATTGTTTAAATTTAAACAACTCAGGTATGTTCCCTATGACCATTCTTTAGTGACCACACAAGGTAGGTTGAAGACCACGCCTAATCCTGGGCTGCCCCCCATAACCTCACCCAGTCCTCAGGGCCTGTACACACGGTTTTCTCAGAACCCATTTTCAGCAAACCCATTTTTGCATAGGTCTCATCAACTGAGACAGAGTTCTGGGCCTCTTAGAAGAGTGAATAGGTGGATTTCTTTGGGGATTTATGTAGGAAATGAGATCTTTTCCCCCTGTCTCCCAAAAGGAGAAAGGCCACATCTAAATTATTGATACCAAAGCGTGCTCATCTAAAAATCAAAACAAACCAAAATAAAAAAGAAAGTGTTGGGTGGTAGTGGTACATGCCTTCCATCCTGGCACTTGGGAGGGAGAGGCAGGTGAGAGCAATCTGAGTCTGAGGCCAGCCTGGGCTACAGAGCGAATTTCAAGATAGCCAGGACTACACAGAGAAACCCTGTCTCAAAAAAATAAATACAGCAAAGCATGCTCGTCTAAGAAGCCTGCACACTCTGGTGGGGTATGTGCTGTAGGTGCTGTCTTCCCGACGCTGGGGCGGGCTGACTTGACTGTTTATTTCTTTATTTGAAGTGCTGGGGATTCAACCTAGAACCTCGGGCATGCTAAGCAAGAATTCTACCACTGAACTATTTCCCAAACCCTGCCCTGAACGTTCATTCACCCATACTTCCCCAGTGGAGGCATTCACAGGTGTGTCTAAGCGGTGCCCATCCCAATGTGAGAGAATAGACCCCACTTCCCAAAAAGCATCTCCCAGGAGATGCCAACTAGGACTCAAAGGCTTGTGACATAGAGGTGCATCCTAGCAGCAGCTGGGGACCCTGTTCTGGCTGCTCCTCCACACTGAAGAGAGGCATGTTTTTAAGGAAACAAAGGGGATGGGAGCCAAGATGTGCCAGCCAAGTAGAGACTGGACAGCTGCCCATATGTGGCCAGCATTGAGCTGGTTTGTCCGAGTGTGGGAGAGAACATGGTTTGCAGAGCCCAGACAAGACACTGTGCATGGCTTTCCGTGTATATGCCTGTCTTTCTGCTTGGGTTTGGCGTCTGTCATCATAGCCTCCTGAAGCCAGTTGTCAGCAGTCAAAATCAGAGCACTGGAAACACTGGACTCTGAGACCAGACTGGAGGGGGCTTTGAAGAACAAGCTTGAGCTGCTCCTCTTTTCTGAACTTGCTAGTTGCAAATGCAAAACGGGGAATGTGGCCAGTTATCAGACAAACTGTCCCCAAAGAGTAACTGAAGTCCCGGATGATCTTAGAGAGAAGAGTGGACACACAAGGGACGTTGTTATTACAAGGAAAGATTGTTTGGCTGTGAGGAGGGAAGCAGCACTGACTGACACCTGATGATGACATCATGAAGCACCCTGAGGAGATCGTGGGTAGTGACAGAAGCCAGACGCAAAAGGACGAAGTCCAGACGATCCCAGTCACAGGAGTGAGTCAGTCATTTTTCTCCCTCAAAGTACCTGACAGAAGCCACCTCGGGGAGGAAGGATGTTAGCTCATGGTTTCAGTCAGGGATACAAACCAGCATGGCAGGGAGTGTACACCGGAGATCCTCACACTTGAGCAGAGAAGAGGCAGAGTCGGGATGAGAAGCAGGGCCGGGGCGTAGCTCTCAAGGCCTGCCCTGGTGGTCGATGTTCACCGGCAGGAGGGGATGAAGGAGGAAGGGGATCTGGGCCCGATATCTCAGGCACTTCCTAACCTCGCAAAACAATTCCAGTAGGCTGGACCACACGTTCAAACATATGAGCCCAGAGGGAGTGTGTCATCTTCAAGATATAACAAGTGGGGTCCTAGCGTCCCCAAATTCAAGGACAGGAAGTCGAGGCGCGTGAGATGGCTCAGAGGGTTAGAGCTTATGGAGTCTGATCCCAGGACCCACACACTGAGAGGAGAGCTGAGTCCCACAAGTTACCCTCTGGTTTTCATGTGTGGGCAAGGGGCACACGGTTGCTTGGGCGTGAATGTGTGTGCATGCACAGGCACAATGGATAAATGTATGGGATTAAAAAGAGAAATAACAGAGGATAGGAGCTGCCGGGAGCCAGGGGAGGAGGAGGAGGAAGGGATGCAACTGTTAATGAAGAGTAGGTTAAAAGATAATAAATTGTAGACATAGTGATGATGGTTATACAAGGCTTCAAACACCCCGAAATGGGCAAGACCCTAAACATTATATGTGTTATTCCATAATAAGAAAAAAATCAATGACATACTCCTCCAGGGAATTTTCCTGGGTCTCTTGGGCTGGTCTGGGTCTGTCTGTTTTGATGTGCAGCCCCTGTTCTACAGGAAACATCTCCTAGGGAGCTCCACATTATAAGGATTGTCGGGACGCCTACGGGGAAGTATGGTGGGTGGCTGTCTGTGATCGATGGACAGAAACTGGGTGGCCTAAATAGCAGAAGTGTTTTATTTCCCAGTTCCAGACCCAGAAGGAAGGGCCTTCCTAGACTCTGCAGCCTCCCTTCCTCTCCGTTCACAGACACATCAGCCCAAGCTCTGCTTCCACCTTCCTGTCTGTGCAAGCCTACCGGTGTCATCCCTTGTAAATCCGTTAGAGCGGAGCTCACCCTGAGTCCGTATGACCTCATCTTAACTAGTTACACCTACAAAGGCCACATTTCCAAACAAGGTCACAATCTGAGGATCTGGACCAGCACGAACGTGCAAGAGACACTCTCCCTGTCTAGCACAGCTGGCTGGTATCCGTCTCATCCATGTGCGGAAGACAAAGGGGACGTCTGTGACTTGAAATGGCTCAATGCTGGAACCTGGTGGGGAAGTTTAGAAATGACTCACGGTAGCGTCCATGGTCTAGATTAGAAATTGGCCTGCTTCAGCTGCAGACTGCCCAACTGCCACTGTGATCAGTGAGCTCCCTTCAGTCACAGGTCTGTGCTCGGCTCAGTGGATAGAGAAGGGGAAGCAAGGTGCCAGTGGGCCTCATAGCTCCAGTAGAAGCTCGTAGGCAGCCGGAGCAGTTGACAGGATCCAGCTCCTCCAGCCTATGCAGCAGCCGCTCGTGAAAGCACACAGGCCTCGCAGAGCCTGAGCTAGCATCTGCAGATGCTCACAGTTGGGACAGCTCAGGCTGTCGCGAACAGAGAGGAGACTGTGGGTTAGCGCTGGGGATAGAGGCCACTCACATCCTAGGTTAGCCTCGGGTGGGAGCTGGAGTCAGTATTGATCAGGCTGAGTGCAGGGTCTGTTCCGAGCGAAGGTAGGACTGTTCTCCACACACAAGCTGGTGCTGTAGGCTTCACATTAGCAAGGCACACGCAGAGACAACGGCCCAGAGTGAGCCTGCTAGACAGGAGGAAGCCAAGCTCCAGCTCACACCGGTTGTGGGACTTGGGCTGGAGCAGCTTTACCTCTCTGAGCCTCATAGCTGTCGTTTGTAGACTGGAAATGATTCTAGCGCCCAACCCATAGTGCTTTCTTCAGTAGCGTAGCTCCAAATGGGCACAATCCCTGGCCATGTTGAATGACGTCCAGCCAGTGCCGCTGTTGGTACTGTTATTACAAGGTCCATAGCAGTGTCCCAGACCTCAGGACTCTAGGACCAAAGCTGAGAACCCGGAGGAACCTGGAGGGGGTTGGATGCGGAATTGGGGAGGGGGCACTGGATGGTTGGACCCTGTCCAGGCTCCCTGAGAGAAGAATCTGGGCTGCTCAAACACAGAACCTCCCCACTCTTTCCCTGCTGCCCGGGATTTCCCTAAGGGGCTCTCTCCTCATAGACCTATATATAGGGGTGTGTTCAGACCTCAAAGCTGTCCCAGTGGCCTCTGGTGGCCAGAACCCTCAAAGCCTCCCAAAACCCCTGGCAACGGCACAAGGCCACAAATGGGGGGGGGCTCCCATCGCCTCCCCCTCTACTCCCTGTCTGCCTCCCTCCCCTCCTCCTCTCTCTCCTCAACCCTCTCATTCCTCCCCTTCCCTTCTGCTCTCCTTCCTCTCCCCTACCCCACCAGCTCTTAGCTGTCTACAGGTGAATTTTCTTTAGAAATCTGCCCCAAGTCAATGCGGCTCCTCCATCTCGATCACCACCCTCGGAAATTGTATTTAAGCCACCCCAAGTTAATTTTTTATTTATAAAACTGCACCCTTCACCTCCAGGTCCCCTCGGGGAGCAAGCAGAAATGGATCGTTTAATAAAATCCAAAGCACTACACAAGAAAGAGGGTTTGTAAGTGCCTCCTGTGCCCTCCAGGCAGCTTGTTCTCCTCAAACAGCTCAGGATCATTAGGGTGAGGCCTGTTGAGCAGACACCCCCCCCCCAACAAGCCCATAATAGTTAAGGCAGGGGCTCCTTGGGCCCACATCCCGACGGGAAGGTCTCTTTGCCAACTGCAGTAACCCACAAGGTACCACGTAAATCCGCTCCAGTGTGTGCCCAAGCTGCTGCTCTACGAAGGTGTAGAGACTGAGAGCAAAGGGTGAGGAAGAACTAGGGGTCAGAAGCCCTAACTGGGGAAGAAATGGAGGCATCCCAGTCATATGGGCCTCCACACACGCACCCTCCATCCAGCGAGTGGGCACATGCTGGGGAGGGATGAGAGGGCCAGAGCTGCCCAGCTGACAGCTAGAGGCCTGTAAGTGAGCCTCCTCTGCATTGCAACACGCAGGGATTTTTATCTGCCGGGTCATTTCGTGTGATCACGCCGAAAATGGGTTTAGCTAATAGAGACCTGTTCTTTCATTCCGACGCTGGTGCAAGCAGGTCCCAGCTTAATTTCCAAAGACCAAAATGCTTGGCAAGTGAACGGTTTTGGGAGGGCCCCAGGCTCTGTCCTTTGGGTTACATAGAGAGGCAAGGGCAGGCATCTAGGGGAATTTCTGGCCAGGGTCCTCTGGGGACAGAGCTGGAGACTGGATGGGAGTGGAGAGGGGGCAGATAGAAGCATCTGCTCACCGTAAACACACACATACACACACACAGAGAGACACAGGGGAACTGACTCTGGCTCCAAAGGCAAACACTCACCTGCCTGGCCAGGCTTTCTTATTCACTCAGCAAATATCCACTTCCTCCCTCCCTTCTACCGTAGCCTCCGTGCCAGGCTATGGAGATACCAGAGCCTCTAAGGCATGACCTCTGTGTGAGGGACATTCTCAATCTAGCAGGTGATGCAGACGAAAAACCAAGGAACTCATTGAAGAGCCAGCCCTGGGAGCCTCCCGCCTGGCCAGGATCCCCCAAGGAGAGCCGGATGTCTGTAGCCCCCAGATTGACCTAGACGCCCCGGCCATGGACAGAGTATGGAGACTCAAAAGCTAGCTTACTCGCTCTGTTGGAAGTTGGTGGATAGTGTGCCCACAGCCACCCTTGGAGAATCAGTGGCTATCCCGATGGCCCTCCCTGGACCAGACCTGAGGCAAAAATGACTAGAAACGCCAGTCTCATGAGTGAGTGACTGAGAGTGGCATTCTCCACACACTGGAACATCAGGAAGGTGGCATGGGATTAAACCCTGGGTCTCTTGCTGCTCAAGAATAGGAAGTGGGGACAAGGAGGGGCGAGGTGACAGAATGAACTGATAGAAAATGCTATCTATGCACAGGATCAATGAAGAGAGGAACCCACATTCATTCTAATCATGCACAGCAAGACCCCAATCCAGGGTGACCTGTTCTCATGTGGCTCCCAGGCTAGATCTACATGGGGCCAACTTCCTGCCTGTGTAGCATGGCCTCCAGGAAGACACGGAAGATGCCATGACTCTGGAGCCTTGGTGACAGGACAGAAGATAAACAGGCTCCAGGACTAGGAGAATGAACCCAAGCTGCTCTATTTGGTGGAAGCCTTCAGCTCCCCAGGCTCCCTCTTACCTACCAGACCCATTGCTCTCCAAATACAGAGGCTTTTAGAAGATGGAGGGGAGTCCTGGCCTCCAAGCCTCCCAACGTGGCCTGGGCTACTGTTACTTGAGTCCAGATGCACATGCCAGATAGTTGGCTTTGAAACATTTGACTTTGACTAAGTAAGAGCCATGCGACATGCCCGGCAGAGTCGTGAGTAGTGACTCAGAACTGGAAAGTCAAAACCAGGAAGGTGGGACACTTTGCCATGCTCATCTGCGCCAGTGCTGCCAGAGACAGGGAATCCCAGGGCCAGAGGAGCCCCAAGGGACCAGATTCAGTTATAGGGGAACACTGGTAGAAGGAAAGAGTTACAGGGAAGGAAGGGGCCTGCACCCCCAGATTTCCTGTCAGTTCTGTCCTCAGACCCACCCTCAGCAGAGCACTGGGGCCCTTCCCTTTCTCAAGATGTGGCTGCAGACCTGGGTCTCTGGTGTGTGGGTTGGTGCTTCAGGGTTGGTGGGAATGGAACTAAATCGTACTGAGTTGGGAGGACAAGTCCCCTTATGAGGTCAGTCAGCGCTGGTACTCACCCCCAAGCTGAAAGAGGCAGCAATTGATGCGAGCCCCTTATCCTATCCATCTTGTTTCAAAACGGCTCTCCTCCAGTGCCTTCCAACACACCTGCCCCACGGAGTCGCGTAAATATGAAAACATTTCGCGAGCCAAAGCAACTTTTGCTGTCTTACCTGGGTGGCCCTCCTCGGCCACAGCCTTCCCAGTGCCTAGTTCAGCTGCCCCATCGGCCCACGGCCCTCCCTGCTGTGGCTTTTAGGTAGGTTGTTTATGAAACCGGCAGATGTTACCATGGAGATCCACAGACTCCAGTGGAGAGCCAGCCAAGCCCATTTTCATTCTTGCTTCTTCCCACCTTCGAAAGAGGGGCTGCAGTGCTTGGGGGTGGGGTGTCAGTTAGGACCTCGGGTTTTTTTCATATGAGAAGTAGGAAAGGCCTTCCATCTGTGGCTGCAGAGAGGGCTGGATGAGGCATGGATGAGGCTGCCTATGCAGAATAAAGGCCCACAGCCATCTGCTCTTTGTGACAACGTGGACAGAGATAATGACGGTAGTTTATCTAGAGCTCATGAAAGATGCCCAGTCCGACTTCCTCCCAGCCCAGGAACACTTCGCTTCATCTTGCTTCTGCTAAGTTTAAAAAGAAAGAATTCACCTGTAAGGGCTGGAGAGCTGACTTGGCAGTCAAGAACACAGGCTGCTTTTTAATGTCTTTATTTTTTTTTATTTCTTTCATTTTGCCTGTGTGGATATATGTGTACCACTTATGTGCCTTGAACCACGGAAGGTTGGAAGAGGATGCCAGTGCCCTGGAACTGGAGTGGTGGATGCTTGTGAGCTGGGAACTGACCTGGGGCCAATGGAAGGGCAGAGCAATCCCTCCAGCTCCAAGCATTTCCTTCTTTTGCAGCCGATCAGGGTTCTGTTCCCAGCAGCCACACCAAGTTGCCTACAACAGCCTGGAAGTCCAGGTCAGAAGATCTGACGCCTTCTTCTGGCTTTCAAGGACTTTGCATACATGTGGTGCACGACAGAGAAGCAGACAAAACACCAACATACATAAATTAAAAATTAAAAACAAAAAAACCTCACTCACAAATAGGTTTTGGGAGAAAATGGGAACGTTCTGGAAGCAGGTAGTGGAGATAGCAGCGTAGCACTGTGGACGCTCTGACCTGTGCATTCCCAGGTAACTGAGATGACAACGGCTGTTGTGTATCCATGACGATGGCCAAACGGGTTCCAAAACTGTGTGCACAGGGAATTCGGAGACTTCGCAAAAATAAACAAAAAAATAGACATTTAACTGTAGAGAAACCCAGTGTGCTCTTGCAGATATATAAACATGCACACATCCATACACACACGCATACATACACACATGCATACACACATGCATACATACACACATACACACACATACATGCACACACACACACACACACACACATGCACACCCCCACACACTCATTTTGTTTCTAAGTTCCTATGCTGCCTCCTAAGATGCTGGAATTAGGGACCAGCACAGGGTGTGGCACCCTCAGTCCTTGAATTCCCTCTGTGCATTCTCTGGCTACAGGTCCATGTGTGAATGATCTTGGTCCCGGCTGGTCTGTCTTCAGTTCACTCCTATGGATGGAAGCTACCAGAACTTGTTCCTAATTTCAAACAGCACATAACAGCTGCTCTGGATTGTGGGTGTGGCCGTGATAGCTGCCTTCCCTTTAATAAGTGTTAGAATTAATTTGCGTAAGATGAACTCACAGTGACCACACACTTCAGTGACCCAGACAAGTTGCCTCACAGTAGTGGGGCCGAACTGAGACTCCACATCCTGTTTAAACATTCACAGAGTAGGCATTGGTGGATGTACTTGGATGACTTAGGGCTGGGGGGAGGGCAACGAAGAAAAAGAAAAACAGAAACATCCCAAAGTCACAGGAGACGTAAGTTTGGGACGTGCAGGTGAAGCCCGGGGTTCTGTGTCCCTCCATCTTTCCATGTTAGATGATGCCTTGACTTCCTGCCAAGCGTGGAATGCAGTGGAACCCTCCTCACCCGGCTGCTTCCTCCTCCCTGAGAGGGTGCTTCTGCCTCTCTCTCCCCAGAGCCAGCAGCACTGGGCACCAGATGCACAAGGGCCAGGCTGATTGCAATTCTCTCTGCTTTCTCCTTCCCTTTTCTTAGAGAGCCCAGAGCGCCTCGGGGAAAATTGGCAGAATAAAAGGTATAAAGACTTTCTCTTTTCTCCGTGAATGGTTTTTGACAGATATGAGCATGTTGAACATCTCACGAGCTGCTTGTGGTGAGCGCCAGGAATTGCTGGGGTTTCCCACTCTCTGGTGGGAGGGGAAGATTGGAGAACGGTGGGAAAATTGACATCTCCTCTCTCATCCCCTGGCAGATGGGTTTGAATTTTACGAGGTAGGAGGCTCAAGGGCAGAGAAACCTAAAATGGCAGGACAATGGTCCAAGGATCCTGTTCTTAGGCAACTCCAACCTGCCCAAGAAATAGCATCAATTCCTTCCTAGTTCCGCCCCTCACTCTCTCCCTGCCCTTGGTACTCTTGTGCCCTCCCAGTTACTCAGTGAGTGTCCTCTCATCCCTGGGGCAGCGTGGTCTTAGATCCCACTGGCCCTGGGCTTGCTGGGGCCAATGTGGTCTAACTCCCTGGCCTAGTCTCTTGGAGGTGGGAGCTATGGAAACCTGAGGCTGGACACTGCTGGAGGCTGCCTGTCACTTGGTTCTCTTCTTAGCTTGCTCTCTACCCACAGTTCCACCTACAGCGCCACCCACAACTCTGCCCACCACTACACCTAAGTAAGTTTTATTTGACATGGGGGAGGGGTGCTGTCCAAAGAATGGAGATTTCTTGTAACAAAATTAGGAGCTAGGACTTTGCAGCCCAAAGCCTGATGGCAGGGCTTCCTGCTGGGAAGCTCCCGGGTCTATGGTTGGGTCTGAGCCTGTGGTACACAGAACACCTGATGCTGGACAATTTAAAAGGAGAACAGCTAGAGCTGGGACGCATCTCAGTAGGGAGAGCGCTTGCTTTCCTAGGATGCACATGGCCGTGGGTTCCATCCCTAGCATCATAAGTCCACACCTGTGATCCTGGCACTTGGGCATGGAGCCAGGAGGATCAGAGCTCCAAGGTCTTCCTCTGCTACTTAGTGAGTCTGAAGCTAAACGGGGCTACAGGAGGCCCTCTCTCAGAAAAGGGGGAGGAGCTAGAGAGATGGCTTGGTAGTTGCTCTTGTCTAAGACCCAGGTTTAGTTCCCAACACGCATGTGGTAGGCCATAATTGTCTGCAAATCAGGATCCAGGAGAGCCAGAGCTGATGGAGGAGAGTTATCTGTCTATGTTTCTTTCATTGGTTAATTAATAAAGAAAACTGCCTTGGCCCTTTAAGAGACAGAAAATTAGGCCGGGCGGTGGTGGCGCACGCCTTTAATCCCAGCACTCGGGAGGCAGAGGCAGGCGGATCTCTGTGAGTTCAAGACCAGCCTGGTCTACAAGAGCTAGTTCCAGGACAGGCTCCAAAGCTACAGAGAAACCCTGTCTCGAAAAACCAAAAAAAAAAAAAAAAAAAAAAAAAAAAAAGAGAGACAGAAAATTAGGTAGGTGGAGTAGACAGAACAGAATTGTGGGAACAAGGAAGTAGAGTGGGGGAGACGCTTCAGGCAGTCGCCATAATGAGTCTCCATGCTGCTCCTCTCCGAGATGGACAGATATGCCATGTTTTCTTTAGGTTCCTAGTCCTAGATTTTAAAACACACATGTACAGGGGATCTGAAAGCAAACGGAAGGCCCAGCCAGAGGGCTCAGCAGGTAAAGGCTGGGACCTACATGGTGGAAGGAGAGAGTCAGCTCCTGCAATGCAAGATGTCCTCTGACCTCAGCATGTGCTTGCGCAAGTACGCGCGCTCACACACACACACACACACACACACACAGAGGGTTTCTCTGTGTAACAGTCCTAACTGTCCTGGAACTCACTCTGTAGAACAGGCTGACCTTGAACTCATAAAGATCTTCCTGCCTCTGGCTTCCAAGCACTGGGCTTAAAGATGTGTGCCACCACTGCCCAGCATAAAATAATTTTTTGATATAAGGTCTCACTATGTAGCCTTGGTTGTCCTAGAACTCTCTATGTAAACTAAGCTGGCCTGGAACTCACAGAGATTTGGCTACTTCTGCCTCCCAAGTGCTGAGATTAAAACATGTGCCACCACACCCAGCTGTAAATTATGTATAGAAATTAAGAAAATAAAGGGACTAGTAGGGTGTGGTAAAATAACAGGTTGCGATAGGGTGACATATGCCCAAAGCATGTTTGCATGTTTGCATGAAAATAGCCTCGTGTGAGCCTATCCAACAAGTTTTAAAGTTGTATTGACTATTCTAGACACCTCACATTGCCATGTGAATTGTAGAGCTAGTACATGAATTTAAAAAAAACAACAACAACTAAGATTTCAAGCAGTCTCACCCCACCCTGGATCATGGGCAGGTTCCCTGTCCTGCACACCGGTCTGCCTCCACACTTGGAAAGCTGGTCCTCCATCTCCCTCAGTGGTGGACAGTCCTTGGTGCTCCTGTGCAGTCCGGCAGACCCACTCCCATGGCTTGTATCTCGATGCTACCTTCATGGCGTTTTCCATTCCGGCTCTGGCTGTTGCTGCTGAACAGAAATCACTTTCTTCTTCATTTCATGTATGGATCTTGTGTCCCGCAGCCTTGCTGAACTAGCCCGCTGGCTCCTGAAGCCGCTTCGTGGGTTCTGCCCGACTTTCTGTGCGGACAGTGGTATTGTCTGTGAGTGAAGGTGATGGCCCTTCATGGCCTAGGGATCCCTAATCTCTTCTGGGGGCCTTGTTTCACCGACTATAGCCAGCATAGAGCAGAACAGAGGGCAAGAGCTGACACCCTTGCTTTCCTTACGTTAGTTGCGGTGTTCAACGTCCATCCCTACTCCCTACCTCGCACGGCCTTGCTGAACATTTTTGTTACTATTACATTTATTTATTTGTTTAGTGGCGGGCATGTCCATACTATGACACACATGTGGATGGAGGTCAGAGAACTACTTTGAGTCATTTATCTCCCTCCATCACGTGGCTCCCAGGGGTTAACATCAGGTTGTTCAGGCTTGCTAGTGAGCAACTTTTACCCACTGAGCATCTGCTTCAGCCAATTGATTTTAAGACTTATTTATTTCTATTATACATATGTGTATATATATATAGATAGATATATGAATATTTTGCCTTCATGTTTGTCTGTGTGCCATCTGTGTGCCTGGTGTCCATGAAGGCCAGAAGAGGCTGTCAAACCCCCCTGAATTTGCAGACAGTCATGACCATCCATATGGGTGCTAAGAATTGAACCTTAGTCCCCTCTAAGAACAATCAGGGCTCTTAACAATGAACCCTCTCTCCAGCCCCAATTTTGTTGAGCTTTTTTGGGAGACCAAGTGTAGAATTTTGTCAAATTCTCCCCTGTGCCTACACAGGCTTCTTTCTTGGCTTATTAACTCAGTGAGTTCTATAAGCTGAATTTCAAACCTTAGTGTGTGTTTATTTTAAATCATTAGCTTATTGTCTTTATTTTCACAGTTATTCTTTGTTTCCTTGTTGTCTTAGTTAGGGTTTCTATCGCTGTGAAGAGACACCATGACCACAGCAACTCTTATTAAGAAAAACATTTAATTGGGCGGCTCACAGTTTCAGAAGTTTAGTGAATTTTTATCATGGTGGGACAAGGCAGCATGCAGGCAGACACGGAGCTGAGACTGGAGAAGGAGGGTCATCCTGATCTCCCAGGCAACGGGAAGTGGTCTGAGCTAGGTGTAGCTTGAACATAGACAGCCACATATTCATATTCTGGGTGGTCTTGGTGTGGACCCATGATTCCTCTGCCGCTGTTCCCCTCCTAGGACTCGCCGTGAGAAAGTCTTGTTGAGTGTGTGGAAACACCTTCGTTTTATCTTTTGTAGATAAGTACAGCATTCAAGGCTGTGGCTCTAGGCTGCCACCGGGCCTTCTGTTGGCAGAAGTACCCGTGTACTGCGATCTTACTGTTTCCTTAGTATACAGAGTTTCTCTTTTCTCTGGCTACTTTTAAAAAATACCATCTTATGTGTATGTGTATGAGCATATGCCATGTATATTCAAGTGTCTTCAGATGCCAGGAGAGGGTGTTGGATCCCCTGGAGCGCTAACCAATGTGGGTGCTGGGAACTGAAGTCTGCCCCTCCCTCTGTAAGAACAGCAAAAGCTCTTAGCCGCCTTGCCATCTCTCCAACCCTAAATGATTTTAATGACATTTATTTGTTTGTTCATTTGTTTTTGCAGGGTAGAGGAGGCACCATAGCTTGTATGTGGAGGTCAGAGGTCAACTGTGGGAACTGTTCACGTCTTCCACCATGTAGGTCCTGGGAATTGAACTCAAGTAGTTAGGTTTAGCAGCAAGCACCTTTAACCACTGAGCCAGCTCGCTGCCCATCTCACACTGGAGTTTAGAGTGATTTAATCGTGACTTACTTAAGTCTTTTTCTCCCTGTTTCCTGGGCTTTGGTCTGTGAAGCTTCTTGGGTTTATGACTTTGGATTTCTTTTTTTTAATATTTATTTATTTATTTATTTATTATGTATACAATATTCTGCCTGTGTGTATGCCTGCACGCCAGAAGAGGGCACCAGACCCCATTAGAGATGGTTGTGAGCCACCATGTGGTTGCTGGGAATCGAACTCAGGACCTTTGGAAGAGCAGGCAATGCTCTTAACCTCTGAGCCATCTCTCCAGCCCAACTTTGGATTTCTTTAACTCTATTTGTTGCTAGGGTGTATGGAGATGGTGGTAGGAGCCCTACATGCCACGACTCTGTGTGGAGGCCAAAGGGCCCTGTGGCATTGTTCTCTTCTCTCTCCTTGGTTCCGAGGACTGAGTTCGGGTTGCCAGGCATGCCTAGCAAGCCCTTGATCTCGGTCATCTCAACAGCCCTGCATTTGCATTGTTTGTTACATTTGCAAACATTTTCACCATTTTCCCTCAAATATTCTTTCTATTCTCTGTCCCTCTCAGAGACCCACAAAAGGATGTGTGCTGGGCAACTTGAAACTGCCCCTGCCCAGTAACGCTCCACACGACTTTTTATGTTCTTTTTTTCTGTATTTTTTAGAATTTCATATATAAGCACCATATTTTCATCATGTCTCTCCTCCTACCACTTCCTCCATGACCCCAACTCCTTGTCAAATGCATGGCCTCTTATTCTTCTATTGTTATTGCTACACACACACACACACACACACACACAACCTGCTGAGTCCACTTAGTGTTGCTTCTGTGTACATGTGTTTAGGGTCAACCTAATTGGTAAACAATTAGGGAACTTGTCCCTGGGGAAGACTGGCTTTCTCTCTCTCTCTCTCTCTCTCTCTCTCTCTCTCTCTCTCTCTCTCTCTCTCTCTCTCTTTCTCTCTCAGCAGTCACTAATCATGTGTAGCTCTTCTTCTAGTGGTGGGGGTCTTGCAAGACCTCCTCCATCCACGTTGGCTTGCCAGCCGATGGTATCATTGTACAGGTTTGTTTAGGTGACCATGTTGTGGAGATTTCGCGGTGCAGTTTTCCCATCCCAGGGCTCTGTCTGGGTGCAGGCATCCTTGTCCTCTGGCTCTTACACTCTTTCTACCGGCTTCGGCGGTGTTCCCTGAGCCTCAGGTGTGAGGATTGTGTTATAGACAGATCAGCTAGAGCCGGGCAGCCCACAGCCAGCTGTTCTCGGTGTAGGGACCAGTTCGGATTTCTGTGATGGTCTCCATCTGCTGAAAGAGAGGCTACTCTTAGCTCATTCTCCCTTCCGTCTCGCTCTGCGTCTTCCTCCTCTCCACAGTATCTCGCTGCCGTTAATCCAATCCAGGATTTTTTTTCCCTCTCAGATACAGTTTGTAGAGCTAAAGTTGAAAGAACCATGGGTTTTTGTTTTTTGAATAACTTCTCACCCGACTTTCAGGAATGTGGAATACAGTGTATAATTCCTGTTTTAAGATCTTCATCAGCTAATGTGTCAGCCCCAGGCTCCCCTCATCTCTGGGGCTGTTCACTGCCTCTTTTCATACCTGGTAACTTTTTAAATATATCTTATTTTGTGTGTGGGGGGGGGATTTGACTGCATGTATGTCTGTGCACCTCATATCTGCCCACTACACATGGAATCCAGAAGAGGGCTTCAGATCCCCTAAAACTAGAGTTCCAGATGGCTGGGAGTTGTCATGTGGGTGCTGGAAGTCAGAGCACCCAGGGCTCTTAACTGCTGAGCCTTCCGTCCATCCCTGTGCCTGGTAATTTTTTATTGGATGTTGGGTGTTGTCAGGTTTATATCATTGGAAGGTGGGTATAAAGAATTCAGCGCTGCCACCTGAGCCCTGGCAGCGTACTCCTGTACATACATATCCCCGAGCCTCACTCTGGGTGCAATTAAGTTACTAGGAGACAACTTGCCCCATGACCCTGGCAGTTTTTATTTCCAGATTGTCAGAGGTTCTGAGCTGATTCTTGGTCTAATCATTCCTGCGACTGGGGCCTCGGGGACTATAAAGTACTTTATCTCCCAGCCGGCTGCTCCCAGCCCCACATGAAGGCTGGGTACTCTCAGGTGATTCTCGCCTCAGCCATGGGGAGCCCTGGTTGGGTGCTGGATGGAGCCTGTCTGTAGGGTGCCCCCTCTGGTCAGCACTCCTGTCCTACTTTAGGCATCTAAACTTTAGGCATCTAAACTTTAGGCATCTCGATGCCTAGCTCACAGCTCTCCTTGCTCAACCTGGGTGCTGGGCTCTCCCCAGGGACCCTGCACCATGGCCTGAAAACTTTCTCAGCACAATGGAGATCCTGACTCTCCCCTCCTTGTTCTCCTGACTCTCAACCTCACCTTTTACAGTTGAAGACCATTCTTTGGTTGATTATTGGTTCATACAGAAGGCTACCCGCATCCTTGATTCTTCACCTTGCCTAGAAATAGCAGGTTTTCTTCTTACTCTTGGATACACCCGTAAGGTGATGGCATGGCCTTTCGAAGGGTGCATACGTACGCACGTGCATGTGCACAGATGCAGGGGTGACAGACATGTACCTGTCCTGGTTCCCATGTCCCCTAGGGTGGGAAGAGTGAGGATGTATGAAAAGACAGGCCATGTGGCTATCAGAGGCACTTGGGGGTTTGGAACTTGAGGTCGCAGTGTGGAGCTTGGGGTCCCAACATGGAAGCCAACACCTACGTTTTCTTTGCGATGAGCGTGGCAACGGGACACTGCAGCACCAGGGCACAGAAGTTGCAAGGACCTCGCAAAGTGCAGATCATGTCATGTCTTCTTGGGAGAATCTTGTCTATGGAGAAAAGAGAGAGACTGGTGAATGCTAGGGTCAGTGACCCCAGACCGCCCCAAACATCCCTGAGTAGGCTGTGCTGAGAGCCAAGCATCCAGCCTTCCCAACACAGTCCCCACACTGACCTCATCTGAGCCAGATAATGTTGAAGCCTCCCTCTTAACGTTCTCTGGACACAGCATTGCCAGTCAACAAGGGGCTTGGAGTCAGCCCAGAGACACCCTGCCTACGCTTCTTTTCATGCCAAGCATGTCTCTGAACAATGGTGATTGTGGACTTCTTGGCTTGGGTTTCTGCACCCTGCCACATAGAAGGAACTGGTGGACCAGAAGGATTTGGGAGGGGGGAGGGTTAGATTTCCCCATTCTGGCCCTTTCCCTTTGGAGATATAACTCTACTGTCCAGGCTGTTAGCATTCCCTTTGGAGGTGGAGGACGGTACACAAGACTTCTGCTAGCTGGAATCGTATCAGATGTCATGAGGTCTTTGCTAGGTGTGGGGGGATGGGGGGACAGTTCTAGCAAATGATCTCCAAATATATGGGTGGCAAAGGGTTAACTCCAGCTGTGGCTGTGCCTGACCCAAGCTCCTCACCTACATCTTGCCATACCAGGATGTTTCAGGCTGTATAATCAGCTCCCAGCTCTATAGTTCTGCACCACAGAACATGGAGAAGGTCTCCTCTCTCTCTCTCTCTCTCTCTCTCTCTCTCTCTCTCTCTCTCTCTCTCTCTCTCTCTCTCTCTCTCTCTGTCTGTCTCTGTCTGTCTCTGTCTCTGTCTCTCTCTCTCTCTCTCTCTCTCTCTCTCTCACACACACACACACACACACACACACACACACACACACTTCCTGCAGGACCCCAGCTGGGAGGAGCAGAGCTGTAACATGAGAATCAGGATTGGAGGGTAACAGGAGGATAAGACTGTACAGATGTGTGGAGAGCTGGAAACCCAGCCTGTGTTCTCCCCGGAGTATTAATTACAGTTGGAGTCTAAGCTTGTCAGGGCGTGCTCTGCTCGGGCAGAGTAATTGATAACGGTCGGGAGCTGTGCGTGGGTCACGGTGCAGGAGCAGGACACCAGGACACCATGCTCGCAGCTGCCCGCCTGCTCCATGGAGGGAAAGGCAGGAAGCGGTGAGACCCTGCCAGCCTGGCTACCCCATCACCATGCCTCCTGCTCATTCAGACTTCAATGAGATGTTGTGTCTGAGTTCCTGGGAGGTCTGCAAAGTGGGCACCATCCTCCAGCCAGTGACTGGGGCAACGGAGTACCCACTCACACTGATCAGCACGGTTCTGTGTTTTAGGGTCTCCCTGGTGGTGATGTCACCATTTGTGGGGGTCAAACCAATCTCAGCCCCACACCTGAGTCCCCTCTCTCATGAACATCACAGAGCACAGTCAGGGGCTTCCTGAGCAACCTGCCTTCCCCTTTGGGCTGCTGCCCCTACATCGTAGGCTGGTACTGGAGGAGAGCTTCACCCTGAAGTGGCCAAGGATGGAGACGGAAGGGCTGAAATATAACCCCCACAAACGCACACTCTAGCCACACAGCTAGGGGCCACCTCCCAAGGACACCAGGAGCTTTAACCAAACCTTCGCCACACCAGCCCTTGAGGAACATTCCAGATCCATTAAACTGCTCCCAGCTCCACAAAGGCTCATGTCACATTGAAATGCAAAATGAATTTTGTTTGTCTCCAAGAGTCCCAAAGTTTTAACAGTTCCAGGGGTGCACAAAAGCCAAAGTCACAAGTCTCCCCTGAGAGTCAGGGTGAGCTGCAAACCGGTGCTTCCGCACAGAGTGCCGGAATGAAAATCCTCACTCTGGGGGTTGGGGTGGTGGTGGTGGAAGGTGAGACTAACCCTGCAGAGCTGGACCCAGCATCTGGGGCATGCAGTGGGGGTGGCATGCGCAGCCCTTCTCTCTCTCTTCCCTTGGAGAACCTGACCATGATCTTACCCCTTCCCCTGTGCCCTCACCCCTCCCCTGTTCACTCCTCCCCTGCCCCCTCACCCCCTTCCCTATCCCCTCACCCCCTCCCCTGTCCTCTCCTCCCCTGCCCCCTCACCCCTCTCTTGTCCCCTTACCCCTCCCCTGTCCTCTCTTCCCCTGCCCCCTCACCCCCTTCTCTATCCCCTCCCCCCCTCCCCTGCCCCCTCATCCCCTCTCCTGTCCCCTCACCCCCTTCCCTATCCCCTCACCCCTCCCCTGTCCTCTCCTCCCCTGCCCCCTCATCCCCTCTCCTGTCCCCTCACCCCCTTTCTGTCCCCTCACCCCTTCCCTGTCCTCTTCAGCTCTGCCCCTATACTTCCATCCCCCTTCCCTGTCTTCCTAGGACCTGTCACTGACCTATAGCTCTCTTCTTCCCCTCCCTTTTTCCTCCCTCCCCTTCCTCTTCTCAGTCCTCCCCTGACCTCCCATGCCCCATCACTTTCCCACTCCTCCAAAGACCTCCTTCCTGTCTTCTGTCCTCCCATGCTCTAGTTTGCTGACTTCTGCTCCCTATACAGGGTAACTCCCAAGAGGACAGGTGGCATTGGTTCCCAGTCAGGACAGTGCCAGCTCATGGCTTGTGCTCAACAGATTCCTGCAGGGACTTCCCAATCTGTGAAAAGGACTCAGTGAGCCCTAGGCCCCACCCTCCCCATCCCACAGGGGTATTTGGGTAGCACTACAGAAGGTCTCTCCTCTCTCAGACTCGCTGGACTCAGAGGGCTCCAGGCACCATCTGGAGTGGCACACGAAACTGTACACGTTGCAAAACTAGTGGAGAGGTTGGTGGAAGCAGGAGTTTTATGAGCACACCCGTCTTTCTCTTGGCAGATTCGGGGCACAGGGGCAGCCAGCAGCATGGGTGACTGGCCAAGCACACCCAGCACCCCCAGGGTCAAGGAAGCCCAATAGCCGTGATGTCTGGGAGGGGACTGAGGTCAGAGATGCTGGCTTTCTGGAGTGCAAGTTGATCCCGCAGAGCCCTGGGGTGGCTGGCTGATGTCTCCTTTAGCAGCTCTGCGTGACTCCCAGACCGTGTGTGATCCGAGTGTGATCTGAGCAGCTTGAGTGACAACAGGCTGGTGCCTGGGGTGTCTTCGACTATGTGCTGCAAGGCTCTGCATGCGGCCCTATCCTGGTCACAATTCATGTCAGTGATTGTGCAAACATTTCATGGGCAAGACAGGAGCAGAGATGAAATTTCCTAAAACATGATAAGAATAGTTGTAAAATCTGGTTCGTGGGTCCAAAAACATACCGTAGGAAGATTTGGGGCTCACTATGGAAATTTCAGCCAAATTAGTGGCATGGGACACCATCAACCTCACTGGGGCATGGTTGACAGTTCTGGGGTAAACCAGTGGTGTGCAGATAAGCTGCATGTGGGGTCACCTAGGCACACACAGGATGATCTGCATGAAGCATGTTCAGCCACATCAGTGGGGATAGTGGGCTCACTCTTGAGTGTATATGACAGCTGGGGGATACCTCACAGCCCAGAATACAAATGAGGCGAAGGCTTCACCCCAGCACGCCAACAGAAATGACTAGGAGTATAAAGGTTTCCCAGAGCAGGACAGGACTTAGCAGCCAGAGACTCACGCTGGAACACTGGGACCTGGCTGGTATTAGGAGGGAAAGGCAGCTTCAGGTATACAGCCAGCAGGGTATGGGTAAGTGCAGTGGTCAGACTGCGGAGGGAAGGAGATTTCTCTCATCCTGAGGCCTTAGCTGGAGGTAGGAGGAATTCCGTTATTCTGGGAGGGAAGGGGAGGGACAGGGTGGTTCCAGGCGCCCGTTCAAGAACAGGTCACAACTCGGTGGCTGCCGCACGGTGCTGGTAAGAGTGGAAGACTCTGCCCGCCACTTTAAATCAGCAGTCAGACAACGCTGTGTCCCCCACCCCACTCTCTGCTGAGGTGCATCCTCCTGCCCACGTTCCTCTCTGGCTGCTGAATTATTGAGTGCACTGTGTGCTTTATTGCATGCTGGAGGGGTACTGCGGCATAGCAGCCAAGCTCGGAGTGTGTCTGTGGTCCAGGGGTGGGGTCGTGACAGGCCTGAGCTGTCCTCTCTAGAACCCCCCAATGGGGGAACTTCCTCCTTCCCTCCCCTCCCTGGCATAATTTATTCATAACCGCCAGCCTTCTGACCAAGGCTGCACATCCTCCCCCACTCTTACGCCACTGTTTTAGAAGGCTGCGGATTGAATCTGTGGCAAATGGCATTACCTGGCTCCCATGTTAGGGCTCTGGGAGGGAGGCACCCACAGCTGCTGGCCATGGCAGGTGGGGAAAAAGCATACCCCTAGGGATTAACTCCAGTGTATGTCCCATTAGTATGGGGTGCAGTAAGTATGTAGATGTGTGTGGAACTGCATGTGGTGACATGGATGTAGTTAAGTGCATGAGGAAGGGAATCAGTGTCTTTGGGCATATGTGTGCATGCAGGGGCTGTGCGTGTGTGTGTGTGCGTGTGCGTGTGTGTGTGTGTGTGTGTGTGTGTACACAGATGTACATGGAGTCATACGCAGGGACTGTGTGTGTACAGGGGTGTAGAGAGCCACCTGTAGGGACTGTGTGTGTGCAGGCATGCGTCGAGCTGTGTGTATCCATGTCCCTGGATCTCCCAGGTGTGCCTGCCAAGAGCAGATCTTTAGAGAAGCACCTGGTGCTCACCCTGACAGATGCCCCCTCCAGGAAGCAGTTTCTAGAGGGTGGTGGGATACTTATCTCAGAGTTTGGAGACACCACACCCCCTACCCACCCAGAGAGAGCTCTCCAGAACACAAGCGTTCACTCCTTTCTCCACACTTCTTAACTCAGATAAAGTCTCCTCCTGGCCATTCCCCATTCCAGAGTCCTCAAGATCCACTAGTGTGGGAGCCCCTGAACCTTCTCCCCCGGGGCCTGTCATGTGTCAGACTTGGACCTGGGCCATGCTGTAGCTCAGCTCTGAGCAGAGGGCCAGGTTACAGGAATGACCAGCATGGGCAAAGCCAGGCAGGACCTTCAGTGACTTGATAGTGAGCCCAGAGCTGGCTCAGAGCTGCACAGCCTGGGGACAGAGAATGGGGCTGAGCTGCAGAGAGGGAAGACGGACCAGAAGGACCAACCAGGATCTGAACTTCCTAAGACAGCTGCAGGGGACAGGAAACCTGCACACCAGAGAAGGATGCAGCCCCTGCCACTAACCTGCCTCACCACCCTTCCCCTGACCAGGTCTTCTTCCTGCCTCCCCAGGAGCCAGGGTTCCGAAATGATGGTGTATTTTTGGGTATGTACCAAGCATGGATGACTGTGGTGCTTTCTTTGATCTGGGTAGGTCTATGTTTAGAGAGAGAGAGAGAGAGAGAGAGAGAGAGAGAGAGAGAGAGAGAGAGCATGCTAGCAGAGTATATACTCCTACACGCCTCCCCAGCTGAGCCTCCCATAGCTGTTCCACTCTTCCCCCAAGCCCAATGCAGGCAGCGGTGACAGGGTCAGAGGTTCCCCAGACAGAGAGTACTGACTGCTGCAGAACCCAACGTCTCTGCCTGGGTCAGTCTCTGGGAAGTGACCCACAGATGTAGGCTGGACTACCCTCCCCATTTCTCCGTGTCTACCTTTTCTGGCCTTAAGAAAAACCTCTGGCAACCCCATCCCAAGCTTGAGATGAAGCCAAGCACATCACCCCAGCCAACCATTTCCATTCCTCTTCATGCTCCTACCTTTGAGTAGCAGAAAGAGGGAAAATTGATCCAAAAGAATGTTCTGAACCAGCACCCCAGCTCTCTGAACCCAGAAACCTGGGAGGTCAACCCTGGAGAAGGGAAGAACCCACTCTCAGCATCCACCCTCTCCTTTCCTGGCTGGCCCTGTGCCTCTTTGCCAAGGAGAAGATTATGGGGTGGCAGATCAGTAGGGAGGGTACAGAAGCTGGAGGAGGGACCAGGCAATGGCTCCCGGGAGTCTGAGGTTGTGACCAGTCTCACAGATGGTGCCACTGGGACTGGCCTCCACCAAGCCTCCCTGGCCTCTTTTCACTTGGGGGCAGAATGAGCACCAGGTTGTTCCTGGGTCCTTGGAGCTATCCCACCCTTACCAAGTTTAATGATTCTATTGATAATGCTCCTTGTGGGGCCCCTGGACCCTTCTTGATTGTCAAGGCCATTCCCTGACACCCGTTAGGCCCTCAGACAAGATGGATTCTTTTACCTCTGCCTGCCCTGAGCTTGTCTTGGCAGTAGGTTTATCCCTCCTATGACGCTTGGGTCCCTTTTGGAGGCATGGACAGAGGGTGTCTCCTTTAGGCTGGGGTCCACTTGCAGGCTGCCTGGAAAGGGCTCTTTGTTGTCTAAACACAGCCTCATAGGTTGGTCTGACTTAACTGGATGCTACTCCCAGGACCCTCCATCCCCAGCCAGGGACCTCTGTCCTTGCAACCCTCATCCAGGCAGTGGGGAACGTCCTAAGTATTCCCTTGCTGAAATATCCAGGCTATTTTAGGACAAGGGTGGATCCTAACCGGAAAACTCTCCCTTCTCGGCTTCCTGATGCACTGGCCCTACTGAGGCTCCACCCTCAGTCTGGCACTGGGAGCCTTGCAAAGAAATAGAAGTCCTAGTCACTCCCTCCCTCCCTGAGCAACCTTACCCAAACTCAATGTAAGACGGGTCCTCCAGTGCTGCCAATCCCACATCAGACCCCACGGGGACCCCTACTGCCTGTTAACCACCTGACCTCCGCATTCCTCTCCCACTCAGCTCATATCCCCATAGACCAAGCCTTTCTTTCACCCCATGGTTCACAGAAAACACAGCACAGCTCTTGGGGAATCATTGCAACTTGCTGAGCCAAGCTCCCCAGCTCTGGTCCACCCCTGACCACAGGCTGGAGCTTTCTTCTCTGTACTGCTGCCCTCTCGTCCCTTCCTCTCCCCTCTCTGCCTCAGCTCTGCTTGCCAGGCTCCAGTCTAACTGTGAATGAGGACCCGGTTCAACCCTGGGATCTTGTTCCACCCGATAGATCGTAAGGCCCTAAGTCATTCCCTCCCTGACTCTACCCTAACTGCTCGTTCAGGAGGAGCTCTCAGGCAGGGGGACAGGGCCTTTAGTATAGGTGCCCCTACCTTCAGGAAGTTCTCCTGACTACAACCATCACTCCCCTGACTAGGTCTCATCCCACTCTTCTTCCTGGTGCCACATTGTGTTTCTGCTTGGGTAGGGTTCCAGGAACCTCAAACACTGAAAAGAATGGATGGATAGATGAATGGATAGATGAATGGACGGGATGAATCAGGATGAGGCCCAGATAAAGTATCAATGAAGTGCTATTCCATATAACGCCCAGCCCGGTCCAGTGCTACCACCCCCAGCTTCCCTGTGACAAAGGTCACCTGGCGACCATGTCTTCCTACCCAATAGAGGCAATCAGGGGAGGCATTGATGTTCCCACTTTAAAGTTGACAATGTAGCCAATTCCTGCACCTTATGAGTGCAAAGATAAGAGAAGGCCCAGGGTCTCCGCTCTACAGAGCTAGGCATGGGTGTGGGAAGTGGGACTGACACCTGTGCCTTGGCATGACTGTGGCAGTTCCCCTAGTAGGAGAGGGTGCAGAAGTTCCCAGTGCCTTGTGAGGAAGGCCTTCCATCAGAGACCCTTGCATGCTTTGGGAGCATCCCCCTCTTTGGAGACCCAGAGTGTCCCCCGGGAAGGCTGTCACCAAGGAGGGGAGATAGACTATCAGAGAGTGCCACCTGAGTGTGGACAATAGACCATTGTCATCTACCTCGGACTTGAGCAAGGATCTTTCTCTGCCACTCGGCAGCTGTATGATATTGAGAGTTACCAGACCTCTCTGAGCCTTGGATCTCTCCTCTGTAAAATGGCAGCGCGTATCATGACCAGTGCATGCACTGGGAGAGAGAGCATCCACTCTCAGATCTGGACTGGCGATGGGGTAGTCACTCTGCTTTCCTGGCTCACCTGGATTCTGCCGGGTGACCTGTGCTCTCTTCCACCAGGGTTCCCACCCTTCTCCCTTTGGTCTCAGCCTGGGACTGTTCCTCCTCTGCTTTCTCCCTGTCTCCTTGAGAACACCACTGTCTCTCCTTCCCTCCTGCTCACCGAACCTTCTCCACCCCAGGTTCTCCAGCTGTGCACAGCCTCCTAGCCCCACCCCTACCTGCTCTGCAGCCCTTGTGCATTCTTTCTTTATTCCCTGGGGTAGATACCCTGTCCTCAAGTGAACTACATGCCCAAGACACCCAGGTGGCTATGTTGCCTTCTAGCCAAGTTGATGCCTCTAGAGACAAGCAGACTCCTGGGAGACGCCACACTGCTGGCTCTATCCTGCCTGAGCAGCTGTGGGGTTGTACTCGCACCAAAGTGCAGGTCCAGCCTCCTCCATCACTTTAGGATGAGGTCCATGCGGCTTAATCCAACGTCCCAATGCTTTCTTGGCTCCCCTGTGGCTCCCTAGGGATAGCTGCAGAGCACTGTGCTGGTCAGCTCCGTTGCCTCGTTGCCTCATGTGTCCAGGTTTGCTTGACTTCCCCATTGGGCAATAGGAAGGTGAGGCTGGAAAGGGCAGTGCTTTCAGCTCCAGCACCCACACACCATCTCAGGGCAGGGCTCATCAAGAGCCGGTGTCCAGAACATTCTCCTCTTCCACCTCACATCCAGCATATCTGGCGCCCGCCTTTGACAATCTTCTGAGGCCTCGGGGTCTCCTCAAGTGTGTGGCACCCCTAAACTGGGAATGCCTTTGAGGTGGGAGGTTTGGTCTTCCCAGCATTGTCCAGAAAGGGAGATGGACTTGGTGAGAGATTGTAGAACAGAGAGAGGAGGGAGAAAGGGGGTACTGATGGTGGCCTGTGTTTATCCAGTCGTGGAGCCTGCTGTGTGACCGGAATACCTCCCAGAGCTGCCTCCTGCTAGGCATGGTCCTGAGTGAACCCAAGGTAGCTGGACAGTTGATGGGGCTGCAGCCTGGAGGAGACAAAGGATCCTCCTCCACTCTCCACACTGCTCAGCCTCAGGCGAGGCCTTGGATTTCAACCAGTCAGGGAGCCCTGGGGAGCCACAACTAACTCCCTTCCTGCTTTGTTCAGAGCTGGACCTCAGGACTGAAAGGACTTAGCACAGGGAGAAGGACCCTTGTGCGAGATAGCAAAAGTCCTCTTCTGTCTGTGAACAGGGGTGGGGAGTGGGGACAGGGAGCCTAGCACCGATGCCCCTTCTGATGGCTGCAGACTGGAGGTTGCCTTCAGGATTGGCTGGCCATGGGGTGGGGATGCCAGAGGAGAGCGCCACTAAATTAGCAGTGATTGCAGAAGAGACAAAGAACAAATGGGGTAGCGGAATGAGGTGCTCTATAAATATTATGTTTTAAAAATTTGCCCTGGAGTAACGGAAGCTGTTTAAATGTGAAAATCCTGTCTGCATTTTAAAAGCCTGATAAGGAACTAAGTTTAGCAGCTGTTTCCCGGGGCCACTTTGCTGGGGGACCCTGCTCTCCCTCTAGTTCCAGATCTCCTGGGCTCACAGACATCAGGAAATCCCACCTCACTATTCTAAATCGCCCCTCCCTCCCCTCTTCCCTGGTGGCTACCACTGCCCCAGCCTGCATCTTCCAGATGCTTGCCTCTCTGCCTTCTTTCATGTGGTCCTGTCTCCTCTGACCAGTTAGAGCTGGCAGCAGCATCTTCTGGTCCCACCCCTCACAGTTGGCATCCCTTGGAGGAGAGCCGCCCTGATCTCCAGCCTTCTCGCCAGTCAAAGCAAGAACCTGTCTCTCCCACAAGGGCTCTCCTACACGATCTTTACAACTGAGGTTGATTTTGACTAAGCAAAAGTGTTCATGTATGCCAGTAACAAAGCATCGCTGTTTCTATTTTTTTTCCTGGTCACCTCTAGAAAGGTAGGTGCTATCCATCAGGTAGCAGCATATTGGAAGGACTTGGAAAACCAAGACTGGTACTCACAATGATTAAAGAGAGGGGCGGTGGGCAAGTGAGCAGGACTGAGCCCTGGAAGGCAAAGAGCCTAGTCAGCTCTGTGGGGGCTGTAGCCTCTTGGTAGTCAGCCCCCAGCAGGAGTACCCAGGGAACAGTTTGCGGGGCAGGTTGGCATCTCTGGAACCTAAAAGCATATTGATAGTGATGAGATCTGACAGCTCCCATGAGGCATCAGGCATGGGGAACAAGAACCCATTGTTTGCACAATCCAAACCTAGTCGCAAGTAAAACGAGAAATACCATTATAGACATGACCCATCCAGTCTTTGGCTGAGGTGAAGCCATTTCTAAGTCCCAGGACCATGGCAGGAACTCTTTGGGGCTGGAGGAAGGGGTGCCTCCTGATTCCAGCTGGTGCTTTGAAGCTTTCATAGATGGCCCCCAACCACCTACTTGCCTCGCTCTGCCCAAGATGGAAACAACCCAGAATCTAGACTCTAGGGACACTGGTGATTCCCAAGGGACAGACAAAAGCCACAGTGGCAAGATAGCTAGCCTCCTCGGTGAAGGACTGTGGTAAAATGGGGATTTTCTTATGAAAGAACCAAATGGCTTTGAATACCAATCCCTGGGCAACGCTAAGGACAAACGGGGAAAGTGAGCAGTTTGGAAAAGGGAATGGGACCAGAAAATAACAGAGCAGGGGGCCAAGAGATGAGACTTGACTCCCAAAACAAGTGGCCCTGGGTCCCACAGGAAGGGGATCTAGCTTGAACAGAACAAGCCAGGTCAAAGAGGGGAGGGGAAAGCCAACGGTTCCACAGATGGAGGGGTGGGCATAAACAGCACCCCCAAGGGTATGTGGGGCCTGAGGATAATCCCAGAACAGGGACCTATCTCTTCACTCTGTTATCTCTGCTGACTTGTCCCTGGCATGGTGATGGGGCAGAGGCAGGCCTGATTGCTATGGTCTTGGTCAGTCCCTCAGAAGCAGCAGGATTGGTGAAGAGAGGGGTGGGGGACGTTGTTACTCTAAACTCGGGAGTTTGGGTCATCTAGACTCCCCTGGCCTAGAGGGATACTCCCTGAGACAGGACCCCTCCTGTCCCCCTTAGGTCTCCTTGTCTACAGAAAACCTGGGATGAAGTGGGGGTCAACAGAGGTACCAAAAGCAGTCAGTGATGTGCTAGCGCTGAAATGAATGGTAAGATACTGCAGAATATGGCAGGATATCTCCTGAAGAGCTGTCCAGGGTGCTCAGGGCTTTGAACCCACCACCACCTCCTCCACAACTCAACAGTGAGAAGCTAGGCTTGCCAGATCCTGGGCATCTTAGGTCAGGCCTCCTACAGCCACATCCTACCTGACTTAGATAGGAGATTGTGTTGGCTCGATGTTAACAGGGGCTCTGACAGCTGAAGGCAGGACAGGTATACCCCATGCCCTGGGCTGAAGACCAGCAAATCCCAGCTAGTTCCCTAAATAGGCAGGGTTAGCTTGCTGTGATCTTGGAAGTTCTTATGGGAGGAAGCTGGGGTTAAAGAATGTTTTGTTTACCTTCCTGCTACCATTGCTGGTCAGCAGTTCCAGCTTGGCATATCCTGCTCGGGTTCTGGAGGGTGAGTCGGTGAGATGCGGCAGGGCTGGCGTCGGCAGGGTCAGAAGTGCAAGCTGCAGTTGCTGGAAGGAGCGTCATGATTCAGGCTTGTCTCCCCATGACGGAGGTGACAGCCCTCCACCCTGTCAGATCTCATACCCCCGTTCTACCCCTGCTCGTATTAGGGTTCTCTGCCTGCCTGGAGGTGTGTTTCCCCACCTTTTCTCCACAACCCTGGGTGTGTCAGCTAGGAATGAGCCATGGGATGCTGGGAAGGGAGGACCAGCCTCTGACAGTGCTGGGAAGCTGTGGTTGAGTGCCAGGCTGAACCCATGTCCTACCACCAAACTGAGCACAAGCTACACAAGTACGATCAGATAGACCCTCTGTGTACCATACAGCCCCACCTTTTGGAAGGGCACCCTCCAGAATGTAAGTAGGACTATTATAGCCCTTTGATGCTGTAAGCCCACTCCTGGGACTGCTCGTTGAGGAACTAATTTAAAAAGAGAAGAGAGTTTCAAGTGCCAGGATATTTAAGGCTGTAGAAGAAACCGCACTGGCAATCCGCCACCCACCCTGCGGCCAGGTAATGGTTAAGCTACTTACACAGCAGCTTGGACCTGAGGGTGGGAGACCACGCTGCTGAAGGCACCTGAAATATCATTAAGAGAAAAGTAGGACAGCTGGTTACAACTAGGTGGACTCTATATAATTACAGATAGAGGGGAGAAAACAGATTGGGTCACGAGCATGCACTGACCAAGGGTCTAGCTAGGAAAAGTCAAAGAAATGTTTTATTTTCTTAATTAGCAAAAGAATAGTCTGACTGGGTGTGGCAGTGCACACCTATCATTCCCAGTGCCCAGAAGGTTGAGGCAAGGGAATGCTCAGGAATCTGAAACCAGTCTGAGCTTTATCATGAGACCTAACGTCAAAACACTAAATAAGGGCTGGGTTATAGCTCAGAGGTGCAGCATGTGACCCAAGGAAGGGAAAAAAGGAAGAGAAGGAAGAGAGAAAGTCCTCAGGCTGGAGAGAGAGGCAGAGTATGGAAAAACAACTCATTTTCTGGATCACAGACTTTTCCCGTTGCTCTTCACTCAGTTACCCCAAGAGGGGTCCAGGCTCAGAGGGGTCCAGGCTCAGCCTCTTTCCTTGTGCCCTGGCATGTCGTCAGGCAGACACCCTTTGTCTGTCCTAGTCTTTGCACTAAGACACCCCCACAGACAGGTGTACGCCGTCTTGTACGGCCGACATGAACTGTGCACCCTCTACGTGATGCCGTCTCACTGGTTCTTTTTTTTTTTTTTTTTTTTTTTTGGTTTTTCGAGACAGAGTTTCTCTGTGGCTTTGAAGCCTGTCCTGGAACTAGCTCTTGTAGACCAGGCTGGCCTCGAACTCACAGAGATCCGTCTGCCTCTGCCTCCCGAGTGCTGGCGTCTCACTGGTTCTTACTGAGCACATACTGCACCCAAGGGCTTGTGCCCAGCAAGAGGTCTGTCCTTGCACAGAAGGGGTGAGGAAGTGAAAGAGGGAAAAAAGAGCGTAGAAGGAAGGGAAACAAGGAGAAGGGAGGGAAGGCAGTGAGTCCTCGGGCTGGGAAATCAGAGAGACCAGCCTGTGAGGTGACATTGAATTCTGGGGTAGTTTGTACCTCCCAGCAGGGTTTAGTTCAGTTCAGAAGGCCTCCCCTTGCATATCCAACCATCGTGGAGGTCTAGCCCTGACCCCCAGGAGGTTACAGACTGATAGGGAATCCATGTATAAACAGTACAAAGGAATGTGCGAACACAGTCGGGGGGGACTGAACAGTGTCAGATCACAGAGGGACTGACTTGTGCCTTTGAGACATCTTGTGACCCCTGACAGATGAATTTGTGAGTCATGCCAGGAGCCAAGATAAGATAAAGGGCTGGAGAGAAGGGGCAGAGCTTCCAGGAAAGACCAGTGCCGGGGGTCCATGGACCCCTAACCTTGAGGGCACTACTTGGGATTATCCTGGCTTAGGTATTATCACCTCCCCAGGGTGTCAACTCTGCTAGGAAAGGACATGCTCCAGCCGGGAAGGCGCCTGTACCCAAAGCTACTGAGGTCTGCTTGATTGGTACCCACATCTCTATGAGGAGCCAACAGTGTAATGAGTGTTCGAATATATTTCCTGAAGGCAGCAGCTGGCAGCTGGTAATCATCCTGAGAGAGAAGAGAAAGTCAGCAAGCACAGCCCCTTTCTCATCCACCCTGCTTCCAGGTTGTCAGAGCCTTGGGGTCCTTGGCGGCGGTGGCCTGGGCCAACACAAAGGAAGGGCTCAGAGTCTCCGGTCTGTGCTAGAGTCCTGTCTTGAGGCTCACAGAGTAGGCAAGGCAGCTAGAGAACAACACCCGGTGATGTCTGCCTGGTCAAGGTTACCCTGACTGAGGTCGTGAGGCATTTTTCATCAACTATAAACAAAGGTGTCCCTGGAGTGGTGGGAAGGAACAGAGAGTAAGAGCAGAATAAGGAAAGAAATACTATGTCAACTTCTGCAGAGACGTCTCCATCACCTTCCTTCCGTCCACAAAGGCTGAGGGTCTCACAGCCTCAGGTTTATAGCCTGTGGTATCTTAAAACAGAGTCAGTCAGGATGCTGATACCCGACGTGACTAAATGAATGAGCATCCTCCCCCACCCCGTATAACCAAGTAAATAAGTGCACATCCATCATAGGTAAGACGGGGTGCTGTGGAAGGAGCTGCTGGTGGGTACGGAGAAAGGGAAAGGGATGGGTAATCCCAAACATGGTGCCTCAGATGGAGGGGAAGCATTCCTCAGAGCTCCCCAGTGGGCAAAGGAAATTCTCCATGAAGGCAATGATTCCCTTCAGGGAAACTCTGTCCTGAGAAATGTCCCTCTAGTAGGGCACAGCGTGGCTCAGAACCTGTGACTGGAATGGAGTTGGGGATGTGGGATTCGGGGAAGAAGTCTCTTTCCGAGAGTCCTGTCTTAGATGCTGTCCAGTGTGGTAACATCACAGCCCATCAGCCCGAGGACTCAGCTCTACGCTGGCCTCAGGGAATGGCCTGGGGTGTCCAAGAGTCATACTTGAAAAGGGACATTTGTTCTATGCATAGTCTAGGCCCTAGTGGAGGTGGAGCAGCTCTAGACTGATGAACAAGATCTCTACCCAGGCCAGCTGCCTGAGCTCCTAAAGCCAGCCCCAGGCCACTGAGCAGACCTTGGCTAGAGGACCCCGGAAGGCCTGGGAGCCTGTGGTGAGTGCAGACACGCTGCCATGGTGGAAGGAGCTTGTGTTCGTGTTAATTGCAGACCCTTGAGTCCAACAAGATGGTTGGAGCCTGGGAGACGATCCTCAGCCCTTCCTGTTTTCTAAATTCAGAAGTACCTGCTAATTATGCTATTAAGAAGAAGTACCTTTAACCCAAGAAACATTCAAGATGCTTAATAAATATGATTAGAGAGGCAGGCAAGGAAAGGAGACCCGTGGGGCTCCTATTTTCCCCTGGGAATAGGAAACTGAGTTTCAAGTCTTGGCTGCCCTGGTCTAGAATTTAGCCCCCACCAAAGAGGAGCTTACAATGCGGGCTGGAAGGGAGGAGGAGTTTAGGGAATGGATGGAAAGAGTGATACAGAAAAGTTGAAAGCCAAGTCAAGTGTGGCTGAGCTGGTGAGTGGCAAAGGACACAGGGCCATCAGGAGTCCTGGGAAGGGTTGAGGAACACATCCGTGATGGAAGAGCAGGTATTTACCCTGCTCACCGAGTTAGGATGCACTGCTGAGTCTGTGATGTGCCTAGGTCTACTCCTGTGCTAACGTGACCATGGGGCTGAGAGAGGACAGACTCTGCCAGCTTCTGCATACAGGCAGAAGGAGGGGGAGACAGAGGGGAGGAGCAGGAGGAGGAGAGGAGCCGGAGAAGAAGGAGAAGTGGAGGGAGGAGGGGAGAATAAGGGGAAGGGACGAGAAGAGGGCCTATGTGACACATTCAGCTTATCCCAAGGGGCAGCCCACCTCAGCCCCCGCTGGAATCTGCTATGTCTTGTGGAGACAAGCCTGAGACATTCCCCACATCTTTCTCTCCCACACCACTGGGAAATTTCCACCGCATCTGGGACCTGCCTCAGAGCCTTCTCTTACCCTAGGATCTACGCAGAACTGGTGGCCTTTGTGGATCTTGGGGCAGAACACCGTCCCCAGAATTTACATGTGTTGCCTCCACCATCTGAAGAGGCCACTGAGTCTAGTGTCCCACCCTTGGCAAAGGTTTCAGCATGTGACAGCTTGTCTTTAAACATTATGGAGATGCTCTAGGATAATGGTTCTCAACCTGTAGTCTAGACCCCCACAGGGTCATATATCAGATATCCTGCATATCAGATATTTACATTACAATTCATAACAGTAACAAAATTACAATTATGGAGTAGCAATGAAATAATTTTATGGTTGGAATCACCACAGCATGAGCTGTATTAAAGGGGTGCTATGTTAGGGAAGCTGAGAACCACTGCTCCAGGAAGTGTCTGGCTTTTCACACTTCAGATACGGCAAGCCACACATCTTCTTGGGTCTTCATTCTCTCACATCTATTTTAAAGGGCTGTACAGGGCACCTCTTTCTTCCTCACATCTGATCCAGCAAATGGGATTTCCTCACATTGAGAGACAACCACGGTATTCTGCGGGTATCTCACCACCACGGACTCTACTGGGATACAGAACAGGGACTGCCAACAGCCTGCCTGGCTATCTCTCTTGGGTAGGGGAAAGTTGCTCTGGCCAGTCCTCATGGTCAAGAATTACAAGGAACACACATGCCACACCAGCACCGTGTACCCAGCAATGGGTGGTGTCTCGTCATCGTCATCTTGCAAGAAAAACTCTGTGGACAGGGCATGGAGGCTTCTCTGGCAAATTTCAGTCAGCCACAGTCCTCTGCTAGCTGCTGTAGGGTCCCTAGAAGCAAACTAAGCAGGACTGTGATGGAAAGTGACCGAACCCTCCATCCTTCCTTCTATTAAGTATTTAATGGACAGTGTGATTTTTGCCATTTCCTTGAGTATTTCAGTTTTGTCTGATGGTCTGCTTAATTTGGGACTTGTGAGGCGGTCTCAAAAGCTTGACTTACAGGAGCTGGGGCTGGTCTCATAGCCATGCCCTACTCCCTTCCCAAGGCAGGGACCCATATGTGGGTTATGTCAGATGTTGAGTATATTCATCTAGACTGCATATGCAGAGGCCGTAGGAGAAACCTTTGCATAGGTCTGTGAGTGTGCTGAACCACTCCAAGACAGACTCAGACCAGGGGTCATATGTCTCTGTATGGCTGGCTCTTACTACACCAATGGCTGTGCTGATCTGTCAGTTTTACCAGAATATGCTTTTCAGTTTGGGTCACATATCGCAGCATCTAAAAAGAGTCTGTGTGTATCTTTCTTTTCCCTGGGCACATTTCTCTGGAAGGCATGCCCAGATCCTAGAGAGAGAGATGTGGGGCATTGTGGAGTTCTGCCCAGTCTCCTTCAGCATGTGCCTCTGGTCTGAGAACTGGGTTAACTAGGGACCAAGTCAGCAGATGCACTGGGATGTCAGTGTCAGATGCACCACGATAGTTCTTGGTACTTCCTTGGTTACACAGGCCAGGCAGCCCCTCATCATCCACCACTACTCCTCCCACCCCCAGCAGCACCACGCTCTGGTAGCCACAGACCACTCCTCAAGGAACTGCTGCCTCCAGAGCTGTTTGCTCCCACCCGTCCCTGAGTTGTTTATAGCCATCTGGTGTCCCGTCCTGGGATCTGCTCTTTCAGGCTGACAGCAAAGAGATCCTGCTGGTGGTGAGACCTCAGCTTGCAGAAAGTATCTGCTGATGAGCTGTCCTAACACCTTGGGACCTTCAGCAACACTCTTCTTACTACCTTAGGGAAGACACATCCCTGACCCTCCTGAGAATTGGAGTCAAAGGTGAGCGTTTCCTGTTTCACTACAAGCCACCCGACCTCTTAATACTCTCATGAGATCTCCAGGATCTCTAGGTCACCTCACTGCCAGGTCCACTCCCAGAAGCAGTCTGGCTCCTTTGTAATGCAGACCTGAGTCATGGAGACTCCCCCATGTCAATCATTCCTCTTGTCTGCCCTTATCTTCTGCCTCCCCACTCCAGTTCTGAGGTTCCTGGTCCCTGCTGGTGTGTATCATAGAAGCCTTATCGTTTTCTTTGGGGATGCAGCCGGAGCTGGGGCTGCCAGTGATGGTCCATTGATCTGAGACTGTCTTCATTTTTCTCCAGATTTCTAAATCTATTAACCAAAGTCAGCCAGCTCCATGGTCTTTGTCATCATCGCGGCTCTCAACCATTGTCACAGCTGCTGTCATTCCACCAAATGGTTGGTGTCACACCTGCCCTCTTTCCAATGTCCCAGAAAGTCACAATGCTCTTACCTTCCGGGGGATGTGACAACTATATTTGTCACAGTAATTTGTCCTTAACACAGTCTAACCACCTCTGGCCCAGATCCAGGAGCCTTTCCTGAGTCCCCAGGGTGGGAGTGATAGATGGTGTGTTCAGATGAGGGGCTTTCATACTGTGTGCTCCAAATGCCTCCGTGTGGTGGTCTGAATGAAAATGGTCCCCTTAGACCCTTAGGTAGTGGCAGTATTAGGAGGTTTGGCCTTGCTGGAGCAGGTGTAGCTTTGTTGAAGAAAGTGCGTCATTGTGGGGATGGGTTTTGAGGTCTCATATGCTCAAGTCACACCCAATGTCTCAGACTACTTCCTGTTGCCTCTTAAGCTAGAGAATTCCCAGCTACCTCTCCAGTACCATGTCTGCCTGCATGCTGCCTTGATAATGGACTAAACCTCAGAACTGTAAGTCAGCTCCAATGAAATGTTTTCCTCTATGAGAGATGCTGTAGCTCGTAGCATCTCTTCACAGCGATAGAAACCCTGACTAAGACACTCAGCAAAGGCTAGAGTGGCAAGGTTGGCATGGAGTCAGATGCTGGGGGTGTCTGACTTACAGGTTCAAGTTGAGCTATCTCAGGCAAGTTTGTGAGAAGAAAAGCTCTAGTCCCTGGAGACCAGGGTTTCTGGTCTTCTTTTAATATTCTCCCAAGTTGGTTTCTTTAGCTCTGCTCACCACTGGGTGTAGTTCTGGGAGCTGTGTGGACTGGACCCCATGTAGTGAGGAATGTTAGGCCTGAGTTGTGGAGACAGACTCCCCTGATGTCAGTCATTTTCTTCTGGTCTTCTACCTCCCCACCCCAGCTCCAAGCCCACTCTCCTCCTGATGCTGGTCCCTAGGGACATGCATCATATATATTCCTTATGGTTATCAGGGGTGACTTATGTCTTCCTGGAGCTGGGGCCCCTGAGCCTGGGCATGTCCCAACTCCAGGATTTTCCTTGTAGGATTAAGGGGGTGAGTGTATTACTGGTGGCAAATGTAGTCATGACAACCCCTAGAGGGTGAAGGTGTCATGGTTGGCCAAGAAGAAGAAAGAGGGGCAGGGTGGGCTATCAGGAAGTTTGTGAGAGAGAAGCCACAGCCATAGCTAGAGCAACAGTGGTAACAGGGACCATGCTGCTGGGTAGGTTTTGATAATGCGTGCCAGACTCAGGTCAGCAGACCATCAGTGACCTCCACGGACCTTTGTAGACAGATACTATTATCCTAAAACCAGAGTGGGATGCTGGACACAATGCCAAAGTTGTCTTGGATCTGTATCCCCTGTCTGCCCACCCCCAGGTACCTCTCCTTTTCCAGGGGATAAGAGGCTCCTGTAGATTATGTAGTACTTAGGAGTCCCCTATTTCTGTGTGTGAGTTTCTTTCTCCACAACCTTCCCAGTCTAGATCCTGCCCTGCTCCACTCCCACACCAGGAAAACCTTGTCATTACTTCTGGGAGCAGCCAGAAGACCAAGAATGTTCTCCTGGGACTGACTGGCTGCTGATATTCTAGAGACATGTGTCATCACCCAGGGTCTGTGACAGCTCTGAATGAAGCAGGAAGGGGAGGAGGTGGGGGTGTCAGTTTGAAATGGAGCATTCGGGTTGTCTACTGAAGGGGAGGAGACTCAGAGAGGGGCCTGAGAGGTGGAAGCAACTTGGAGTGAAGTTTGCTGAGTCTGCCCTAGGCTCCACATCAGTCTCCCCCAAAGCCCCAATGGTGTCAGGAGAGTGTGGAAGAAAAGAGACATGTGGGAAGGGTGGGGTGTAGAAGGTGGGCAGAACCCTCCAAAAGAGGGGACAAAGAGAGTCTATAGGAGTTATTAAAGGTGGCATAGGATTTGACAGAGGCAAATGAAGGGGGGGGGGTGGAGACAGAAATTATGAGAAATTCTTTCTTGAGAAGAAGAGAATAAAGAGCACCCTAGAATCTGGGCATGAGCCCCATAGAGCACCCTAGAGTCTGGGCATGAGCTCCAAAGAGCACCCCAAAGCCTGAGCATGAGACCCGTGGGCGGGAGCTTTCAGAACCAAGGACAGCAACAAGGGAGTGGTTCAGCACCTGAAACAGCGCCACCAACATCTCGCGTTCTGCCCTAGTGATCAGTGGGTCTTGAGCCTTTTCAGTACCATGGACAAAGCACGTCGCTGGCGGCGGGTTCAGCACCAGGGACAGTGACGATAGCCAGCCATTCAAGTAGGCGGTTTATCAACGGCATCTGCATTGAGATCATCTGGATGGGGCGGGTTCAGTGCACACACAGCATCTGGGTTCGGCAACCAGTGAAAATAGCTTGTGTTCTTGGTAGGACGCTCTGTATTATTTCCCATTCCCACATTCCACCTCCCTCACCTGCCACAGTTCCATCATAGTCCCTGTTAGAGGTGACCAGAATCCCATCTGAAGCCAAGAATGGCTCATCTTGTCCCATTTGGCAGACAATTCCAAATACTCTGGGAAGCATGGGTTGGTGTGAACAATACCTAGACCTCCACATGGTTCAGTCTGCAATTTAACTGGATAAACAAATCTTCAACATCACTTTTGGTTTTGGGGGGGGGGGGTCATGCTTAAAAGGAAAACACATAAGAGCTAATGAGAGAAGGGGGACATGGGAATATCAGAGTGGTGTAGGGTAGGTTGAGACCAGTGAAGAGTCAGGATGGGGTGACCAGCCCCAGCAACCTCTGAAAAGCTCCAGGATCCAGGAGGTGGAGGCTAGGATTTCTCCTCTCATCCCAGTATCCCCATGTGACCCAGTACATTGAGCTGCAGACTGGAAAGGTCCGAGATATCAGACCTACCCGACAGGTCAGTTTTTCTACCAGGTTTTGTCTCCTTCTCCAGCAAGGATTTGCTCAGTGTGCAATGTTCCCTTTTGTTTTTATGATTGAGTTCAGACATGGGCTTCTGCCAGCCCAACAAAGCTCTCTTGGCTTCAGTGACTCCCCTTGGATGTGGTCTGTGAAACCTCGAGACCTAGCCTGCCAAGTCCACCCTACAGCCCTGCCCTGGTCTATGGGAAGCCAGCTGGTATAAAGTACCCAGCTTCTTCTGGCCAAGGGCCATCCCTCTTTTGTACCCCTGCCCTCATCTCTGTTCTGGACTGACTCCTACCTTGCCTCTGTCTGTGGGTCTTGTGTCTTTTTTTCTATTGTTTTTAGGTTGTATGTGGCAGTCGCATGGCCTGACTGATGAGGACTATGCTAGGCAATCGATCAGGGGCTTTGGAATTCCCAGGGGCCCCTCCCTCTGATTGTTGGGATTGGCACTGTGGTAGAGGGTAGACCTGCAAGCTCATAGCATTCCCAGTGGCTTATATTGTTCCTTTCTCATCTCTGCAGCATGACAGCTTGGACAAAACCTTGAGGCCACTTTGTCTATGACTTGGGCACTCTACTTTGGCCATCTGTCATTTCCTTGATCCTTGGACAGCAGCTGGGAGGCTGTGTACCTCCTTGCAGTAGAAACATAGGAACATGCTAAGCTTAGAAGTAGGGCTATACACTAGAACCTTCTGCAACTGTGGCAATGTTTTCCTACAGCCCCAATTCACGAGCCACAGCCACACGTGATGGTTGGGTCCTTGGAAATGGGGCTCGTGAGATCGAGGAATTGAATCTTTGCTTTTATTTCAGTTTAATTAAAGCATTAGAGACTTATTTATGAGCACATGTAATTACTTCCTGAACTTGGACCAAACCAGTCTGCTGAAGGTCATCTGTTCCCACCACAGAGATCATTGGATTCTCTAAGGCTACTACTGTTGGGATCAGGCCATCCAGATGACTGGCCTCCCCTCTTCCTTGAATCCTAGTTAAGCTAATTTCCCTCCCTGGAGAGCATGCTCCAACCTGAGGCTCACATTGTGTGGCAATGTGTAGAGCGACCAAGGGTTCCCAGCCATCCTTGCTCTCCTGAGTCTTCTCCACCTGCTGTGGGGAGGCCTGGTGTGAGCGAGAGCTAGGCAAGACTGGGTCTCCAGAGTGACCAAGACGTCACCAGTTACCTTTCCTGGTGACCCTTTCCACTCTGACTCTGCCTTCAGAGAAGAAGGCCAATTGGGATGCCAGACCTCTTGGCATGTGCCCAGCTCCTCACCCTGTTACTGCAGTTGGACCCTTTCTGTGCGGCATCTACTCTGCTGACTTCTGGACTCTTCCTTCCCACCTTACAACAAGCTCAGTTCAAAGTCTCGCTGCTTCGTTGTAGACTGATTCCAGCCTTGCACACTCAATGTCTTCACAAGAAAGGGGAAGTGGGAGATAATCACTGGAAACATCTAAGGCAGGGTGGCCCCAGAACTCCTAAAACCCTACCAGAGTGACCAGAGACCTGGTCATTGAGTTCTGAAAAATTCTTTTGCCTCAATGAGCAGCCTGTCTCACAGGGTTGTATGAGCCACACCAAGGTCATGAGTGTAAATGTACCCCTGTGATCTGGCAGCAATGGAGCCATGTGCTGGAAGGGTCTTTCTTTCTGAACGCCTTCCTAAGCATCCCCTACCTCAGCATCATTTTCTGACTGCACAAGAGCCAGAAGCATAACTTACTATAAGGACAGAAGGCCTTCCACAGCACCAGACACAATGAGGTGCCTCGTGGAGAATGACCACGTGTCACTTCCAGCATGGTAGCCCCACACCTACCAACCCGGAAGGCACTCCAAAGGTGTTCAGACTCTCATAAGTATATGCCCAAGTCATGAGGAGATGTCCTGGTTGCTTGGTATTAAGGAGGGATCTCACCCATGTCTGAGAAGATCCCTGCATGAGCATGGGAGGCTGGGGGAGAGCAGAGACCTCAGGGCTTTGCTACATTTCAGGTCCTGTCCGGACAAGCAGGGAAAGCTGACTGGGTGGCATTTTATCCTTCTCTTCTCTCCCTGCTCTATGTGGGAGATTAGGTGGCCGTAAGAGAAATGGCTTGTCTGGATATGAGCCTCTGGTCACGAAAGCTCACTGCTCTGTAGGAGAGACAGGTGTCCCAACCTCCAGATTCATGGAAAATAACATCTGTGGAAAGAAATACCTGTTTGCTGGCTTGGTCCTGGGAGGTAGAGAGTGATGGCCCCACAGCCTCACAGGAAGACAGAAGGACATAGGGAGAGAGGCGAGAAGACAGAACGCAAACAGTTCCAATGCAGGACTGCACATCCCATCCCTGGTGCTGCCCTTCCCCCTAGAAGCCAGCATCCCTTCTCTGCTTTGGCCGTCCATACCCAGCCACCCACCTTGATGGCACCTTTAGGCATCCATGAAAGCAGCTATCAATAACACTCTCAGTGCCCACTGCTGCCCATGTGATCTTGGAGTGGGGTAGGACATAGGGTCTGGGACTGGTTTCTTCCTGGTGTAGTTCTTGGGTACACCTTCCCTGCCTGGCAGCCTGGGTTCCGAGGATGCAAACCAGTTTGAGCAAAAGCCAGAACAAACAGTAATTAGAAAGGTAAATCCAACACAAAAATAAGCATAATGCATTCCAAATTCAAATAGGAATTATTTGTGGACTCGCTGCTCTTTCTGAATTATCAGTGGAATGTTCCACTCCATTTGCAAAGATAATTGAGAGTTAACTGTAGTATCTATACTAAGGCCTGGGAGATGAAAGGAGCGAATTCACTCTGGCCAGGTGGAAGAAAAGGAGTTTCGTTGACTGTGTCATTTGCCCACTGCAGAGAGGAGGGACCCAGACAGAACAAAGCCTGGCACCAAGAGGCACTCAGTATATATTTGTTGAATTAATTAACATGAGTAATTGAGCGTCACTGCATGCCAGAGCCTTTGTCTACGCAATGGAGACTTGGTACGAAGGTAGGGTGGCACTGTCCTGTTCTTACAGCGGCAAAGGGGAAAGGGTGTGGAAGCCCTGCCCAGAGTTACACTGGTCCTAGAAAGAGAGAGGTGTGAATCCAGGCTGAAGAGGCTGCCCTTCTGGCTGATTAAAGGGCTGGGAGGAACTGGTGGGTGTATGATGGAAGGCGGGGCCGTAGGGATGTGTTTGATCTTCAGTTCTGCTCTGTTCTTCAGGAAGGCAGCATGCCAACACCAAGTCTCGGGTACCACTTTGTATGTGAGATGCTCTTAGGTGATCAGGATTTAAGATTCTTTATTTAGGAAATGGTAAGATCACACGAGTGTGCACACATATGCACACACGCATATGCACACACCACACACATGCATGCGCAAGCACATGCACATAAGCACACACTCCTCCACTGGCCTCCAGAGGGTTGTTGGATATAGAATGAGTCTGTTGATGCTCTTGGTGCCTGGGATCCCATTTGCCCACAGCATTGTTATTGTGGCAATTATTTCATGGTCTATGGCACTAGAATGGAGCTTGCAGGGCCTCACACGCTACTCCAGGAGACTCAGTAAGCACCCCCGGGAGCCATGTGTGGAGGAACGTGCCCACATGGGCACTGTTTGCTGGGATGCTGAGAGGCAGGAACATCCACCATGACCTCAGCCCCAAAGAACAGCAGTCTGCAGATTGCTGGGTCCTGGTGAAGTCTGGGAAGAAACAGATAAGGCGCGGGGAAAGCCACACCACTCTGGGGACTGAAAACATTCTTTTCCCTGCCTGGACCACACTCCCGCTAAGACATAGAGGGCAGAACCCAGAGGAGCAAACGGAACTCAAGCAAAGGAGACAGATCTAGATGGAATGAATCCTGAGTGGACACTGGAGGTCAAAACAGTCGGTGCACACTCCACCATCACTGATCCCACAGTGAGAAGAGCCTCTGTAGCTGTTTGTCCTTGGAGAGGTAGCCAGTGGCCAGGCTGATATTGACAATGGTGAGGACAATGGGCAAAGGGGACAGGGTGAGTGGGGAGCACTACGCCCACACAGAGGCCCTGTGCCACTCAGTTGGGGCACAATTACAAACAGCTCGTGTGTATCTCAACTTGTCAGCAACTGCATTTCTTTAGAAAATGGCTAAACCGTCTCTAACACGCACTTCCTGCAACCCAGAACTTCCAAACTCCCATCAGTCCTGTGCAGCTGATGCTCTCTCGTTGGTTTTCATTCTTTATTGCGCCATTTCTTCAAATGCCAGCCTATGCTTCCCACACATGGGTCATTGCCCTTGGTGGTTGTTGTGTGTGCATATGTGTGCATATTGTATGTGTGGGATGCGATCACATGTGAGTATGTGGGTGCACATATCTGTGCGTGCACATGGATGCCAGAGGAGGACATTAGGTGTCCTGATCTAACACTCTCCACCCTACTCCCTGGGGACAGGGTCTCTTGCTGCCCCTGTGGTGAGGCTGGTATTCAGCAAGCCCCAGTGATCCTCCTATCTCTGCCCTCCACACTGTTGAGATTATAGACATGCAGACAAACAAAGCTAGCTTTTTATGTGGGTTCTGGAGATTTGAACCCAGGTCCTCAAGCTTTCGCAGCAAGCACTATTACCTGCTGAGACATCTCCCAACTCCTCCCCAAAAGCTGCTTTTTACAGTAACCAGTCAGACTTCACAGGGTCTAGAGAACTCTGAAGTCTGCAGTTTGTCCCCGACTTCCAGGAAAATCCTTTCTTTCTCCAAATGAGATTTCTCTTTCTAAAAGATTACCTTTTCTATCTTACGTGTTTGTGTGGACACATGCATCTATATGTGTACCACATGCATGCCCAGTGCCCAAGAAGTCAGAAGAGGCCATCAGATCCCCTGAAACTAGAATTACAGGCAGTTGAGAATCACCGTGTAGATTCTAAAAGCCAAGCCCAGGTCACTGGAAGAGCAGCCAGTGGTCTTAACTACTGAGCCATTTCTTCGGCTCTCTTTGTACAGCATCTAAGCCACTGTGGTCCTGAGGAGGCACAGAGATGTATCCAAAGACCACATCTGTCCTTATGAGAATAGCAGAGGGTACCATGTGACTTCTTCATGATAAAAATCTCTGGCTTTTCCCCACCTGGTTTGGGGTAGGAAAAACATGGTCTTTGAAGTTTTTGGTTTGATGCCATATGCTCCATACCTTGCTTTTTCTATAGTTAATGGCCCTTCCTTCCATCCTCCTACCTTCTCCAAAACAAGCTTGGGAGGCCCTGAGATCCCTCTAGTCCCAAACAGCCCCCGTGCTTCCAACTGCCATTCTGTGTGCCAGGGAAATGATGCCCCCCAATTGTTTCCAAGTGGGCAATGAACTGGCCACGCTTTTCTCTAAAGAAGAACTTGGCCAGCTCAAGGGTCCATTGACCCTCTCCACAGCATTTACTCTCAAAAATACAATCCCAATACCGTAAAGATTCTAGTCTCCCAGCGTGGATTTCCAATTACCCACACTCGGCCAAGTGGCAGCCACTTCATTATAATTCTGTAATTGCCATATGGAATTCCTATAAATTTGCTGCTAATTTTTAACCACTGTGGCCTTCTCTTGGAAAGTGTAGCAATAATTTGAAAATCTATAGATGATATTTTAAGTAGATAGAGGGAGGTAGTCCAGCAGGGCTTGATAGGAAGAAAATAAATACAACAGGAGTCAGGATGGGACGTGGAAAGGAGCAGCCAGGCTTCCTTCAACTTCTGTATGGACATTTCTGTGGGGAGCTGATGGCAGGGAGAATTGGTCGAAGGGGATCCTGGAGGAGCCCGCTCTTCCACTGTCATTTTGCACTTTGTGCCCTGGGTTCTTGGCTAACAGGCGCATTCCCTGCCCCCAGCTGGGATGTAATTTACAAGCTGAGTGTAATCTTCCCACATTGTGCGGCTCTGTGCTCTCTCCCCAAACTGCAACATGAACTGGGTCTATAAAAGATGCTTCAGAGGAAACAGTGTTCACACAGGCATCCTCACCCCTGTTCCCCACCATGTATGTGAGTCCCCAAGCGCTAGGCAGGGCATTTATTTCATTTATTTGCCTTCCTGAGATGCCAGAAGGCTAGTAGAAGAGGAAAAATAATGGGAATTGTGGTACCAAAGATTGATAGAGAAACAGTCCACCTGAGAGGATCCTATTTCTAGTTGGGGAGGCCTCAGAGTGGGTCAGAGGAGATGCGTGAATCTAGAAAGAAGGAGTGGGCATTAGGTGCAGAGTCCCAGAGGGGTACAGGGTGCTGGTGTAGCTGGGAAGATGTTTCGGTAAACTGTGGCAATATTCAGGGTCAGCCACTGCCCATCTGTCAACCAGAGAGATTCATTTACACATTCCCAGTCTGGCCCAGGAAGTCTAGGGTGCAGGCACAAGTATCTGTCTGTCTGTCTTTGGGAATGAAAGGCTCACTCTTGCAGGGCTGGAATACTGTGTCCTTCCAGCTTGCCGTGTGGCTGCCAGGAGGGTTTCAGTCACAGACATCCCCATCCAGTTCCTGCGCCCACCCCCAGAAAAGCGGGGAGATTGGCTTCTAGCTGAAAGGGTTATCAGACGGCAGCAGGGATGAAAAATTGGGCCAAGGAGTGATTTGAAGGTCCCAGTGTTTGATCTATTGCGGGGCTGGCTCCTCGTGGCTTTGCTGCTCCCAAGTTTGGTGACCTGAGAGAATTAGAACCTCCTTAAATACAGTGTCTGCTGGCTGTATATTAATCAAGCAGAAATCAAAAGTCACAGCATCCCAGGGAAGTAAGAAAATGAACAGAGGGCTCCCCAAACCTAATGCAGCAACTCTCAATGGGAGTAAAGGACGGGAGCCGTGGAGAGAGGCCCAGGGCTTGCAGCTGCGGCCGACTCCAGCTTCCCCTAAACCTCCTTGCCAGTGAATTCTCAGAAACCCCGTGCCTTGGCACTGTGAATTGTGTTAGTGCCAAACCAGTGCTGGACCCCGGTGCCAACATAGATCAAGGGCAGGGAGGGGGCTTCTCCCCAGAATGGAGAGTGAACCAGAGGAAACTCAGTAGGACATAGCCTTGTACTTGCAAGCTCTGCCCCTCAGTCCCATCAAGAACATGCCACTTGCCCTGTTCCCTGGCAATCATAAGGCCTCTAAGGGGCCATGTCTTCATTCATGGCTCCCTTTCCTCCTCCTTGTGCTCACAGGTGGTGGCACACAAGGCTGGTGCTGGCTGAGTCCTGCCCATCACTACCCCAGTTCTGACATCCCTTGCCCTTTCTTCTCAAGGCCTTATATTGGACCCTGTTACCTTAGAAGTGTAGAAAGACTCTGTGGGTTAGCATCTGCCTGTTTCTTTGTTATCTGACAGCAGAGACTGTCCCTACCCCTGAGTCCTGGGACTTCTGCTCCTACCTGGCTTGTCACTGCTCTGCCACTCAGCTCCTGTCTGCAGCTTGGCTTGGCCTGCCTGACACAGTGCACCAGCCTCTCCAGGGCCACGCACTCTGGCAGGACGCTGCTGCCTCCCTGGACCTTTGTGTGCCGTGGGCTCCTAATGAGCTTTTAATGAGCTGCCACTCTGGCTTCAGGGGACACAAATGGCAGGGGAAGAACATGGTGCCAGCCCCCTTGCATTCTGCTTCCGGAAGCCACCGAGTGGCTCCTTAGCTGGATGAGTGCTGGCTCTAGGTCTATAGGCAGAAGGCTCGTCTGTTTCATTCTTATCTGTTCAGTGGAGGGATCTAGCTTCCACGATTCTTGGCACAGGGACCCCGAGATGATGGTTGGATCTGTCATTTTTGGCCCCTCCTCCCTTAACAATGAAGAAAAGGGTCAGTAGTTTCTCTGTGGAGTAAGATTTTTTTAAAAAAATGATGGCAAGGTAGAAAGACCATTGACCTCCCACGACGGCTTTGTGGGGTCAGGAGCATGGCTGCCCCTCTCCAGCGCTGCGCCAGAGTTGCTGGTGAAGGAGGAGGTGCTGACCCCTTCCTGCAAGTTCACTACTTCCCCACAAGTGCCTTGCTTCTTTGATGAGGCTCCAGCGGGACTTGATGGTGGTTCACATCAGCCCTGAATCAGAGCTGCCCAAACTATAGCCCTGTGCTTGGTACCCACCCCTATAGGCAGTCTGCCCACTGCCTGGTGCTGCTAGTGTCCATTTACTTGGCCTTTTTTTCCACTCAGAGCCTTGCTCTATAAATCCTGGTGGGTGATCCCAGCCTCTCCTGGGAGTTAGAGGAGGTGGCAGCAGCTTCCAGTCCCTACCCCCTTATTACACTTTCAAGGCCTTCACAATCTGAATAAAATTAAGATACAAGCCTTACTTGCTTGACAGTCATGGTGATGAAAACCTGGATGGGCTCTCCAGGGGCTTCGGGGGCTCCTTCCCTAGAATGCTTCGAGGAAACAAACAAGAGGCAGCACCTGTCCCAAAAGGCTGCAGTGCCTTCTGGCCAGAAGGCACGGGACTGAGTGATGGAGGCCCCAAATTCCCTCACAGCCCTGTCTCCCCGTGCCTCTGGGTAACTCCCCGCCCCCTGCCAATTCCAGCCTGGGTGAGGGGGATGAAGAAGCCTAGAGAAGAGGCAGATGTTCTTTATGGAGCATCTTTGCAGCAGTGGGATTGACAAGGACAACTTAAGTAACCCAGGCTGAGCTCTGAGGGCAGTGAGTGTCACAGGCTTTCCCTGGTCCTACAACTCACACGGATGTCCCGGACATCAGTAGCCTGCAAAAGTCCCTGTAGTAATGAGAGCACAGGTTTCCCTCTGCCCCCGCTGCACCAGTAACGTGGTCATCACGGGGCATTTCGTTCCCTGAGTTAGAGTCTTCATGCCCAAGCAGACGGAAGCTTTCCATGGTTCACAGAGCCTCCCCCACCCCCCTACCCAGGGTCGTTTGTGGTCTTGACATCAAAACACTAAGGTTGTGTGCAAGGCAGAGTACAGGGTGACGGGTAAGGCTCAGGGTGGGGTCCAGATGCCTGGCTGACATCCTACTTTCTCTCAAGGGCTTCATCACAGGGTTCAGCAGCCCACTGGGTTCCTGCGACCTCCCGCCTAATGAGAAAGCAGACATTGGAGATAATTGCCGCACAGCCCGAGCTGCAGCACGATTAGTAGGTGCCTGGGCTACTGCAAATGACTGTTCCATTAACAGATTTGGTTGAGGGTTGATCCCGTTAGGAGAGAGAGCCAAGGGCTAATGATGAGGATGTTTGCAGAAGGGCACATGCCAAACAGCACAGTCAAAGGGAAGCCAAAAGCTCCTGTGAATTCCCAGAGCCTGGAGTCTGGTTCTCCAGTCTGGACTCTGCCTCTTACTGGTTGTGTGGACTTTGCACCACTTCAGAGATTCTAATAGTGTCATCATGTAGAGAATGGGCCTTGTTACATCTTGCAACAATGTTGGGGAGATGGCTTGTGGTAAGGCACTTTGAAAAGTCAAGAAAGGGCTGAGCAAATGCCAGGCATTTGCCATCAGTAGCGACAGGCACATTCATCTCCTCTTCTCCTGGGGAGTTTTAGCAAAGAGCACACCTTATCCTTCTGGTCTGAAATGGAAGTAAAAAAATGTGTCCAAACGCCAGCTTCCTCTTCCAGCTCCTGTGAGATTCTGGGACCAGTTTCTGAATGGTAGCTTGATCACAGCTACCACAGAAAACCAAACATTTGGGTTTTTTTTTTTCCCTCTCCAAACTTCTGCTCAGGTTCTGCCAACGGCCTCTTCAAGCATGTGGGGCCCAGATGCGGCAGAAAGCCCCAAGGAGTGGCCAGAGCAACTGCAGCCTCTTGCCCACCTAGCCCCAAGTTGCTGCCCCCCCGCCACAGGGCCACCACCTGCACAGTCTTCTGGCTGTGTGCTGAGCTCACTCCTCTCCTGCAGGAGTGGGGAAGGGAGAAGGCCTGGGGGCTTGCTTACAATAAAGCAAGCTTGGCTACAGGGCTGAGTGGGGAAAAACAAAGGCACCGGGCAGCCCTTTCTCTGGGAACAGCCCTCTGGCTCCTGGGCCCCAAGGGGAGGGACACTTGCAAAAGAAAGATGTCCCCATAACTGCTACCCTGTGCAACTTCTGGCTTTTCCCATCTATCTTGAGCGTGTCCTTTGCTTTCAGTCTCCCGGTATTTATTATGTTTAATTTTGCTGGGACGGATTGTAAGTGAGACGGATGAAGCAGAATGTGGCTGGCAAACGCCTCTTAATTAAACAGATAAATAAACTCCCTTTTCACGCGGGTTTTTACTTTTGCTGCAGTCTCTGAAGAGGCAGGGGGATGGTGTCACTTAGGTGGGGGACCCCCCAGCTGAGCTGAACGGTGGGTGCTGACCACAGCAGACTGCACCAGTCTGAGCATTTCCCCCTCTGCCTGTTCTGGACTCCTTGACAGAGAGAGGCAGAGAGGCCCAGGAGTGGGGAGGGGCCCCTCATAAGCCCCTCCTCACAGGCCTGCTGGGGAAGGAACTTCCAACCGGTGTGAGTGGGCCCTCTGCTGGACACCTTCGGTGTGGCCTCATCAGCCAGGGCTGAGCTGGACAGCTCATGTCATTTGCTCCCAGTGCCTGTGCAGAGGCTCCCATGTCCTTCTAGAATGGGAAGTCCACCTACCGGGATAAAAACACATGCACTTCCCGACTCCCACACTATGGGGCTGCCACCTTCAGGAACCAGAGGCATTTTTGTTTTCAAAAGAGCTCAAAAACTTCCCAATCTGACATACCCCTGGAGATATCTGTTCCAAGAAACCAGGAACAGCCCTGAACCCAAGGTTTTCCCCTGACTCTTAACTCTTTTCCTTCAATGCCAAATGGGGATGCTAATTTGCCCCGAGAACGTGTCCCAGTGGTGATACAGGACTCAGGTGGGAGTCACATATCTAAAGCTTCTTGGGTAACTCCACATCTCATAGCACAACCAGACTCTGAGGCATGCTATGCTGGCCCACCCCAAGGGGATGAGGGATCTGGTCACTCTGCCCTCGATCTCCACTGCTCATGTCCCAGCCTGTGCCAGGAAGTCCAGGGCTGGGGCAGGAAGGCCTGGCTCTGCAGAACGCACAGGAAGCTCACTCCACTTCTAGAGGATGGTTTGGCTTGGTGCGGTGGAGCCCGGCTGCAACCAGAGACTGTGAGCTCACCCCTTGCTCTGGGACACTTCTGCCAAGCTCCACACTGTTCTCCTTGTATAGGGAGATGGTCAGACTGGCATTCAGAATGGAAGAGAGAAGGCATGACACTGAGGAGCTGGGACCCCCCCCCACTGCTGTCTCTCAGGGGTACAGGGCTTTATCTTCCCCCCTGAAGGTACTACAGGAATCCTTAGAAATTCCCAAAAATTGTGAAGTCAAGAGGCACCTGGTTCTCTATCATTTAGCCAAAGAACCCACTGCCCTACCTTTTGCAAAAAAAAAAAATAAAATAAAAAAAAAAAAAGACCATCTTAAGAGATAAAATGCCACTAGACAGTGACTAAGGTGCTCTGTGAAGTTAGATACCTCGGAGATACAGTGTCCAGTGAAGGAATACGGGTCCAGAGATGGCGGGACGGGCATGTGTCATACACGGCAGCACACGCAGCCAGCAAGGCCCTGCTTGGGAAGGTGGTACAGGATGGGGGCAGGAGGGAGCCAGGCGAGCTCAGAGCCAAGCCACCCAAACCTTTTGAGGTACCTCCCTTGCCTGATATTTATAGCGGTGCCCGGGAGCGCAGAAATAATTACAGCGCAGTTCAAGCCTCCCTAACAAGGCCCTTCTCAGATTCAGGGCGAATGGGATGTGGTTTTTTTTTTCCCTCCTGGATCTTTTTTTAAGTAGTGAATATTCTCACTGGATTGACAGCTCTTCCCAGCTCGCAGCCTCCCTTCAACCCAAGAAAAAGTGGGGGCAGCCTAGTCTTGCAAGTGGCTGATGGATTGGCCTTCCCCACTCACTACTAAGGGCCGCACGCCCTGGACCACAAGGCCCCTGGAGTGCGGGAGAATGGTCAGGAATCTTGGGGGCATCGAGAATGTAGCACAGCCCAGGCTAACGCAGAGGCCCACTGTACGGTACTGGATGTGGGTAGGAGGGGATCTGCATGGGCAGGACCGAGAGACGCAGCAATAACCACCCTTAGAATGGGGGCTTGTCTTTGGAAGGGACATGACACACACCAGGAGCACGGTATAACAAGCCGTAGGCACACAGCCCTTGTCCCAAGAAATCAGCTAGGCACACTGTTCCAACTCTTCTTCTGGAGAGTTCCTTTTAATTCTTTTTCGCTTCTCCCAGGAAGCCTGCAGGTGATGTGCTGGCGGAGGCATTTGTTTAGACAGGCTCTCCTGACCTGATGCTCTCAGCATTTTAGGCTGCAGACTTGGTTTCCCCACTAGACGGTGCGCTCACTCCAGGTGAGAGAACTTCCTCTCCATAGCTCCGAACCCCAGACAGTGGCTTTGCGACTGTCTGTCTGGAGTATTGAGCTCAGGGTGAACAGCCAGGCTGCCCAAGTTCCCTCTGTGGAAAAGGCAACCAGACAGTGATGACTGAAAGCCACTCTGAGAGGACAGATGGGTGTCACAGAACAGGAAAACAGAAGGATATGGGAGGGGGCAGGAAGTGGACAGGGAGAGTGCACTGATATAGCTAAATCCACTCTGGGTACTGCACAGGCAGGTCAGCCTCCCAGGTCTCAGCTTACAGGTACAGCCTGAAGCATCACGCCCCAGATGATGTACCAGGCCTCAGGGATGGAGTATACTACCGCCGTCCGAAACTGGGAGACAAAAAAAAAAAATCATAGCCTATCCCTCTATAGGAAGGGCAGGGGTGGCCTCCGACAGCCCATAACCCACAGGCAACATCTCAGAGAAGAGCAAGAAAAGGGAGAAGAGAATGAGCCACCGACTGCCTGTGCTCCTCCTCCTCGGAGGAAAGTCAATGTCAGGCTGCTCAGGTGTGAGTGTGGGGGGTCGAGGATACCTGATAAGAGGTCATCCAAGTTGTGTGTACTTAGCTGCTCCCTCACAGTGTTACTTCCCAGGGGGTGCCTGGAGGGTTGCCACATTCAGCCAGGTGTCTTCTGACGTTCCTCACACCACAGGCAACACAGCAGGGGTGTGTGGGGGGGGGACAACCAAGCAACCTTAGTTTGGGAGTGGAAACTAAAGCCCAGAGACAACAAAGAACTTCACTGAGCCCACCGGGTACATAGGAGAACCCCACTTTTTAAACTACCAGGCCTGCAATCTTCCAAGAGCAGAGCTCGGGTAGGGTAATGGAGTCTCACAGCAATACGGCCTGGGGGTGCCCGTTCTAATGGAGGTAGTATGTGTAAGCGGGGTGTGAGGCTGGGAGCATGCCCCCTGGGGCTACCTCTCGCAGTGGCAGGTGGAGGGCAGCTCACCCCAGCCAAGTTCACCTGTGGCTTGTCTTGGTAAAACCGAGTGTGAGGGGCCAGGCCCGGATGTGTGTGGCTGGAAAGCTGCAGATGTATGCAGGCAGGCTGCAGTGGTGGTGTGAGGGGCGAATCAAAGCCTCTGCCTAGCACCTCCTGAGGCCAGAAGGTGGGTGCTGTGTACTCTGAGATTTGGAGTGTGAACACCAAATTCAGCACGGTTGACCATGGCGCCGGGAGGGTACCCGATGGCCACTGTTCCTTGTTGCCCACCCCCATACTAAGTATCCACAGGATCATAAGCCCGCAGCAGGCTGCTGAGGTGTCTGGTGGGGCTTGGAGACCAACAGAGGGGCAAGAGACACTCTGGGGGGCTCTGGCGGGGCTTCTGGGCACTGAGCAGCTGGAAAAGCCTTCCCAGCACGGAAGCCTCTGCGTAGATGCCCTCATTACATCACCGACTTCCCCGCCGCGGAGCCGGCCTCCCTCAGGAGAGGCGCTTCTCTGAACGCAGGCAGAACGAGCGCCTTCCGGTCGGTGGGCCGCAGGGACTCTCCTCCCGCCGCAGCCTAGACCAGCAGGGGCCAACGGAGGTCCCAGACCCTAGCGCTGCCGGGAGCAGAGGCTGCGCGCGGGCGGAGGAGGGGAGCGCAGGGCCCGCGGGAGGGGGCTAGCGCTGGCGGCCCGGCGCAGGCCGGCGGGCGAGGGGTTAAGTGCGGGACCGGCAGTGGTGCTGTCGGCCGGGTTCTCTTCCCCCGAGCAAGCGCGGGGCTCCGTTTGATGTTGGAGTACGCCAGGGACTCCCCCTCCCACCGCTACACACGCGCGCACACGCGCACACTCACACACGCACACGCACCACTCTTTGCAGACAGGGCTCCGGTGGCTCCAAAGTGACTGGCTTCCCTCTGCCCACATCCATCCTTTCGCACATCGCATCCATCCTCTTTCCATCGTCTGGCGCGCGCTCTCACCAGCCTCCCCGCCCGGACAGGGGCAGCCCCCGACAGAGGCGCGCCGCTCCCCTTTCCATGCCTCCCTCTTAACAAGCGCCACGCGGGGGAGGGGAGGCCCGGAGGAGGAGAGACCGGGAGGGCGCCCGGGAGGCAGGGCGCGCGCACACACCGAGGGACGCAGCGAGCGCAGAGCCGCCTCGGCCGCCGGGCGCCCCCCTGCCGCCCCATGCTGTGCTCCATGGCGAACTCGGGCTGCCTCCTGCTGTCCAACTCCGGCAGCATGCTCCCGCACTCTGTGCCCTGCCCGCCCGCTTTCCTCTACCTCCAACAGGTAAGCGCCCCCGGCCCGAGCGTCCCCCGGCCCCGCGCACGTGCGCCCCGCGCCGCCGCCCACGCCCCGCACTTGGCCGCCTCCGCGCCGCCGCTGGTGGCCCCGCGGCTCTCCTCACGTCATGGCGCCCGGGCTGGGGTTGGGGAAACTGCGCCCCTGAGTGGCAGAGGAGCATGGGGGCGCCTGGGGAGCGCGCGGTGTCGGGTCGGGGGGCCGACTGGAGTTTGGGGCGTCTCTCAACTTTTTCAAAGGCGCGGGAGGGGGCGGCGGGCGGAGTCTCGAGGGAAGCCCAAGGGAAGGACGCAGGGGTTCTGGACACCCAGTTACTTTGGGGAACTTTGCGCCGAGACACGGGGGACTCGGGAACCGGTAGCCAGGCTCCTTCCTCGGCCGCGACGCGCAAGCCCAGGGGCCGCGGGGAGGTGGCGGCTGGGGAGCCCGGCTGTGCTGCAGCGCGGACCGTGCGCCGGGCCTCTGGGGAGGCGGGCCACCTGCCTAGTGGGACAGAGAAGCTAGGCCCCGAAGCTAGGCTCAGGAGAGGCTTGTGCTGGACTTTTGCAGTCTGCTGGGCTGCGCAGAAACCTCAGGCTGGCAGGCGTTGGGGGACAGTAAGCCAAGCGGTTAGGAGCCCCTACATCCCCAGGATGCCCCCTAGGGAGGTGCGCACAGATCCTCAGCTTCCGCCTGCCTGCTGGCCTGAGGCGCAGGGGGCGGGGTCCTGCGATCCCACCCAATGCGGAATCAGTGCGGGAGGGGGGGGCCAGGCCTGCACTAGGGATGGAGAAGGGATTCCCTGGGCTCCCCCAGACCCTCCAGATTATGACTCGGGGCTCCACCTTGGCCACAGCTGTCCTAAGGCTGCAGTAACCTGGCATCACCCACCCAGTCTGCGCACACCTCTGGCCGGCCCATTCTCCCCATGCTCTGGGGGTTACTCTATTGTAGAGTCACACCTTGGCCCTCTGGTATACCCACATGGGTGGGTAGCTTTGGGGAGGAAACATGGAGGTACAAAGAACTTCCTGCTGGCTTTCTGTCTCTGCTCCTTAGCTCAGTCCAGTTAGAGGGTTCCCATAAGACCTCCTTCAAAAATGGGGTAATATGATAGAGAGACAGAGGGACAGGGTGTCCACACAAGAAGCTTTCGGGGGCTCAGAGTCAGTATTTGGTTAGGGTGCACAACTGACTGGAAATGGAGAGGTGGCCTCCACTGGAGATTTCATGGAGACTGAGGCAAGCCATTGGGGGAGGGGAAGCGCTTATCTGTCATGCCCTCCATAGACTCTTCAGGGGGCCGTGGGCAGTGGTATAGGAGGAAGCATGGGCATGGCCAAGATGGGCCTCAAGAACCTGGTCCAGGGCAATAAACCCTGGGCTGCTGGGCCCTTGGGCCACCCCTCTACTAGGGTCCCTTGTCTGCGCACTAAGGACTACCAAACATTTTGGCCACTGCAGAGGGAGAGACAGGGGCCTACACAGTGATTAGGGACAGCAGGTGGCGTATTGCCAGAGCCCTAGGCCCTTGGTCTCACCTTCCTAGGACCACCTGTGACATGTGGGGCTTCCAGGATGTGATATAAGAGGCACCGGGAACCTCAGACCCGCTGGCCAGCCCCCCACATATTCATCCGTCTTTCGTCATTCCCAGAGTGACAGGCCTCAAAGGTGGTCGTCAAAGGGCAGCTCCCCAACCCCTCCTGAGTTCCCATGAACACTGGGTCACTTGGAGACTCTGTAATAGGGTCTCTATGGCAACTTGCGTTTCTGTCAGATGCGACCACTTGGAAATTCGAGGGTGGCCCCTTCCCCCTCACACCCAGCTGTCATGGGTGGTGATAACCTGGGCACCCCCTGGCAGCAAGATGCTGGGATCAGAGATGCCAGGATCAGAGGGCAGTGTAGGGTTTGGAGTACAGGTCCCGAAGGCCAGTCCACGGCTTACTGCTTGTGCTGTCTTGGGCAAGTGTCCTCACCTCTCTGAGCCTGGGTCTTCATCAGACACATAGTTCCCCTTACTAAGGATGCAAGAACTGAGTAAGATGAAATATGGCTCAGAGCTTCAGCATTGTCTTGATGGGTCAGACCTATGGTTTTTTTTTTGGGGGGGGGTGAACCCACCAGCAGATACCCTGAGTCCCCTAGAGCTTGGTAATGCACCGACTGGCCATTTGCAGCTTTCCATGGGTGCAGCGGAAGGGCACGAGGACATCAGAGGTGCTCTCCTCACCACAGATGCTGTCATCTGAGCAGAACCCCTCTTGGGACAGCCACCGCATGCCCACTGCACCAGGCTCGGCAGCACCCCTATTTCCTTTGCCCATCTGCAGCTCTTCTGCAGGGGCAGACAGCCTGGTGCGTCAACATGGGATCTAGACCATTCCTGGTGGTTGTGGGTGCACCGTTTCATGGGAGCACACACAGTTCTAGTGGTTCAGGGCCATTACAAAACAAACAGTGGCATTCAGCTTGGCACCCAGCTTGTCCCAGGCCACCTTTAGAGTGAGATGGCCCCTTATGTCTCCTGAAGGGAGGGTTGTATGAGAAGGGACCTTGGGTGGCACCTGGCTGGACTTCCAGAGGTGAGAGCAGGCCCCTCCTCCAGCCCCTTGTGGGGGCTGCGGGTCTGCTGCACACAAACGCTGGTGCCATATGCCGGCAGTGTGTTCAGTCTAAACAGCACATTTAACATCAGAAGCAGAAGACGTGAAATCAAGCAAGACAAGAGACGTAGTTGGAGGCGCATTAAGATGCAGCTTTTAAACAGGCCAGCTTTCGAAACCTAGAGTCTTTCAACTTGGAAATTTAAGAAATAAAACCTCAACCGGTGGAATCCCATTATTTCCCAGTGCCGTTAACCCTTACCTTCTGTGAGCTGCTGGACCCCAGGTAGGGGGTGAATGGTGAGGCCATGCCCCCTCAGAGGCACACGGTTCTGCAATCCGTCACAAGGTTCTGTTACCGTTTGTCAGTCTCTCCTCCCTGCAGTGATGATGACACATTTTAGAATCCTAACCAAAACGACTTGGGCTCACCCGACACAAGTCCATCTGGGTTGGGCTCTGGTTGGGAAGTGATCCCTAGCTTCCACCCTTGTCTTTCCCAGTCTTCACCAGGAGCCCTATAAGGGATTATCGCAGGACCCTCTTGCTGTGAGATCCTGTGGAGCTGCCTCATACGGTCCCCCTGGGGGGGGTCTGTTCCCTTTTAGAAACCCTGAGTCTTTGGTTCCGGGTGTATTGTCCTCAGCAGGCAATGGAGCTGATCATGGTGACCTTTGAGGGCAAGGGGGTCTCATGAGAAAACTCCAGAACATCAGCTGGACTCCCATGGGGTTTCCTACGGCCTTTAGCAGAAGCATCTTTCAGAGATGAGGTGCAGAAAAAGACCCAACTCACAAAATGGGATCTTGTCAGTCATGGCCTTTATATTAAACTAAAGTGTCCTATAAAAAGGAATCTTATCAAGTCACTCAATTACCAAGACGGTAAATTGTTTGTGGGGAGAAAGGTGGCATCTGTCAGGTAAGGGGAAAAAGCAGAAGGGTTGGGGGTGTGCAGGAGAAGGGTTAGGGGGTGCCTGGAGATCCATGGAGAGGTGAAACTGTCCGTGTGTGCCGAGTTCCGTTGATATAACTGCACGCGTGTACTTACTCAAGGTAAATCCCCGGAGAGCTACCACTGCCGTGGCAAGTGCAACCAGCCCCAGAAACTTCCTTCCAGCCTGGGGTCTGCAGTCAGCTTCCTGGAGTTGTTGATAACAGCATTTCTCCCAGGAGCAGAGCCCAAAGGGGCACAGAGGGACTTGAGGATGTTAGGGCCTGTTCTGAGATTCATTAGGCAGCTGCGTTCTTAAAACCCTTCTCGCTTTGCTCTGAGGTAAGACCACTGCTAATCACAGCCATTTTTAATAAGGATTAATTACTATAGCAAACATAATGCTGCTTCTTACACCTTCTGCGCATTCCTGGGGTTTAGTCTCTGTTCCCCGGCTGTTCGCGTATCACCCACAGACTTTGTGTGACTCTGGAAACCCCACCAGACACACGCTTGCTCATAGCGACACTGCATGGGTCACTGGCGAGGACCCCACAGCGGATGATTAGAAACAAGGCACCGGGCAGACACCTGTCTGCCATGTCTTCAAGAGGACATTGCTAATTCACATCTGGTGTGTGGATGTAGCCACAGCCCCCAAATTATCCTAAAGATTTTAACCAGACTAAAGATTAAACCAGATAAAGATAAGCCAAAGACATTAAACTAAATTAAAGAAACACCGGACAAAAACTAACCTAAAGATACCGACTGAAAGAAGTTAACCAGACTCTGTGTCCTCAAACCCGGAGATCCATAGGGACAAAGCACTGCATCTCGCTGCCTGGCCTTGACCCGTCCATTCAAAACCACAGCACCGCTTCACCCTGGTGCCTCTGGGAATCGCAGTGGCTGCATCAGGTCTGCGGGTCCCTCCTCCATTCATGCTTGTTCTACAACCTGCTGAAGGCTAACCTTATGCATGCATTGTGGAAACGTTTAACAGTTGGGGGAAACTGAGGCAAGGAGCAGGTAAATCACACACTACACTGTAAAGCCACTGTGCACCCGGAATCCAGAGCCACGACTGAGTCTGTCTCACATTCTGATGAACACCAGAATTCAGGAAGATCCCCCCTCTTCCCAGCTGCTTTCTCAGTTGTGCATACAATAGACCTCACCTCAGCCAGAGCTTCTGGGGGCCTGAACTCTTTCTTGACTCTCCTGTGAGTCCCTGAGCTGGATCTGCCCCAACTGGATACCCAAAGATGAATGCTTAAGGCTGGGGACGATGGATGGAAGTAGTCTAGCTTAGGATTTTATGATCTTGAGTGTGACTCCTCATTTTGTGGAACGAGTGGGCTTCTCTGAGTGTGAAGCAGGGGGCTCTGTCTGCCTGTACTAGGATAAATATTGACAGTGGACAGAGAACCTGCCACAGCTGGGGTGGAGGTGGGGGGTTGATGACCAAGGAGATGCTGAGAACAGCTCAATGTTTAGGGTTCAAACTGTAGATCCAAGCCGGCTTGGACCGCCGTTTGCCCACTAGGTGTGTGCCCAGAGGTGAAGGAGGTTCTCACGCAGTGGGGCATCTTCTGCATCATTTCCTATACCATGCTCCTCACAGATGGGGCTCACCCTGGCAATCCTGGGCCTGTGGAGAGGTGGAGACTGGCTGCCTGCTTTAGACAGGCTCTGTAGCATTTTCTGAGTCCATTGTTACAGCTGGGAAGGCTAAGGATCAGGTTGTTGATTGAAAGGTTTGTCCCAGTGTTCGCCTCCCCAGCCTCTGCACTAGCAGAGTCAGGGAAGCAGTCTGTCTGCCCCACGGTGCTGAGACTTCGAGAGAGCTGGCCACCATCCCTGGAGGAGGCAAAGGATGAGATTCCAGTCCAGTCTGTGTGCCCTTCTGTCCCTGTCTTCTGACCCTAGGGACAGCAAGCTGAAGGTGGCTCCAAGCAGACTATCAGGTTCCTGGGGGAGAGAGTAGGGGACGTGGCAGGAGCTGGAGGCTGGCTGTGGCCTCTGTCCAGTTCTAAGGAGGTGCCTGCAACCCTCGGCACCCAGCTTGGGGCAGGCTAGGCGGCACCAGGGCCTGAGGCAGACGGCCCCTCGGGTGAGGAGACTCTAGTTCCTGACAGTGTGGGATCCTGACGGCCCATGTGATCCCAGCAGCTGGTCCCATGAGCAGGACTGGGACACTCTCTCCAGGGGATACATGCTCTGCCTTTTCCTTCTCTTTGCTCTTGTATTGTGCATCTGTTTGGAAGCTCTGACCAGTATGCTCCCACCCCGCTTTCCTTGTTTCCAAGCCTCTCTGTCCCCTCCATCACCCTCTGTCTCTATCTTCCTTCTCCCCTCTCCCATGTTCAGTTTCTCTCTGCTTTTCCTCTACGCTCTCTTCTTCTCCTAGAAGATTTCCTCCCCACCTCACCATCATCCTGCTGTCTCCAGCCCCCCTACATCTGGCCCACCCATCTACCAGGTGGTTACAGGCTTCTGTTGGGAGAAGGCTGGACCGAACCTGATCGGAACAGAACTGGTTTTTTTTTTTTTTTTTGTCATCTGTGTGGCTGGATCATGATCTTTGGCATCTGGGGCCCCTCCAGAGGTGCAGGGGCAGTTCTGGAAGGAAACACAGGTGGCGATGAATCTTGAACAGGAGACTGAGCAGCTCTGCTAAGCTCCAGATCCGGGGGTCTGTGATAACAACTGGGCCCAGCCTAACTGCAGGCTGTGAGGGACTCAGCAGGTGCAGTAGAGCTGAGCCCTGTAGTCACTGAGAGGAAGAGAGAACATTGCCTGGGCTCTAAGTGAGCGTTTGTGCCCCCACAGCCCTGCAGTCCCTGAATGGCTCCGGGAATAGACCAAGGAGAAGGCAGAGAAGCGGCAAGGAATGCCATTGCCATGGCCCATAGTCTTACATCGAGTTATGTCATCGGCATGGCCACACATTGAGTTATGTCCATCCCAGTTCTTCAATCAATTCAAGGTCTAGAGTTGGGAATGAAAGGCGCCCAGCTGCCCTTCCCGGAGTCACAGACACAGTGCAACACTAGAAACTAGCCCCCAGGGCCGCATGCATGTGCCTGTTCCACCTTGGCCGTGAAGAACTGGTCAAAGCCCACCCCAATGAAGAAGCAGAGAGAAGGAACCAGCCGAGGTGTCTGCTCTAGCCTCCGAGGTAGAACTTTTACGTCCTCTCCTCTGCAGAGCTGGGAAGCTTGGATCTGCTGTCTGCCGCCCTCGCCCACACTTGCCCTCAGCCCAAGCCTCCCTCTCAGTCCAGACGAGCAGTTTTATCAGGATGTTGCCTGGTGTGGCAGTGGCAAGCCTGGCTTCTGAGTTATGGTGAGCCTGCTCCCAGCACACTTGTGCAAGGTAGCGATGGAGAGACAAGCACATGAGCAGGAGCGGGTGGGCTCGATGTTTTGTCTGATGATCTCTGGAATGCCCTGAGAAGGAAAGAGGGCTGCTTTACTACTTGTCTGTGACCGGAGAGTCATATCCTTCCCAGGGCTGGCACCACAATGGGTTCCTAGTAATTGCAGGCCCCGCAGCATCTTCCCTGAACAGGGTGGCAGGCCTTCTTCTCTAAAAAGCTTCTTCTCTAAAAGGCAAGGATGCTGACCCATGAATGGCAGGTGCTCCACATCTGGTGACGTCACCTCTGCCCCCATGCATGCAAACATCTGTCTGTCCACTCTACAAATCCGAGTTGAACCCAGGCCAGTGACCATCCCTGCCTACAGGAGCTCTCATGCTGCTGGGGAGGGTAACAAGTAACCAGAGAGAGACAGGCATAGCTGTCTGTCAAGGCTGGGGAAGAACTGAAGGTGAGTGAAATTGCTGGGTGGTGGGATGGGGGAGCTTAGTGCTCCAGGTTGGCTCTATAAGTTTGGGAAGCTCGGCTGAAGCCCAGAGCCTTCAGGGGCTGGAGGTGTTGGGGGAGCATCTTGGATACACAGCGTCATTGCAGCAGGTGGATAATTGAGTCTTGTTCCGATATACACGTTTGTGTACTCTAATATTGCCTGTACCTTAAGCCAAGTCCTGTGCTAACAAGGGTGTGTGTGTGTATGTGTGTGTACATACGAGTGTGTGGTTATATATTATGCGTGTAGATGAGCCCTTCTGCGTTTCCTTTATGCTCTGGTGCAGATGAGCTTGTGGGACTTCTCAGCTGTCATCCTAAGGAACCCAAAAGGAAATAAGCAACAGAAACACAGACGTGAGGAGTAGGTGGTTGCTGCCAGTGACACTTTGGAGCTGAAGGCAACCGAGGTGCCATTGTGTGGCTTCCTTCATCTTAGTGGGGACACTGTGCATTAGCACATGGTGTGCACCAAGCTCTGTGCCCAGTGTTGGGAGGGGCTTCAAGGGCGGCCCTCAGAAACGGTCACCTAAAAAGGGCATGGTCGGGGGCTCATCCCATCTCCAGCAGGAAGATGAAGCATAGTGGGAAAGGCCCATATTACAGAACAGGAAAGGCAAACACGCCCTTTTCCTTGGGTGTCCCAGGCCTCCTCGACTTGTACCTAAATAAAATGTGTGGGTCAGTGCTGCCTACCTGGGTCCATCAGGTCAGTAGAGAGAGCCTAGCTCCTCCCCAGCTATGCTGTGTTGTTTCTGCCTAGCCACAGCGTGTGGAACGTGACTAAGAAGGCCAACCGGAAGTCTGGGGGGAGGTAACGGAGGTCTCAGTGTGAGGGTTGGGAAGATGGCTCCCTGGGTAAAAAGTGTTTGCCATACCTGCAAAGCCAGACAACTTGAGTTCAGATCCCGAATGGAAGCTCCTGGGACAGGCTACCCGGCTAACACAGGGGAGAAGAGGCACTCGCAAAGATAATAAAAAGGAAAAGACCAACACCTGATGGTTGTCTTCTGACCTCCACACACACGCCATGCCATATGCACACTCAAACAATGCACAGAAACATGCACACACACACACACACACACACACACGTATGCCAAAGGAAATAGGCCCTCCTACCTAGCCACACCTACTGTGGACAGTTTGCAGTGACACTCTGTGACCCGGTTTCCTGTGAAGAATGAGGAACCCAGCAGAGGCTGGCCCACAGAAAAATAGTGGCAAGCAATAGGGAAGTTCAAAATACCTAGCACTCAGGTGAAATGACCCCCAATGACATGTTTTATGTAACCCCGCATGCCCCAGCTTTTAGCCTCAGCAGGTACTAGCCCTTCCCGACTTGGCTTCCCACGATGGCTTCCACTCCTGTGTTTGCAGCCAGTCTTTGGACCCTGGTGTCAGTTTCACACAGAGAACATTTCCGTCCGAACGGGCTCTGTTTTGAGTTTGCAGTCATTACACGGATCTCATGGTTAACCCACTAGGCAAATCTAGAACCTTTTGGGTTGTAAAACTCTTTGAGCCGCAGTAGAGTGTGGTCTGCAGACCAGGAAGGTCTTTAAGGTCTCCAGACCTGTGATGGAGTCACCATCCAGTTGGGACCTGGTGAGCCATGACACTGAAGAGCCTCGGTGCTCTGAGATTCCCTCTGTGGCGGCTGATCTTAGACGGGTCTAGGCTAATTTTGTTGACAGCCCCCTGCGACAGCCTGTGGCTCTGTTTCCACTCTCCCCTATGGGAAAATAAGGACATAGGGGAAGTCCTTTTTTCCCCAAAAGGCATTGCATGGTGGTTTGTGAGGCAGTACCCATTTAATTAAGTGGCAGATAGTTGGTGTGCATTTCCCTAATGTCTGTATTTGGTAACCAAAAGGTTGGCTGCTCTGGTTGGCCTCTCATCCCACTCCTTTTAAAAAATACAATTTTGGGGCTGGCAAGATGGCTCAGCGGTTAAGAGCATTGCCTGCTCTTCCAAAGGTCCTGAGTTCAATTCCCAGCAACCACATGGTGGCTCACAACCATCTGTAATGGGATATGGTGCCCTCTTCTGGCCTGCAGGCATATATACAGGCAGAATATTGTATACTTAATAAATAAATAAAAAAGATCATCTTTCAAAAAAATACAATTTTGCTAGTTAATACACTTCAAGGTCTAACATGAGGTTCGAGGGTCAACTCCATCCCCACCTAAGATCTAGCTGGGAAACACCCTGTGTTGACTCACACGCTGTCTGCAGAGCCTCCTAGAGCTGTCCCAGAACCACAGCAAAGATCATGAGTAGCCAAGCCCTTCATGAAAAAATAAAAATTCCCGCTGGGCATAATGCCTCACACCTGCAGTCTCAGCACTTGAGAAGCTGAGGCAGGAGGATCACTATGAGTTTGAGACCAGCCCCTGACTACAGAGTAAAACCAAATAAATAAATAAATAAAAATAATAAAATAAAGAATAAAAAAGAGTCTGCCGATCATGATTTGGGCCAGCAGTGATGACAGGTTTCCTAGTAGCCACATCCACAAAAGCAGAGAGAGACCAGTGAGGGACATTCTAATGTTATATTTCCTCCAGGCGGGTCCTGTTGCTACAGCAGAGTCAATGTAAACACGGTTGAGATGTCTAGCGTCCATCCGCGCTCAGATTCTCAAATCCACTTCTTCACTCAGCGCGTCTCAAACCCCACCAACCACCACGCTGCCCAATGCTCAGCAGCCATGTGAGCCTGGTGGCCCCCACCAAGGATGGCTCAGACCAGCAGAATGAGGCTTACCAACAATCCAAGGAGAAGTCTGAGGCTATGCAGTACCAGGCTGGTGCAGGGGCCCAGCGTCTGTGGCTGCACTGTCCTAGATAAAGGAAGCAATTTCTATGGAAAAAACACTGAGTTCAGTGGGTGGATCCAGAGTGCTTGGCACCCTGGGGTGTGAGGAAGGAATAGCTGCTGACGAGGGTGTTTTGGGAGTCTAGACTGAGAAAGTTGGGCAGTAGGGAGGCACAGAAAGCCTTCGAGCAGGGATGTCCGGGTCAGAACTGCAGGTGGGGGAAATTATATTGGAGAAGGGCTGGAAAGCTGAACCAGGGATCAGCAGGACAAGGTCGTAAGGCTTGGCTCAGGAGACACCGGGCAGGAAGGGACAGAACGGGTTGTGCTTGCAATGTGTAGTGGGTGGCCTGTGTGGAGGAGAATGTCGAATGGGTGGTCCCATCATGATGGTGCTGGTACCTGCTGTGTAGATGCTCCAACATGGTGCCAGGCTGGGCTGTGCATCCCTAATGGGGCACTCGCAGGTCATGACCTTTTCTTCAGCCACTTCCTGTTTGGCCAGGACAGAGCAAGGACCTGGCCAGCTATTTACATGAGTGTGTTTTTCTGGGAGAAGCTTCAAGTCTCTCTCTACTATTCTCTATAGATATCAGTCCTGGACCTGTGTGACCCTCCTGGGCCACCGTCTTGGATCTCCATCCCAGCATACTCCGAAGCGCGTGTGTGAGAAAGCTAGGCAAAGAAAGTCAGTCCTTGGCTCCTTGGCTCTTGGGGAACCCATACCCAGTCCTGGTACTCCGGGTCACTCTCACTGGCTCCTGGCTGGGAGGTCCACGGGCAGGAGCTGGAGCCAGGTGACAGGCAGCCTCCCTGTAATGCCTCGTGGGTACAGAGAAGCCACAGGAAGAGCCGTGGAGACAGGGGACTGGTGAGGAATGCTGGTGTAGGGCTGGCTGGGGTAGAGCAGGAGGCATGACCTGCTGTGCCTGTCCCCCCACACTTGTTCAAGTCCTGCCAGGCTTTGCTCCATCACCTTGCTTAAGCTTCGTGGTTCATCATTGCATTGATGGATATCTAACATGGTACAGTTAACTTAGTTACTTGCCCAGCCCTCTGTTGAAAGGGAAGGACTTGTCTGTTTTGCTCACTGCCATTTTCCCAGGGCCTCAGATGGTGCATGGCTGTGGGGAAGCAGTGACTGTGTAGTCGGGTCCCATCTTCCAGCTATGTGTGTGTAGAGAGAGAGAGAGAGAGAGAGAGAGAGAGAGAGAGAGAGAGAGAGAGAGAGAGAGAGAGAGAGAGAGAGAGAGATATCTTTTCTAGTTCCCCTGGTGCGGCACCCCCTCCACATACACAGGAGAATCTGAGTTCTGAGTTCTTTTTACACACCCTGGAAGCAGGACAGAAATCTCAGAGCTGGGCAAGAATCTATGCAGCCATACTTGGGTGTCTGGCAGCTGTCGGGCGAGGTGTGTGGGGTGCACATGTGTGTGATGGCTGTGCACCTGGAGCCACAACTTCATGCTAAGGATGTGGGGAGCCCCTGAGTGGCAGAGGTGGAAAAGGTTGGGACAGGTTCTTTCACAGTCCCCCTGGGACTCCAGGCTCAATGGATGAAGTGCTCTATGGGGAAAACAGCAAGCTTATTTCTCTCCCTACCCTCCTGTCTTCCCCTCTGGATAATTTATATCTGTGGGGTTTTTATTGGGATATAACTCACATATTATAAAACGCACCCACATGAAGCATGCCATTCCGTAGCATTCATCTGTGCAGCCATCCCTACTGTCTGATTCCTGAACATCTTCAACACTGTGTTTGTCGGCGACATTGTCCCAACCCTGTATGCCCTACCCATCCCTTTGCCCCGTGGCTGTGCCTATTCTGCACGGTTCTAATAGGTGGAGTCATCTGTTGGGGCCTCCTTTCCTGTACCGGTTTGAAATGCTGCGGCGGGTAACCCCTCCCTCAGGGAGAGACTGCAGATAAGAGAGCAGGCAGGGCTTCTCTGTGGTGGCCTGGGTGTGCTGTCTTCACTTTGGTGGTCCTCAGGTGAGCCTTGAGGAGAGATTTACTGGCCTGTCTTGCACACAATGGCTGAGTGAGGCTGGAGAGGCCAAGAGCCCGGCCCCGTGAAGGATGGGCCTACCTGTGCCCAACCTGGGATCTTCATTGCTAGGCCTAGAGTGTGTGAAAGGAAAAGCCACGGTGGCAGACGGATTGTGGCTCACCACGAAGCATGCATCCTGGGTCCTAGCAGAAGAGGGTACTTACCCCTCACATCTGCAGCCCAGGCCAGTGACTGCTCCCTCTGCCCCTTGGCAGAGCCCAGTTGCTCCCCCACAGACCCAGACCTATAAACACAACTGTGCTCCAGGTGCAAGGCCGGGCCTGTGTGGCCTTTAGCACAGTGTCCTGGCCCTGTGGACTGATGTGTGTGTGTGTGTGTGTGTGTGTGTGTGTGTGTGTGTGTGTGTGTGTGTGTGGTAGCTGCATCTGAACCATTGCTGCAAGACTGTCTGGGATTAGAGTCCCAAGGCAAGCCTTGAGCTGCCCTGGTTGCCACCCAGAAGTGTGTGCTGACTCTGTCCGCAGAGCCCAGCTAGGCTCTGAGCCTCTGGACTTGAAAACCTCACAGGAGGACAGAGCAAGCTGGGAGGGAAACTGGCAAGTGGGATATACTCTACAGAAGTCAGTGGGTTGAGGAGATCATGGGCTTAGAGTCTGCCAGGCTACCTTTCTTGTCCCTGTCCTAGGGCCACAGGGCAGAGCCTCCCTACATAACGTGACCAGAGCCCTCCGTTGTCTGTAACAGGACCCTAGTGTCTGTCGTTACTGTGGCAGGAGGGCAGGTAGGAAGATCAAGGCACAGCACGAGGGTCCTGCAGGCCCTGTACCTGCTTAGCTCCCCGGCATCTTGGTTTCTTTCTGGTCACTGGGAACAAGGCCGCCTCCTTGTTGGTAGTATGGGGATAAAGGACAAAGCTGTGGTCCCCAAGCCAGAACAGGTCAAGCTGGACAGACCCTGGCCTCTCCTCGTCTTTGTTAAAAGAACAGAAATCTGGTCACAGGATGCGGAAATCGTCTTTGACTATTTCCATTTGGCAAATTAGCGACTTGAACGGATACTCAGGCAGAAGCAATGGAACGTTGCTGTTTCCAGGTTGGTGACGAGGATTTCCTTTGAGAGTAGACGTATGCCCTGGGAGCCCTGGCCAACATACCCACTCACTACCTTGGACAGCATCTCTCCCCCAGCCCACCCCCATATCCACAGGGGTCTACCCTCCCCATTTTTCCCCATGGGAACCAGACAGGTCCCCTCCTCTTGCAGGTGAAGTGGAAGGAAGAGCTTCAGCTTGGCAAGGGAGTCCCATCTCTTACGTCTGCCCCTGTGAAGGCCTTGGAGCTTTTGGTGAGGGATGGATGTCCTTTCAGAAGACCGTGACTGCCCTGAGCAGCTTCTCATGGTCCCTCAGCCATCTAGGTTTCCAGGATGGACCCTAAGTCCCCAGAGGGACTCCAGAGCTAATGAAGAGGGAGGGTTAGGCTTAGCAACCGAAAGAGAAGTTAGTGAAGCTATAGGATCCCCTCCCTCTCTAGCAGACCCTGATCTGGCTATGACCCGCGTGGGGGAAGCGGTAAAGATGAGGACGTCTTCCTTCCTTGTCCGTAAGTTGGGCTCACACTCTGTCCTCTGCACAAGCTGGCCACACAGAGTGCATGGCCCGCAGGCCTGAGGGATCAGAGAGCAGGACCACAGAGCTAGATGCAGACTCCCAAGAAAGGGGGCGACCTCTCTAAAGCCACCTCTCTAAGATTTTGTATCATGTTCTTCCCAATGCCCACCCCACTCGAATCTACCCTCTGCCACTACCCATTCTCATGTGGCCGGTTCCCAAGGACAGCTCGAAGCTTGAGGAGGACCTGGGCTCGACCTCTCCCCCTTTATGTTAGCGGCTGTGTTGAGATGTAATCCCCATGTCATAGAATTTACCCACTGCACGGGGTACAATTACCAACTTAAGAAGTTAGTCAAGTCGAACCTCTGATCCTGCAAACCTGTTTTTAGAACATTTTCCACCTCCAAAAGTTTTGGTTCTCTCAAGTACACTATAACATGTATTTACCAGCTTGGCGGGGGGGGGGCGTACTATGGGGGAGCCTAGGCTCCCCTTAAGCAGGCAGACTGTGAGGGATGAGCCCCTGCTTCCTGCCCCTTGCACACATGAATGTGGCATGCTTCTCCCGAAATCTGTGCTGAGGTGCTTAGCCTTGGGCCAAGCCTCTGCCCTCCCTGGGGACCCCTGACTCCCTCATTGTTCTTTTACCCAGCTGACTCCTCTGGGTGGCCGCCCTTCATCCCAGGCTCGGAGCTAAGCCTACTTAATTCTTTTGATCTTGGTTTAGAAGCCGGCCCTCCAGCCATTCCAATCGCTACTCTGCCTGTCTCTGCCTGCCTGACTCAGAACTCCGGACTGCTCTGGCAGCTGTGACAGGCTCCCTTGGCACATGCCCTGACCTTCTTTCCTGAGTGTTGACCCTTCTGTAGGCCTGACTGGGTACTCCCAGGAGAGGCCTGGCTGGGGCAAGAACCCCAAGAACTCGGAAGAGAGACCCTTCCTCAACATCTGCTTGGAGCTGTCTTCTGTGTCTTGCTCTGGGTCAAGGTTTGCTGTGCCCCTGCCTTATAAGAAGCTCAAAGCCCGGGAGAGGGCAAACCTTCAGTTTATACATCTGGCACACCTGGGTTAAGTTCACTCCATGTCCATGAGCCTCATTTTCCTTGTCCGCAATCCTCCACCGTGAGAGAACATCCGGCAGGGAGTCTAACCCGAGGTGGTCCTCTGCAGGCCTGACCCTCCCCACTGCCAGCCCTGCTGTAGGTGAGAGCCCACCTCTCCTGGGGCAGCAGCCCTTGGGGTGTCTGCCCTGTGAGGGCCTCCCCTGACCTCAGCCCAATCTTACATGGCAGGTTAGCTGATAACCGAGCTGCCCTGACAGAGCCCATTCCTCTGGCTTTGCCGGAGGGAAAGCAGAAGGAACCCATGGGGCCACCTGGGCCTCCAACAGTCAGGAATCTGGACACATGCACTCATTTATGCATGCATACACGCATGCACCAACATTATGTCCCATACAAGTTGCCCCCAATGCAGGCAGCTTCCCTGGAGGTATTCCAGATAAGTACTGAAACTCCAGAGTGGAACTTAGTCCCCAGTGACCTGCCCTCACCTAACTCTGGAAGCCTTCAGGACCTGGAGAACAGGACCCTGAACACGAACCTCCTGTCCCTTGAACGGAGTTCAGCAGCTTCCAACATCTGTGCCCCTGTGCCCAAGGAGCCATGACCCCACTCTGGAAGCCAGAACCCCTTTAGAGGGACAGTAGGCAGGAAGGCAGAAAGTGGGGGCAGTTTAAAAATGGATACGGAAGGGCTTCCTCGTGCATCCTGGCAAAGGGGCTTGGAGGACTCTGGAGCCTGCTCCGGTGGGGCCCCCGCCATCTCCCCCATGAGGGAGGACAACCCACTGCCCACCCACCTTCTCTGGCTCCTTCCCATCCTTTCCTGGATCTCCTAAATAACAAGAACCGAAGGAGACGGGAGACAGGCGGTTCGTTCCTGAGTTGCTTTGTGTGGGGGCTCTTAATTAGACCTAATTAGACTAATTAACTTTCAAATGAGAAACTCGGAGTTTTCCTCCTCTTCCCCTCTCTTTCCAGAGCTCTCACTCTGCTCCCCTTTGGAAACTGAAGCGGGGATAAATGTTTGAATGGCTCGCATGAGCCCGGGTGGTGGAACTGGTGGGAGAGAGCTGCCTGGTCCCCTCCGCTCTGGCCCTCCTCTCTCATCTGCTCCACCTCTGCTGGCTAGCTCTGGGCACTCCTCTCCTCTTGGCTCCAGAGTGAGGGTGTGGTCCTGTCTCCATTCTGCAGACGCTCTTCGGAGGTTCGTTTTGTTCCTGGCACTAAGGGTAGAGAGATGTTCGTGATGCCGAGTCCCTTGGGTGATTCTGATGCAGCAAGAAGTGGGCTAAGAGAAGTTCTGGGTGAACCTCCTCATTTCGCCTCCCCAGTCTCTGTGCCCTGGGCCTCTGAAGCTAGACCTTGGAGGCTCTCCTGCTAATCGTCCCAAGAACACTAACTAGAAAAACAGAAGAGATCTTATTGATAAGGCCCAGAGGAGGTCCTGCCAAGGATTAACTGAGGTTCTGCGCCTTCCCCTGTAATGCCTCATGTTACACACACACACACACACACACACACACACACCCCTTGCTCCTATGCCCGGCCTCCCACACAAAGGGCCTGTAGTTCTGTTTTGTTGACCGAGTTCGCCCTTCCCAGAGTCACTCGAGGCCCCCCATTCTGCAGCTGCTCCCACTAAGGCTGAGGAAATCGATGCTGTTGATGGAAGAGCCTCCCAGGGCCGGATGTACCGGCCCAACAGCCTCCATCTTGATCCTCAACAGCTGTCCAAGGGTGCTTGAACGCCAGATAGAAGGCCTCCCAAGGTTCAGCCGCGTCCCTTCTCACTCCCTGCTCTGAAGTTCTTAGAGCTTCCAGAATCGCCCTGGCCTGTTCTGCCCACTTCTCCATCCCGGTCTCAAGCCCCTGTCTCACTCTTTCCAGAACCTTGACACAGAACGAGTCCTGATGCCAACACCTGCAGCTTCCGTATTGATTTCCCCGCTGTCTCAGTTGGAACTGCCGAGTGGAGGCAGCCCTATAGCTGAGGGGAGCAGGAAGTTGCTTCTGCTGACTTTCTAGAATGCACCTTATGCTTAGGCCTCAGGACAGGGGGCCCCCGTGTGTTCGCCTTGAAGCCAGCCCTTTCTGTTTGCGTGGCTCAGCAGAAGGGCCAGGGAAGACCCAGCAGGGGTAGATTCCAGCAGGCTAGTCTGGACACCATCTGGCCAGAGATGCCCAGAGCTCCAGGCAGAGAAGGGCTCAGCAAGGGTCCTGTTCTGCATCTGGTCATCTTGACCGAGGCAGGTACTCTGTACTGGGCAGGGACCTGGCCGTCAGGGACCTAGACAGTGTGGACATTGAGTAGCTGGGCCTTGGTGGCTTCCTTTTTGTCTGTTCAAAGCCACACTCTGGAATTCAAACTCAAAATGGTGGCATTTCTGTAAGGCAAATGATCTGACTAGGGGTTAGAGAAGTTGGCAAGGGGCCCAGCAGCTCCATTCCCCACCCTGGGGTCCTCTTGGCCTAGAAAGCTTCCCTTGAGCGTTAACAATCTCCTAACTTGACCTCCCCCAGCCCCTCCACCCTGACACGGAGGCCAGAGTTATCCAGCCTCGATGGCTTCCCACTCTCTCAGAGCAAAAACCCAAAAAACACTGTCCTAGGAAAGGGCAGGGCAGGGTCTCCCAGTGGGATTCCAAGTTTAGCAGCTATCCCAGGTAAGGTGGGAAAGGGGCCATGCTGCCCACGCAGCCCAGGCAGGCCAGGAAAGACCTGCCTCGCTCTCCTTGCATTGAAGCCTCTGTTGTTTGGGAATCCCTGCAACTCAGGCAGTGTCAGGGAACTCTCAAGGTGATGTCCCTCTCAAGGTGGCACCCCAGGGATGCTGTGGAGAATGACTCCATTGGAAAGGAAAGTAGGCAACGGTTGGCTTTTTCCACACAGCCACCTGCCTTTTCCCAACTGGCCTGGGTTCTGCTTTCCTTCCAGGCCGCCAGCCTGTCCCCTCCTCCTCCACCTGCTGCCTGCAGGCCCCAGCCCCGCCCCCAGCCCTATTCGCCCTCCCACCCCCACCACCCTGCAACACCCGAGGGCTTTGTTAGCACAACTCGGTTCAAATGTCTGATTAGTCCTTAGGAGATCGCGGGGTCAATTTTCTACAGCTCCTTCCTCTCCATTTAACTAATTTAACTGCACGATTGTTACAAATTTCATTTTATTATAGCCCCGCTTCTCAGTCCAATTGAATTACTAAAATCTCATTTTCTCAGAAGTGCTGAATATGTAATTAGAGGAAAAATTATGCTCCTGCCTGCCTATTAGGCCGGTTCATGCATGTGTGCGCATGTGACACGTGAGAGTCTCTGTGAGGTGGGCTTGGCCAGAGGCGGGGCTGGAACCCAGCACTTCCCCATCAGGGACAGCCACGTGGAGGTCAGCGCCTTGCAGGGTGGGGTGCCCGGCTGTGTGGAAGGGATCATGCGTGCACAGGCAGCCCTGTGATTGCAGGAGGAGAAAACCCCATTAGCTCCGGATTACAAATTAAACAATATCTGTGGGCCATTGTAATTAAGGGGAAATTCAATTCCCTTCTAATGCCCCATTATGCCTGGCTCGGCAAGGTACACTGGGGCTGTGCAGCCCCTTCGGTGGGAGCAGAGGTCACAGGGAACTTTAGCCCCAGATCTGCTCACTGCATGGTTCCTGGGTCGCAGCGGGGCAGCAGGAGAGGAGGGCATACTGAGGCTCCCAGTGGCTCCTACCATTCTGATTCGCAGATTCTAAGGCTTCTTACCCACTTCCAGGAGGATCCTTCTGTGGACCCACAGACTCCTTCCATCCCTGCAGGGCTTGGTGCTGCAGGCAGCCCTGGATCTCCTCAGAGTGTTGGTGTGGCTTAGAGAGGGCTGGCCATGGTCAGCTGCAGGAAAGGGGCCTCCAGGCACCCCCGGGTGTACTGCATTGTGGAACACTGTGAGAGGTCACTTCAAGTGGTGGTGCAGTTCTCTGGGAGGTCCTGAGGGGCCATGTGTCATACTGAAGCCATGAGGTCTCTCCAGGCCTTGCTCAAGGTTCCATGAACAGGGTAGGGTACTCCCAGCAAAGTGTAGGCGATCCCCCTCTGTGACCCGCGTCTCACTCACCCTGTTCTGTGGGCTCTGGGAACATCTGGGTTTCTTGCCTCTCTGATCTGACTTTTTCTGGCCACTGTCCTCCTCATTCCTTGGACCTGGACACCCAGCAGGGTGACCTCATTATAGCTAGACTGTGTCCTCTGTCCCACCACAGAGGGACTCGCGCCTCTAACCTGTAGATTCCAGCAAGACAGACAGCTTACTGGCTTAGTGTGCCCTGTCCATGAGATACTGCAAAAAGGGTAGCAGGGTGGGGGTGGGGGGGCTGGAGAGATAGCTCAGAGGTTAAGAGCATTGCCTGGTCTTCCAAAGGTCCTGAGTTCAATTCCCAGCAACCACATGGTGGCTCACAACCATCTATAATGGGGTCTGGTGCCCTCTTCTGGCCTGCAGGCATACACACAGACAGAATATTGTATACATAATAAATAAATATTTAAAAAAAGGAAAAAAAAAGGGTAGCAGGGGTGACCTCTACCTGTTCTGGAATCTACTTTCTTCCAGAGAGTTTCTGACCCAAGCATCTGCTAGAGAAGAGGCAGGTGGACCGTATGAGATCAGGGTCCCTGGTTGCCCTAGCCTGGCTTTAGAGTCAGCGTGGGAGGTGGGTGCAAAACAGGCAGGACAGCTAGCTGCAGGCTCTCTGTCTGTCCTGCCCTTTACTCCTGACAGTTGGGAGAGCCCTCCCCCAAACCACAGCTGCTTCCTGGCTGTGGGTCTCAGGAGGATTCCTGGGGTTTTAAGCAAAGACAGTCATAACTCAAGTACAATGGCCTCTAGGGACACTGTCCCAGTCAGGGGTAGGGAATATGAGTAGGCAAAAGTCTGTTCTGTTTCACCTTCTCCATTTTCTCAGCCTCGCTGGTGGGGCTCCCCAGAATGCACACAGTAATGCACACACATTCTCTGCCATGCCTTTAGATGTAATAGCAGCTCCTCTTTAGGTGTGAGGGGATGTGGTCATGAGTATGAATGACAGAGAGCTCTGTGTCTAGTGAATGTGAATAGCCAATCCGATATAAGATACATGCGTGAACATGTGTGTGCCCTGTAATGGTACCTGGTGGTCTGGGCACAGCTCCCTGTCTCTGTGTGTGTGTGTGTGTGTGTGTGTGTGTGTGTGTGTGTGTGTGTGTGTGTGTGTAGAACCCCATCCAAGTTTCAAGTGTTTGGTGGCAGCAAGGGTCCCATCCTAGCCACTTCTTCACCTGTTTCCTTATTACATGTGATGTCTCAGTATGCCATGAACACATGAGCAGTCTCTTGGGACCATGTAGAAATGTCCTGAGATAGAGTTATGAACCCGTGGATAGGGTTGGGGGTCTGTGACAATGGCCAACCCCTGTGCAGACTGTCCCCATCTCTCCTCTGTCATTCCTGACCACCATGTCTGCCCTTTCCAATCATTCTGGGCAGTCAGGAGGAAGGCCTGCCTGATCCTGCTTCATCCTACCTGCCTCTTCTGCCCCTTGATCAGCAGAAATCCAGCCGTCTGGCTCAGCACACCCAGTCCTATGCTGTGTGTATCCTGTCAGGCTGTCAATCAAAGCCATCTGCTTCCTAATCCCCTAAATCCCACCCAGACTGCACCTCCAATAGAGATACCCTCTTGCTCCCACATGACCTCAGTGTGTCACCTTGCTGCGCCTTGAACTCCAAGTGGCCTCTAGCTCGGTCTCGAGTGTATAGTGAGTACCTTAACGCACGTGCATACACACACACACACACACACACACACACACACACACACACACATGAAGCCCTAACTGTGTACCGTACATCGCCCCTCCTTCCTTCTCCCATCCCCTAGAATCTCTCTTATCCTCTGGTCATAAATCAGCCTGGCACATAGTTGCCCACAGTCTCCTGGCCTCCTGGCCAGATGCCATTGCTCAGTGCCCTGGGGGAGGCCAGCCTTCCAGCATCCCAGAGGTAACAGGGAGCGGATGTATGAGCCTTTGGAAGCTGAACTTGTGGGATGGAATTGCTGTCAGCCTAAATGTTGCAGAAGTGAAGGCCCAGGGACTATGCCCGAGCCAGCTCAGCATGGGTTCCATTTGCCGGAAGCACGCTCACCCATGCCATGTGGAGATTGCCCCTACTCTCTGGGAAATGCTGGCTCTCCCATTGGTCTGCATCATCGTGTGGGACCCAGGACCCCTGGCTGCTGCTGGCCAAGGCCTTACCTCTCTTGCCTGTCTCCCAGCCAGGCTCCTACTGGGCTACTCCTTGCTTTCGTGAACTCAGGCCCACACTCTCCCTAAGTGCCTTCGCCCTGGGGTGTTATCTCTCTACAAAGGTTCCGTGTAAACTCAGCAGGCCCGGAAGCCCCACACAGCTTCTGTATGTTGGAAGATGGAGAGAGACCCTTCCGTTGTCAGAACTGTTTACACAGAGTGTTTGCCTCAGATGCCCCACTGCCCACCCCAGGGATCCAATGGGACTTGCAGTGGCTGCCTAGGTCCCCAGCAATTCTTAAGCAATTCCACGAACAGTACCTTCTGCCATTGACGTTTCTCCCCCTGCCCAGCCTAAGGGCTTTTTATTCATTTATAGCTATTTTTTCCTGCCAGAAAATAGTGGCCCTGAGCTTGGCTGCCAGCCTCTGCTGACCTCACAAAGACGTCCAAACCAGGTTTTCCTCTCATCTCCCCGTACTCTTTACTGGGGGCTCTGATTGGGTGTGCCTGTGTACACGTTAGTTAGGGCAGGGTCTCCAGGCTTCTGCAGTGTGAGGAAAGGTAAGGAGAGGAGGCCCAGCATGCCCACATTCTCCATGCTGTCTACTTCGCTGGTCCTCACTGCAGACTGAAAGTGGACACAGAGACATCCCCATTTCACAGTGGAGGGAACGGAGGTGCAGGATGCGGGTCTGCCTAGGTGAGGAAACAGAGGAGTGTGTTGCTGTCCTGGACAGCCACGGGCTGGAGCTTTAGACCTCAGCCCCGTGTCCTTGGTGTGGGAAGACACGTGATGGTGCAGGCAGCACACCTCCGGAGGCTTCTCCTCCCTGTGCCCTGGAAGGTTGTCCGTGGATGTAGGTTCCTTCTCCTGCTTTGTCCTGTATGTGATGCACGGTCAGCACACGTGTATACAGGTGCACACACCATGCACATGCATGTGGAAGCTGGAGGAAGGCTTTGGGTGTCCTCCCTGCTACTCTTTGCCTCGTCCCCATGGCACAGGGTGTCTCTCTGGACTGGAAGTTCACCATTTCAGCCAGCCTAGCTGGATCTGTCTGACTCCCTGCTGGGGTCACAAGCATGCACAAGGGCGCTAAGCTTCTTACACAGGTGCTAAGGATTCACACTCGGGTCATCTGCTTGCAGAACAAGCGCTATTGCCCACTGAGCTGTCTTCCCAGCCTCTTCCTTTCATCTTCTCATGGGACAGATGATTACTGGATGAGGGTTCCCATAGCAGCCTCAGTTTAACCTGGTAACCTATGAAAAGACTGTGTCTCCAAATGCCCTAATCCTGAGGTTTGGGGTTGGAGCCTCAGCTTGCAGCTTTGTGGGGCGCAGCTCAACCAACACGGCTCTCCCCACTTCCAACCCATCTGGACGAAACCACCCCCAGCTCCAGCATCTCCATTTCTCACAGACTAAATATCAAAACTGTCTGCGTGCTTCATGTCATCATACACCGTGCGTTGTGCCAAGCATGTCACGCCCATATGCCTCTGGCTTTCAGGGACAGTAGTGAACACACTATAAGCCTAGGAGGGTCCACATACATGGTTTCTGTTCCCTGGGTAGTGGTCTCATGTGCTGGGAGATGGGCCAGCTCAGGCTCAAAGGGCTCAACTCAAAGGTGCTTAGGAGTCCTGGCCCCATACAGCCTCACTCCAGGCCTTCCTATGCCAAGCCCCTGTGTGCTGCCAAGTCTCGCTGTCTGGGCCAGATTCTGAATCCTCTATCCACAGAGCACTGGGACATCCTACTTGGCCCCATGAGAGGACCATTACAGTTAGTGTTTGTGGAAAGGGGGAGTGGAGAGCAGTAAACACTGGTGGCCTCTCTGCCTAGGGACGTAGGGTTGGCAACCGGGGAGATGGACATCAGTTGGGCAAGCGTAAGCAGGAAGGCCATCAGCCAGGAGCTGCTTGGTGTTTGTGCTGCAGGGGACAGCTGCAGACTGGACAGTGCCCAGGTGCTGATGATGCTGGGCTCAAAGGCCAGGAAGGAACAAAGTATGGGGACAGACAGACTAAGCTGAGAGAGACAGCAAGAACAGAAAGCCAGGCTGGGGGTGAAGTGAAAGAGGACAGGCATTTGCCCAAGGCTTTTGAGGACCCTTCAAGATGCACCTGCCCTGCAGCCCCTGCTTTCCCCTCCCTGACCCACATGGGCAGAAGAGAAAGGGACCTCTACCCTTGCCAGAGAGACTGCACACCAGACAGTGTGGCTCTGTGGTATGCCAGGGGCGAAATTCAGTCTCACCCAGTGACCACAGTGGAACAGATGCAGCCAGCCAGGCATGGATTCCCTGCTCCCTCCAAAGTGTCCTGTATTCTCAGGACTCCACAGAAAGCCCATTCCATCTGCAGAAGCCACAAGAATCTCAGCAAGCCCTGTGAGCCCCTGGTGCCTAGCTCTGGGGTGGCAAGCCAGTTCCCACTGACTCCACAGTGCAGAATATAGCTTCAAGGCCACCATCGGCTCTCTGACCCGCCAGCTTGGCGAGGCTGCTGCTGCAGGATACTGTCTAGACCATACATGAGGATGTGCACTTAGCTCTGTTTCCATAAAACTTTATTTACCCGAATACCATCTGGCCTCAGCTGAGATGGCCGCTGCTGGTGGAGCTGACCATGGTGCTTAAGCCTGCCCAACTGTAGAGTGAAGGACCCTGGGTTGCCATGGGAACCTGGTCACCAGCCCAGCAGCCTAGGGGAAAGCTCTCCTGTTCTTGGTGGCTTGTGGTGCTGGCAGACTTCTAGGGACAATGCTTCTGGCGATAAGGAGACCCAGGCAGGATCTAGGGAGGTCACTGTGGAAAGGTGGGATCATCATCTTGGCAAATTAAGTGATTAATGGTTAGGGTAACTTCAGTGGAGTCCCCAAACTGGACTGAAACCTAGTGTCAATGGCTAAGACAAAATTTATTTCACCCATAACCTCTTTGTACCTCAGATGACTGTGCCCCAGACACCTGGGACATATCCCAGAGTCCAACAAAGCCTAATGTTCTCCCTCCTCTGAAACTTCCCCTTATCCCCCATATTCTCAGACATCAGGACAGAGGCTAAGGGACTCTGAGTCCTGAGTGGCAGACTCGCCGTCTGAGTGATCCAAGCCCAGGAAGTCCAGGGGGCTCTAGACAGCCCCTGCTGGAAATCCCCGAGGAGATGGGCTGCTCTGTGCCTGCAGCTGCTGAATCGGCACCAAAACCTTGGCCTGAAACCCGAGCACTGTGGCTGGCTATGAAGAGAAGGCAGGAGGCAGAAACAGCTCTGTCCCTCTACCATGGGGATGTGGGACATCCAGAGATCCTGTGTCCAGGAACAGAGGAGCGGGAAGTTGCCCAGCTCTGGAGCCTTCAGGGCTCCTATGGCCCACCTTCCACTTATGAGTCCCCTGAAGCTTGCCGTGTCTCCTCATGTTGTACCCGCGCTCTTCAGACTGTTGGTAGTTCCCTGTTCTTGCTCCTAAGGATCATGGTCCTTTCCACCTGCCTCATCTTCACCCTGAGTGTTCCCTGCCCTGAGCTCCGGCCCTCCCGGTCTCTCTGCTTCTGTGGTATGACATTATCATTCCATAATATTCTGAAATATACGTGGAGTTGGCTGAATGCAGACAAAATTGCACCATTTACTGCATGAATATTTCATGCTGGCTGCGCTCCGAGGTATCCGTCTGATGGAGTGGAGACTGCTGCCCTGGCCCTCCCTGCCCACTGGCTTCCTGCCCAACAGCCAGCAGTGCCTAGCCCTTTTGCTGGCTAAGGCTGTCCAAGGAGAGGGGGGAAGGAAACACGTGTTGAGAAGTTAAAGGGCCCTTTGAGGTTGGGGGCAGGTTGTGGTGGGCTCTGGGCTGCTCCCTAGCAACAGCAACCCCACTTGGCGGCTTGGGTAATCAGAAAATTGTCTCTCTAAGGCAGAGAACAGGAAAGGTAGGGACCACTAGCCCTAATCAGCTGCTTCCCATAAGTCCCAAGCAGGATCTGCTCCTGTGTAGAGAGTCTCCAAGCAGAGATACCCATGGCCACCTGCCTTGCAAGTCCCTCAGATGCCTGACCCAGCAGCAGCATCCTTCCCTAGACTCTAAGGCAGGTTTCTGCATCAGGACTTCCAAGAGTGGAGGAATCCCAGGGTCAGAAGGACACTGGGAGTCAATAGGAGACCTGGGAAAGATGTAGAGACAGTGGCCCGTCTGCACACATGTGCCTGTGTGTGTGCACCAGCATAGAGCTTATGCTGCTCAGGAGAAGATCTGGTACAACCCTGAGCCCTCTGAGAGATTCTTCCTTGTAGAACCCCTCTGACCACTGTCCAGGAGGCTGTAGCAGCAAGGACAGGTGGGTAGATCCGTGCCAGTGGCGGTGAGCACTGAGGACCCTGGTGTAGCCTGCCAATGCCACTGCAGTCTTCTAACCATGCGGGGACAGGCAAGGCGAGCTCACTCTGAGGGAGGCCCAGGATCAGTCCTGGCTGGACACCCACACGCTCAGAGTGCTGCAGCAAGCCAGCATCCTCTCACTGTGCCCGAGGCCAGCTCCTCAGCCGAGTCTTGAGCCCTCCAATACAGGTCTTTGGTTTTCCCTGCCCACCTGTCTCACTACCTTCCCATTTATTGAATATCTGCTACATCCCAGGCACCGTGATGTGGCAGGGAAGGAGAGAAACATGGTCCCCGCCCTCATGTCTGTCACCTCCTGGGACACGGGGATGAACAAACTAAGAAAATGTTTGCCGGTTAGCCTCAGTGATGAAGATACAGCGCTAAAGACAATGCTAGCTTCAGACATGGGTCTTGGAGAACAGCTCTGAGGTGACAGTGCACATGTGTGTGTTTCTGTGTATATGTGTGTGTGTTGTATGCACATGTGTGTATGCACACAGGTGTGTGCACATGTGTATATTGTAGGCATATAGGTGACGTGTGTGTGTTGTGTGCACATGGGTGTGTGGGGAGTTTATGTGCACAGGTATATGTGTGTGTATGTTGTAGACACACAGGTGCATGTGTGTGTGCATGTGGGGGGTATATGCACACAGGTCTGTGTGTGTGTGTTGTATGCACATGTGGGGGTGTGCATACAGGTATATGTGTATTGTGTGTGCCATGTGTATGTGTTGTGTGCATACAGGTGCCTATGTGTGTTGTGTGCACATGGGTGTGGGGTGTATGTACACAGGTGTGTGTGTGCATGTGTGTGTTGCATGCACACAGATGCATGTATGTGGGGTGTGTATGTATGTGTATGGTGGATGCACACAGGTGTGTGTATGTGTGCATGTTGGGGTGTGTGCACACAGTGCAGGGGTAGATGCCCACGGGTGTGTGCACCTCTGTATCGGTCCCTGTCACTCTCCATCTTATTCCCTCAGGTAGGTTTCTCACTGGACCTACAACTAAGCAAACAGCCAGCACACCCTGGCATTCTTGCGGCCTCTGCCCACCCCCACGCCCACCCAGCACCGGTATTACCGCCCTATGTAGCCTTTCATGTGATTTCCAGGTGATCACACTTGCTCAGTAGGCATTCTTACCAACTGGTCACAGGGAACTCTTGGGCAAGGCCGAGGAGACCAGCACAGTAGACACAGGGAAGAGCATATCCAGAGGGTTTGGGGCAGATGGAACTGAGGCCAGGTGAGTTCTGCAGTCTGCGGGCGTGATGGTGACTTTTCTTCAAAGTGAGGAAAATCATGAGCGGGTTAGTGAGAGGAGATCCCGTCTAGATATACTTCCCGTCTTCCTGGCTGCTGAGGAGCCTTGGCCAAACTGGACTTCCCAAGACAGCTGAGGTCAGCTGTTGTCACTAAAACAGGAAATGACTGTGTTGTGTGCAGACAAGCAGCCTGAGATCAGGCCTGGGCAAGGGTGCAGCTCAAGGGGCACGGGCAGCACTAACTGGTGACCCCTCTCCTCCACCCCAGACAGGTAGAAATTTCTGATTCAAGGTGCGAAGGTGGAGAGCCGGTGCTGAAGTCTTGGCTGTGGGGTCGCACTGGCTTCGTTTTCTTTTCTAGTCACTTCTGTGTGTGTACTGTCCGTGTGTGTGTGTGTGTGTGTGTGTGTGTGTGTGTATGCTGTCTGTGTAGTCAGTCAGGACTGAGAGGAAGGAGAAAGTAAGGAGCCAGAGCGCCAAGCCTGTCATCTTAGCTCCTAGGGAGACTGAGGCAGAAGGATCACAAATTCAAGGCCAGGATGGGCCTGCCTCAGAATAAAAAGTTAAAAGTGGCAGGGAGGAGCAGGTGTGGAGCTACAATTCAGCAGTACAGTGCTTGCAAGTACAAGGCTGTGAGTTCAATTCCCCAGACAGACAGTTGGCAGGAAAGAAGGCAGGAGTGTGGAAGGACAAGCGTTTGGGTGGAGAAGCACCAACATTGGGTAGAAATTGTGGGAGCCAGACATTCTGGCTGCTGGGTATCCTGGAGCAACTCTTGGCGTCTCTGGACTCTTATGCAAAGTCAGTTCTCAAGGACCTGTGTGCTTTAACCTCAGCCACTGTTCTGAAAACCCCAACCCCAATTTAAAGGCTCATCTCTCTGGCTCTACTTCCCCTATTCCCCCACAATCTAAGATTTAGATCTACAGGTCCGCATAATGGAAGAACTGTGAGACAGAGTCAGGCAAGGCCAAAGCTAGCCTTATAAAAGGCGAGGCAAGATGGCAGCAGTGGGAGAAGCTGCTCCCTGCTCTGCAGAAGGAAAGCCAGTGTGTAGAAGCCCAGACACCTGCAGGCCTTCCCTGTCCCAGCTCTGGGGAAACACTGCAGTAGAACCAGCCCACTTACAGTGAGGAAGGGAAGAGGGGACCCAGAGCTACCCCCTGCTACTTTTGCCAGCCAGCCTGCTTCTGCAGCTCTCACGGTCCTGTGTCTCCTCAGTAGCTGCCTGGTGCGGCAGGGTGATTTATCTGGAAGGCGGCGCCATGTTTGCTGAGCCGAATCAGTGGTTTCTCTCGGTGTCACACTGTAGCAAGCTGGACATGGCTGCCAGCCCTGCAGAGATGGTGGCCTCCAGAGTTCGCCCCACCCCCACCTCTGACCCTTCTACTCTGGACTCTTGCCCATCAGACTGTCTGAGCTGGCTGCTCTGAATTTGGGTCAGGGTCCTCTGGTCCCCACTGCTGTGTCACCTGACTCCCCATCTCTCTCTCTCTCCCTGTGAAATGGAGGGGAAGGCTATGAGAACCCACTGAACCCCTTCCTTTTCATCTCCCTTTCCAGGGCCCCTCCCAGCCCAGTGCCTGTGTGTCTTGGCCCAGCTTCTTCCCCAGAGCTTTGCTGGCCCCCGCCCTGGGGTGGCAGCTAGGACTGACTGCCTGAGGCTATAAGATTTGAGCAAGTCCTGGTTTCCCTGCCTCATAGGCAGAGGTATTAAGACTCTACTAGAAATGATTCATTCTTACGGGTACCCTCCGAGACCACTGGTGCCACCCTTTCTGGTGCCCTCGTCTTTCTCAGAGGTGCCAGGCCCTGCCTGCCTCCACTCTTAGAGTTTGATTGAGAGTGCAGGACAGGCGTGGATTGCCGGGTAGACGGGAATGGGGAAAGATGAGTCTGGCTACCTCGCGCCTCCAGAAATGACTAAGCCGTTGCCAACCCTCTTATTGCTCTTCCTGGTCGTCAGAGCTGGCCTGGCCACCCGAAAGGGGCAGTCACTTGACTACCTCTAGTCCTGAGAGTGGGAACACAGCTATCAGGGTGCTGTGGGAGCATGGATAGTCATTTGGGCTGGAGAAACCAGCCAGGAGAAGGAGTGCAGGCACACATCATCTGGGGCTTGGCTGCCCTGGGAGCCCAGGGCCACAGAGTGGAGTCATGCTTTTTTCAACCACCTGGGTCACGCCAGCTTCTCCCTTCCCCCACTCACCCACTCGAACCCTCTATCTGACCACCCTGGCCTGGGAGGAACTCAGCCATCGGCCTCCTTCTCTTGAATCTCCTTCCCAAGCTTCCTCACAACCTGCCCTAGGCCTTGCCCCAAGACTGGTACCTCAGGGACACAACCATCCCCTCTTCCCCTTGATAGAGGAAGCCCCACCCTGACAGACCCACCTCAGACACCAGCTAGAGCCTCATGCCCAGGGAGCAAGTGAGCTGTGGTGACTGCCTTCCACTGTGACCAATGACCAGCCACCACTATCAGACATCTGCCTCTGTTGGGACCAGAAGTTCCATCCTGGCTGTCCCTCTGCCAAGGACTCCTGTTCCAAGAGCCTCCTCCAGATTCCTCCAACTAAATCTACCCCACCTACCCTAGCATTTAACCTGTGCCCTAGGTAGGCACAGAAAGTCTGCCATACCTTTCCCCAGTCCACAGAGAGGAAGCTACGCCCACCTCTGTCCTCGTCCCCCTGATAATGCACCATATCTGAGGTGCAGCTACCACCCTGCCCCAATCTCCAGGGGCTATAGAACTCCTTTGTCCCGCTCCAGAGTCAGAGATCAGGGTCTGATGGGGGAGAAGGCTTGATGAAGATCAGATGACTACACAGGTCACCCCTAGTCTTCCGGAGCCACCGCTCCTCAGGCTGTCTGCTCTGAAGATGACCTGAGGGAGGAATTTTCCACAGATGCCCCAAGCCATGCTTCCCAGTGTCATGCCTCACTGCCCAAGGCGCTTCCATGTGGCTAGCCCAAGTCTCTCCTGCTGTAAACTAAGTTCCTGCCCTGGCCTCTAGCGTCCCTTCTTCCCTCAGGACAAGGAAACCACTATGAGCTGTCAGGCTGGAGCGGAGGGGGATGGGGGGGCTTCCTCTCCCGCCATCCTGCAGGGGCATGCTTCCCAGATCCCTGCAGCTGCATCGTGCCAGAGAAGGGTCATGAGACACTGCCTCCCATGCTCTACTAATCCCCAGATGAATGCCCAGCACCTTCCAGGGAGCTGGCTAATTTGGAAACACCGTCTCCAATGTAACCCGGCAATAAGGCAGCCCACACATTTTCCCCAGCAGCTGGCTGGTATGGCTTCCTGGGAGGTCCCCGCCATCTTGAGCTTCAGGGTGCCCTGTCATTGTTTGGTGACAGCCCCAGAGCCAGGGTTTGGAGTCCACCCAATTGAAACCCCACAGGGCAAGGTTTTGTTGTTAGGGGTTTCTGAATGGATTTCGTTTCCAGCCCTTTGAAGTTGCTATGGAAAGCCCCAGACTTTCCCCTGTTGCTCTCAGGAACCCACTGAGCCTAGAAGGCTGGTCTCAGCCTTTCCATCCTCAGGACTCAGCCTTCTTGGATCCCTGGAGGCTGCAGGAGCCTGGTGAAGAAAGCTGTCTCCACCTCTGCAATCCCTGAAGTCTGAACTGGGGACAGAGCCTTCTGACCAGGTCAGGAGGTGTAATGAACCCCTCCCCAAGATGGACCTGAAGTTGAGTCTCATTTTACGTCATACTCAGCCACATATGGAGAGGCTCCATTATCAGCCTTGGTTTAGGATCAGAAGGTTGAAGTCAGAGAGAGCCGTTGGCCTGTGGGCTCTTGGGGACTGTAGGGATGCCAGGGCAGATGCAGGATCTGAGCCCTGCTCTTGGCTGTGGGGTCAGTGGAGTTCACACGCACCCTCCCTTGCCTGTCACTTCTGCCATAGCGGCAGGAATCAGCATGAGCTCCTAGATGATCTGGATGTGGACCCGCCTGCGAACACGAAGAGCTGAGTCTCTGAGAGCCTGGAGTTGTAGGTAGATGGGGCTTGGCGAGAATCACTGGTAGCTCAGGACATGGCACTTCCAAGCATTTCATGGCAGGGTGTGTTAGCCAGCACCGTCTCAAGACCCTGGAGTCTCACCTAATGCATGAGACACCTGCTAGGCACCTGTCTCTTGGCTCTCCGGGGCTCCCATGGATGAGCAGGTAAGCCTGGGTACAGCCTGCAGGCGTGAGAACCAGTGGAACACAAACCAGACTGGCTCCCTGTGCTCTGGTTGGGCTCGCTGATCATTGTCATGTCTGGGTCACCCCAGAGCCCCGGCCGTCCAGGCCACACCTGCCCCACACCTGCTCTCCCACCGTGTCCGTGCTCCACCCCGACCTCAGACGGTGCTCGCGGGGCTGTACCACAGTAGCGGCTGCTTTGTATGGATGGTGCGGCATTTTGGGTAATGAAATATTCACAGGTCAGTGATTCCTTGAGAAATGATGGGGATCAGTCAATTCCTTTTCAGGGAGTAATTTTCTTCCCCTTCACAGCCTCTGTTTCATGTTGACAGCCATTAGCATTGAGAGAGAGGCTGGATCGAAGGCGCTTGTCAGAGTCGGGGACCAGCTGCCGTCATGTCGCAGCCAGTGGGGTTGGGGTGTGGGACACAGACACACATGTGTGAGGGTGGCAGGCTCAGTGCGGACAGCTGGTGCCCTCCTGGGCTTGCTCTGTTCTGGACGGTGCTGAGGGGCCCCACAAAGTTTTCACATGAAAAGTGGGGCTCTACCTCCTTAGGGACACTCTTCCATATGCCCCCACGATGACAGAGACCTACCCAGGCACCCCTGGTCTACAACCTAGAAGAGTCCCCAAAAGGTCAGAATGCCAGGTGAAGGGTTGACCAACCACTTGCAGGCTTTGAGGGTGACAGTTGTCTCTTCTGTGAGTCTCAGTTTCTCCTTCTGTAAATGGGATACTTTGGTCTGCTGTGAGTCATGAATTCACCCAAGACCCTGCAGAGGGAGACAAGTAATTTGCTTCCTTCCTGGAAGACCATATACCACCCTGTAGCCCAGAGCCAATATGTCCTCATTTCTTCTCAACCCATGGAACAAGACAGGCCATCTGGGGCCACGGGCTTAGACCATCTTGCTTCTGAGATGAATGAAGAAGACAGTAAATGAAATGAGCATCCTTGCGGTTGCACGGTGCCAGCATCAGTATCAGTGTCCCAGTGCCGTGCAGTGGGCCCTGAACCTAGGCTAGACTTGAGCCTAGCACAGCCAGAAGCCTGTCTTGTGTTAAACATCAGGAGTGAAGGATGCAGATTTGCAACGCCTGGGAGCCAGCAGGAGGCCCAGGCTGACTGTTTTATCAAAGCCAGAGGGGACACTATGCCCACTGCCAGGCGGCAGCCTCTCCTACTCTACTGTGGCATTTGCCCACCCACTCCCTTTCAGTGATTGAGCCTGAAGCTGAGGGCCACTGTCTTCCCGTCAAAACCTCTATGAATGGCAGGATCTCAGCTTGCAGCCAGATGAGATGCAAGCCACAGGGACAGGCCTGCTGTGGATGGGCTTTGGGTCTGCTACGGAGGCTACAGATCTGCTCAAGTGAGACCAAGACTTGAGGGTCACTGCAGCATGTGGCCTTGTCCTTGTGCCGCAGTACCCATCACTGTGTGGCCCACGTCTCACACAAATCAGCCCCTCAGCTGCCCTGCCGCTGGACATAAGGGACGTCAGATGCCCTAGGAAGCAAATGGCTTTTTCTTGGAAGCAGGGTGCCATACAAGGTCTAGGCCCATGCCGTTAACCATAAAAAGAGGATACAAATCTATCCCAGCCTGGATATCAAGCTTCCAACCACTTACCCTCTCTGAAAAGGGGGCTGGCCTTCACTGAGCTCACCTTGCTGTGGTTGGCAGGGGACCAACCCAGCATAGACCGGATGGCCAGGAACTAAGGAAATGAGTTCTCAGCCTCGCAGCAGGCAGTTTCCCCCAGAGGACGTTTGGAGATTTAAACACAGGATACCCCTGGTGTCTATCTCAGGGAGCTGGCATGCTACCCGTCTTCCTGCAGGAGCCCATGCTGGTACTACTGCAGGCATCAATCCACCTCCCCTGTCATTTGTTCACCGAGCAAAGTGTCAGCTGACCCGGGATGACTGCTCTTAGCTATAGGGCCCTAAACAGGCATCTGGTAGCCAGAACTAGCCCAAGCGACTGGTGAGGACACCAACAGACTACCCTGAGTCTAGGAGACCCTCCCCTGTTCTATGGCATCCAGGACCAATGTGAAGCAGGAATCAGGCTGGGGCTAGCAGCAGCAGGCTTTCCTCACCAGGAGCCCCCTGTCTCCGCTTTTAAGCAGCGTCTAAGAGTCCCTGTTCTGCTGGTGTGGTGGCACACACCCTTAATTCCAGCACTCAGGAGACAGAGGCAGGTGGATCTCTGTGAGTTTGAGGCCAGCCTGGTCTAAATGGTGAGTTCTAGGACAGCCAGGGCTACATAGTGAGACCCTGTATAAAAAGAAAAATGGGCAAGGGGGGGTTCTGAAGTTCTTCCACACAAAACCCTCTCTCACCAATGACAGCAGACCTTCTGAGATGAGAGTCAACATTGTTTTAATCTTCAGAGGTGATTTCAATATATGGCCACATTTGAGACCCTCCATAGATGAATAAGTATGAGGTCCCCAGCCCGTGTGAAGGGCAGATGGTTAGCTGGCCCCGTACCACTAAATCAGAACTCCCATTAGCCCTCAAGGGAGGTGTGGACACATGGGTGTGAGTCACATAGGCTTCTATACCATGGCCCTAGGGAGCTCAATGACTCCAGGACAGAATTTGCCCAGCAGATTCAGCCTTGGGCCTCCTTGAGCCCTGTTCTTGGCATCAGTTGATTCTGTGACTCAGGACATGTGGCACTGAGGCCCAGCTGTCGCTCAGTGATGGTCCCTACCAAGAACACCTCCTCTCCAGAGCATCATTGGGGAGTCTTATCACCTAGCTCAGACGGGAGCCAACTGTATGTCTGCAAGTTCAGGTAGACATGTCTCCTTAGACTCGGGGCCTGGTGACAGAGGACAGTGGCTTGTCTTCTGAGTCAGCCCTTGGGACCGGGGCTTTTCCTTCTACCTCCCAAGGGAAAGATATTTGGGGGCTTGCTGGACTTTGCGATGGGTACCTCACTCACTCTCACCTCCAGGGCTTCCCTGCAGTAGCTACCATTTTTAATGAGATGGTTGGGACAGGTCGGTCTGGTCTTCAGATGTTCCTGGACTTCACTGACAGCAGGTCCCTCTGCCCATTGATCTCTGAGTGACTGAGAGAGCCAGACTGAAGATGGAAGAGGCCAGGCTACGGGCTGCCACAGCCTATCCCTCACTGATACATAAGGGCTGCCTCCAGGGAGACCCCTGGGTCTCTTGTGTCCAGTACCTAATCTGCTCTTAAATCACTCACCCCTACAGGGACACCATGGGCAGAGCTGGCCATGGGGCACCTACTGATCTCCCAGGCATCCCCTCATGGGCCATCTTCAAGTGGAAGAATGTAGTGTGAAGCGGCGGGGCTGCTTTCCGCCACCCGGCCGCCGGCTAGCTTTACACCCGAAATAATTACACGGAAACTGTATTCTTTTAAATACTGCCTGACCCATAGTTTCAGCCTCTTATTGGCTAATTCTCACAACTTCCTTTAACCCATATTTAGTAATCTGGGTAGCACCACGAGGTGTGGCTTACCAGGAGAGATCTTAACCTGCGTCCATCTCGGAGAGGAGCAGCATGGAGACTCCTATCGCGACTGCCTGAAGCATCTCCCCCACTCTACTTCCTTGTTCCCACAATTCTGTTCTGTCTACTCCACCTACCTAATTTTCTGTGTCTTAAAGGGCCAAGGCAGTTTTCTTTATTAATTAACCAATGAAAGAAACATAGACAGATAACTCTCCTCCATCAGAAGAATAGGAGTCTACGCAGATGTCATGCAGTTAATAGGATCGGGGTGCTCAGGAGGAGCTCACCCTTCATAGGGTGTCCTAGCACGAGCAAGGCAATAATGTTGGGGTCCACAAAGGCTGAAATGAGAACTGGCATTTGGTGAGCGAGTGCCTTTTGCCAGAGGAATCTGTGAGTGCCACCCTCCTTTCCACAGGAGTCTGCTTGGCCCTCAGGTGCAGAGCAGTGTCCTGGCAGGCTTGGGTGGGACAAGGACATCCCCTAAGTCCACACCTCCGAGGAGGCTCTCTGCATGGTGTCACATCAGTTTAGAATCAAGTGGCTCATTGTGGCCATAGCAGAGGTACCCCTACTTGGAGGGAGCCCCATCTCTGGTGTCTGAAATCCAACCGGCATCAGGCACTGAAGTTGACATTGCATCTGTAGAGACCTTGTGCTATAGGTAAGCCCACCCAGGAGCTGGAAGCAGGGTGGGTAGAACTCAAAGAATCCAGGGTATGTGTCTGAGGGAAATAAAAGACCCTCCTGAGACTAAAGACCAAAGTTCGACCTGTGCAGCCTCCCCCAAGCCAGCAAGCTGATGTTACCCAACAGGCTGGATCATGACCGACTCAGGATGGGGTTCTTTGTGCAGGCAGCAGACGCTGGTGGTAAGGACCATGGGGGGGCTGCCCGTCCCCAATGGTAAAACTGTCTCCAGTGTAGGCGTACCCACATTCTGATGGGGCACTACACTTTTCTTGACAACTGTTCCCATTAGAAGGCAAGGAGTTGGTCTTAGTAGTAGAGTGTTTGCCTACATGGGCGTTCCTGGGTTCAAGTCCGTGTACCATAAAAATGAGAGTCGGAGATCAAGAATCTTGTTCCTCCTTTGTGGATCCAGTCCTGGGAAGTGAGCATAGGTGTAGGCGTAGGCGGAGCAGAAAGGTCATGCCAGCTGTTCGTCCTCCAGTGTCCCCACACTGCCTGAGGCACCCCTCATTAGTGGTCTGTCCAAAATCCAGACAGTTTGGGACAGAGGAGGGAACATGTGCAGAGGTGTGGGAACTGGGCTGGCAGAGTGGAGGGACCCCCAATCCCCCTCTAAGTCAAGCCATCCACTGGCCAGTCCTTCACACACACACACACACACACACACACACACACACACACACACACACCCCGAGGCTGGTCTCCAGCGGCACCATTGCTTGCGGTTTCAGTACGGCCCAAGAGGTGGCACTCTACTGGTTGAGCCAGTCCTGCTGGGGTCAGCAGGAGGGGGAGGGGTTGGTCATGCAAGGCAGGGCAGCTCAGAGTAGAAACTTCCATTAGTGTGCAGCGATGGGCAGCGGGGCCTGTTCAAAGAATACATTCAATTAAAAATTGATTTTTTTTTTCAGCTTGATCTCAATCATAATGAGCCACATTCAAGTCCCTTCCGCCCCTCTGGACTGAGCTGCCCTCCCCATACAGCTGGCCCCTGTGCACTCCTGGGCCGACTGCCCACCTGGGGCTGGATGATATAGTGAGGGTCCTGAAGCTGGCTGAGGCAGGGAGGGGTGTAATTACAAATGAGGCACACGGGGGGAGGGAGTTAAATGAAAGTGTCAAGGCAGAGAATCGTATTTTTATTTACGGCGAAAGGTGTGTTTTTAGCATGGCCCTGGTTAAAAATGGCAGTGTTTAATTTCCCTTGATATAGACTGTATTTCAAAAAGCATTGTAGGGTGAGATCAGCTCAACGTTCCTTCCTTAACCTATAAACTCAAAGGCACTGCAAATGCCCTAGGTGGTCCGCAGCCTCAATTCTCCCTCAAACTCTCCACTCCTCCTTCTCTGTTGAGATCTGGGAGCTCCCCGGAGCGTCCAGATACAGAACAGTTATCAAAACATCCTTTCCAGGTATCTGCCATCCGGTCATCTACAGCAACACACCCAGTCTGCATACTGCTGTGTGTGTGTGTGTGTTGGGGGTTGGTATAATGCCTGCTTTACCTGTTCAGAAACTGCCTCAGAGGAAACTGTCTGGCCAGGGAATTCCCAGCACTGAGGACTCAGACCCGCCTGACTCTGGCTGTGACTTCTGGACACCTGCATGACCATCCCTGTCCCAGACACCTGCCTCTCACCGGATGATTTGCTACTTGATCTCAAGCCCCCTGCTCACCTTTACCTCGCCAATGGAAAGACAAATTGGGCCCTTGTTTCTTGTGATGAAGTTAGTCTCTGAGTTAGTTACCTAGGAGAGACCCCTGAATACCCCCAGGCAGGTTCTCTGCCTCAGACCCTTCTGTGGCCACTTCTCCAGGTAACTCCCGGAATTGACGAAGCTCCCCATCTGGTTGCCAGCTGAGTTCCCTTCACTTCAGCTTCCAGGCCCAGTTACTAAAGGAATAAAATGGCCCATTCTCCTGCCATATTCTAGTAAGACCGAGTCTTGTCCCATTATCCCTAGAACGCCCCACTTTGGGACACTCAGGTGCACCTCCATCACCACCTTCCGGAAGTCATGACCTCACTTTAGCCTGCAGCTGAGAGCCACAGTGTATCCCTCATCACCTGCCTGCATCTATGGCTGCTGAGAGCCACAGTGTGTCCCTCATGGCCCTGGGCCCCTCTCTAGTATGAAGCTTTGTCCACTTTGGTCTTCAGGAAATGGCCATTGCATTTGGCCAGAATGTCCCCAGAAGATGGCCACACAATCCAGAGTTTCTTGGTGCCTCTGTCCCTAGCTGTGTCCTGTGGCCCTCAATTCTTGGTAGGAATCACTGCCAGGCAGGGTCTGGGTCTTTTTTGTCACCCACCAAGGGCCTTCAGCATAATCTGATAGGGACCATTTGTCAGCCACAGCCAGGTGCCCTTTAAGGGACACGCATGGCATCCAGCTCCCTTGCCTCAAGGTGGTGCCTGTTGTGCCTTTGGCAAAAGGAAAAGTAATGCTGGGTAATGGAGAGAGAGCATCATGGTGACGGTGGATCTGCACTGCCAAACACTTCTTTACAGATGACATCTTAGGACATTTACAGGGACATCACAGTGCAATTCCATAAGAATTTTGACTGTTAACGTGTGTGTGTGTGGTGTGTGTGTGTGTGCGTGCGTGCACGCATGCGTGTGTGACTGTGTGTATGCGCAGGCATGTGCGTGAACGTGTGTGTGACTCTGTGTATGTGTGAATGTGACCGTGTACGTGTGTGTTCTGCATTGCATGCATGCGTGCATCTGCATGCAGATGTGCTCACTCATGCAGGCACATGTGTGTGCCAGCTGTCGCTACTCTGTCACTAAATCTGAAGCTCCTTTTTTGGCTAGAGAGGTGAGGTAGCAAGACCCCAGCATCCTCCTGTGTGCCCTGCTCTTCACGGCTGCAGTTACAGGCAGGTACTGTTGTGTCCAGCTTTTATGTGGGTTTGGGGATCAAAACCCAAGTTCTTGTGCTGCTGCCGTCTGCACCATCTTCCCAGCCAGGCCATGGATACTTTTCTAGAATTTCCCAGAAACCTGGAGTTCTGTATTACAAGCTTTTAAGAAGTGCTTGCCCAGAGGGAAAGGGCTGTAGAATAAAGTTTGTCATGCATCCTGCGGGCTGTGGGAACTTAGTACTGCCCGTATCTTTGAGCCTCAGTTTCCCTGTCTGCAGAAGCAAAGACTACAGTGTCACCTGAACTACTGTGTACTCTGCAACCAATATTGACGAAAGGGCCACATGCCGTAGGTGCTCACCTTATGCGCTAGGTACTCCGCTCCCACTGTGTCTGGTCCCCAGGCAGCATCTGGAGACGTAACTGGGTGGCTGGCCCCTTTAGGTGATGTATTTTGAATGCTCCCTGAGGGGACACCATGTGTCTTCTCTGGGTTCTCCAAAGCTCGGTCTTGTCTTCTGCTGACCCTGGGCCCCCATGGGGGGAATAGAGGAAGGGAGTGGCCATAGACACAGAGATGAGCTCCTGACTGCCCTGTGTGAGAGGCATGGCTGTGGCTGAGTCCCATGACCCTCACGGACTGGGTTTCTGTGCCTGTGACGTGAGGGCAGCAGCCACATGTTCCTCTCAGGAGTGGAGAGCAGTCTGGGGTGTGCTAGGCAGGGAGATTCTGGTAAGAGGGTATATTGACACTCACAGCTGGCAGCTACCAGGATCCTCGGGTAAGACTCCTATTAGGGTCCATCCAAAATGGGTATGGATTGAGGGGTGGGGCCTGGGAAGCAGACCAAGCGGAGCTCAAAGCCACCCCACCACTTGGTTGAGGGGGAAGACTTTGAGACCTGGCTGTCTGTTCTTGGTCTCAGTGCCCCAGTGGCCTTGGGGACACTGAGACCTATCTTGCATGGTTGAAGTCAGTGATATTTGTGTGGCCACGAGCTGGCTGCCCCTCTCATGTCACTACTGCAGAGAGGCCCTGTGACTGCTTCGTCTTCTCACGGTTGACTTCGGTGTTGGCTCCTGTTTCAGCCTTGTTTGAGGAAGCTGATTCCCATTGTTTCTATTGAACCCATTCCCGTCCTAAAGAGTTAGCCTCTCTGGTTCGTAGCCCAGTCTTGCTGTGTGCCTGCTTGCAAGAGAGCTGGGCAGGAGCTTGCCCTCCTCCCTGGCCTTACAGCTGTGACTCCTAATGCCCACCTGGTCACCAGGAGATGCATGCTTTCAACTGAGAGCTCTTTGTCACTAGCCAAAGAGACTCCATCATCCTTCCAGGTCCTGGAGCTCAGAGTGGGCTCCTAGTCACAGCAGGGTGGCACCCCACTGGGGCTAAAGAGCCACCAAGCAGGGCCATTTGGGTCTCAATCACCTAAGTGTTGGAGTTTTACAGCAGGCTTTGTTCCCGCTGGGATGATGTTACCTGCTAATGTCACTAACTTGTGGTTCCCTGGCTTGAGGCAACGCTGTGTATCTGGGTCAGGGACATGGCAGAGTGTGAGCACCCCAGAGTGTGAGCACCCCAACTGCCCCGGGAATTGAATATGGACCTGAGTGTGGGTGCTGGTTGGAGCACACCTATATAAGACTGTTAATGTTTATTGTTGGGGGGAGTGGGTGTGAGCTGTCTGTGGGGCCTCAGGGGTGGGCACACACGCTGTATACATGTGTGGCTTCAATGGGGCATACAAGTTGGGGTGAGAAGATGAGGATGTACATGAGTTCAAGAATAAGGCTGACCAGTAAGAGAGTACACATTGCGTGTGCACGTGTGTGCCATAGTGCACAGACACCTGTGCTCAGGAGTCAGTATACATGTGTGTAGTTGCATACACCCTGTGAGAGTGAACCATTACCACGGTGTGTAAACATCGTGCTAACACTTGTTGTTACTGCAGAGGGGCCTGTGCATGCCCCGAAGCACACAGAGGGGCCTGTGCACTGTGTGTGCCCTGCTCACTGTGAGAAGAGGCTCTCAGCACGGGCCTCTCATGCCACAGCTAAACAGACCTTCCCTTGGGCACGAGCACGCGTGTGCCTGGCATGTGACTGAGGCAGGGCATGTGGGAGGGTGTCTAGGATGTGCCCCGTTGGTGTGCTCCAGCATGCATGTGCGCATGGCTTCTGGAGAGAAAATGTTTAAAAATGGAGTTGTCAGCCCCGAGTTGACAGGCGCAGTCAGCAAAGTGCAGCGTCGGCAGGAACGGCCGCCGCTCCCTCAATTACCCGGGAGGAAATGGCCACGCTTTGTGCTGAGGAGGCAGTGTGGCTGGGATAAAGCAAGTGGAGCAGGCCCCAAAACTTCATTAATTAAAGAAACTCATTAATGAGGGACATTTAATCAGCTGCAGATTAGATTCACACTCGCCTCTTCATGAGCCAGGAGCCTACGGGAAAAGAACCGTTACCTTCTTCCGTGCCTCTTACGCCGGGGGCCCAGGCACCTGTCTGTGAAGAAAAAAGGTGCCTGGGCCTCCTGTGACCTAGAAGTAGCTGGGGTAGTGGGCAGGTAAAGGGCAGGTACGCTTGGTGGGAAGGGGGATGTGTGGCACAAGGACTGTGTTCGGGAACACTGAAGTGTGTTCAGACAAGGAGGCGAGAATGCGTCCAAATGATGCAATTGTATGTGTGTGAATGTGTGTACGTACATGCACATGTGCATGCATGTGTGTATACGTGCATGTGTGAAGGGTAACACAAGGACTACCAGGGTCAGCAGTTCTGAGGGGTTTGTCTTAACCTCCACCTACCGACTTCAGGGACATTCAGGGAATGTTCATTGTGAGCCCATGTGTGCGTCTAACACGGAGCCTCGTGTGGGCCCTCACTGGGGTTCCGAGCAGAGCACAGCTACCACTGGTGAACAGAGTGAGGCGCTGGGCCCCTGTTACACCAGGGAAGTCTGAAGGTGCAGAGCTTGGAAGTGCACGGCTGAAGGGCCGACCCGAGTCTCCGGGGAAGGATCTTGTTTGTCAGTGTGTGTGTTGGCCCGCCTTCTGTCACTGTGACAGGAATGCCCAAGACAAACAGCTTCAGTGGATAAATTTGTTTCGGCTCATGGCTTCTGAGGTAGTTTTGGAGCCTAGAATGAGGCAGACAGCATGATGGGAAGCGGGTGTCTGGTGAAGCTGCTCACCCTGTGGCATCTGGGGAGAAAGGAGAGAGGGAAGAAGCCCCCTGCTGCCCCCTGCCCCGAGCCTTGCCCCCAGTGCCCTAACTTCCTTTCACTAGGCCCCACCTTCCACCACCTTAGCTCCCACCTTAGCTTGGGTGTTGAGCTGACACCCAAGCCCTCAACACATGGACGCAAAGCAACATTGCAGACTCGGACTGCGTCCATGTAGAGGCTCATCCACTTGGCTCCAGACGGTGACGGCACAGGCCTTCCCTATGGCAGCTGTCTCCTGCCTCCTGGGAATCACTGTTCACAGGGACAGAGCTGCTCTGGAGGAGAGCAGATATAGCTGATCCCAGCCCCCCAGGGTCTCTGCCCTGCCTGCCTGCCTGCCTGGGGACTCTTTGAGGTTGCAGACATGGGATGCTACCCTCGCATCTTCTGTGGATTATAGCAGTTTCCCCCCGCCCCGGGAGGCGTGACAGGGTCCCAATGCTTTTCTGGTTTCTTCTCATCCCCTTTTACCTGGCGAGGCTGCCCATGTGAGCAGAGCTTATATAAGATGGGCTGGGTCTTGAGGACCCGGGACGTTCAATTCGTAGAATAGCACCATGTCCTCAGCTCAGGTGGTCCCACCCCGACCTAGTGGGGACTGTGCCTTCTCAGCTTCTCCCTGACTTCACCAGACCCTGTCCTCTGCCCACTCCTGTACCAGCCACTGCTCGTGCTAACCCAAGTTGTCATGACTGGTTTCCAATCTCATCCCACCATCGAGGTTCCTGTCAGCTCGCAGCCTGGGATGGGCTGACCCCTGTGAGGCTCCAACTGTCCCTAGATGGCTCTCAGTGGCAGAAGTCCACATGGAGCCAGCGGAGGGTGGCGGTTCTCACTGTCCATATGCCGCAGGGACCACCAGGCCCACGCGGAGGAGAGCAAGATAAGCTCAGACTCAATCTTGGTTGTAGGGCAACAGAAACCCACAGCAGGAGGATCCCGGGAAGCAGGCTGCTTATTGTAATCCATCTGGGTTTGCAGGGGGCAGACGGAGCCTCCACCTCGGCTGGTAGCCATTCATAGCAGGGGCAATGGGACCCAAACTGCAGAGGGACTGTGTTTGATACCAGGAACAGAAGCCTGTCCCTGTCCCAAAGCTACCAGCTCTGAGCAGGTTATGACACCACCTGCCTTGAGGTGGGGGGCAGATGGCTCCAACCCTGCACGCCTCCAGCCCCAGTATCTTCAACTGTATATCCTGGGCTTCTGCCACGGTCATGGGAGAGGAGCAGGGCTGCTGGGTACGAGAGAGGTATGCAGAGGTAGGTGTGGGAGGGTAACTTCCCAAATGCTAAGGAAATTAGCAGGAAGGAGCCCTGCAGGGCACATAACATGGAGTTGGGAAGGGGCTATGACCCTAGCATTCCCTTCAGTTCTTAGCGCATTGGAGATACCTAGAGAAAGCCTTTGCCCAGACACCTACTGGAATCTCCTCAAGCCCACTAGGTCCCCTGACTCCGAAAGTGAACCCTGGGCCTCAGGAGCCAGCTCAAAGGAGGACATCCCCACTCAAGACAGGCAGCAGCTGGGGAGCACCTAGAATGCCCTGGCTTCCTCTCTCCAGGCCACACCCCCACCCTTAGCTCACTCCGCCCCAAGATGAACACTGCTGTGACCACATGCTGCCTCAGTCTCCCCAGATGTGAGCTGAACGTGAGCTGTGTGTGGTACAGACTGGCGGGGAGGAGTCAGTTCTGCTCCAGGAATCCAAGTGCTGGACAAGGCCACTCACCTGTGACTCATTTTCCCATCCAAACCCTCATTGTCCGCAGGATTAGTCAGGCTCAACTTCCTGTCAGGCAGCCACAAGCCCTGCCTGATTGTGGGGGTGCCTGGAACTGCCCAGTGGACTCCAAAGCAGGCCCTGCATTTCTCTGAGCCTCGGTGGAAGCTACCCCCTGTTCTGGAAACGGCCACTCTGGTCTGTGCAGAAGTGCTCCCTCAGGCTGAGGCCAGAATGCCTCCCTTGCCCATTTCAGCCCCTCGTGGAAGTTCCTCCCTGCCACACGGCTGTCATCTCAGCACCAGGGGGGCCTCAGCTGGGTCAGGGACCCTGAGTCCTGTCCCTACCTCGGGCACGTGTGGCTTGTGAGCCGAGTAGTAGGTCTGCAGTCGCGGGTCAGTCCCAGTGGGTAGGTCAGGCTCAGCACATCTGCATTTCTGGGAGCCCTTGTCAAGGGGGTGCCACTGATCTTCAGGCTACATTTTAGGGAGCAGGATCTGAACTGGTCATATAAGGGGGAACTTTCTCTGCCCCAGCCGTGTCCCGGTTGGGTTAAAAGGCATAGACATATCTAAGTGCATGAGTACCCTCTCCCCCTCCCAGACACTACCCCAATCTCCAACTCCTGCACATCCCAGGAAAAAAAAAAGAGCCCAACAGGGGAGTTATCAGATAGACCCTAACTTCTCAAACCAAAATGCAGCGGGTGGGTGTTTGGCTGTGGGATGTGTTACATAATTTTCGTTGCTAGGAAATTTCTCTCCCTAATTACATTTCGCAAATTGTTGTTTCGGTATCAGGCAGGGCTCACTGTAGCTAGCAGGGAGATGCTGGAGCCCAGGGGTGTTGTGGGAGGGACCTGGGGTTTCTATACAGACTGTGGGCTACTTCCTAGGTAGGTCCTGCTTGCCCAGCCTCCCGCCATTACCCCATACACACACACACACACACACACACACACACACTGCCTCCACCCCCACTGGCCAGCGTCACGTCCTGGGCACCATGCTTAATATCCTGTTCCATTTGCTAAATGAAGACCATGGGTAATTAATAATGCTAATATTCCCTAATGGGTGTGCAGGCAACAACTGTAAGCTGCCTCTGTGCTCGGAAGAGGGCTCATCCGGGGGTGTAGCGCACGCTGCCAGGGGACCTCGGGAGAACATCATCCAGGGACTGGGTGGCTCTCTGTGCCCTTCCCCCCCCAGCCCTCCCCACTCTGTCCTCTAATTTGCCTCTCCAGGGAGGGAGCTTTGGCTCTTGTCACCAGCAACCTGAGTTAAGCTTGGCCTTCCCTGGTCAGTCTGCCAGCCAGCTCGCTCGTTTGCACCTTCCGAGGGAAACAAGCAGAGTGGAGATGACGGGCGGTGGGGGGAGAGCTTAGAGGGCTTCCTGGAGGAGGTGCTGGGCGCCCTCCGGAATGCTGAGTGGGATCGGAGGAGTCCTGGGGTTTCAGCAGAGACTCTCTGTGCAGGCTGTCTAGGACAGGACCCTGGGCGGCTCTCTTCACTGTGACCGGGGTGGACACGATCCTGGAAGGGAAGGCACTCCTTGCTGCCATGGGGTGGGCGTCAGCAAACCATTCGTGGTTGAGTGAGCTGCAGTTGGGGAAACAGGATAAACTGTGGGTATTGCCGCGACGCATACAGGGAACTGCTGGTCCAGGCCGGGTCCTCCTTGAGGATTCTCCGTTCTGATTTCTCATCTTTCCACCTCGAACATGTCTGCTCTTTCCTGTGGCTCCCTTCACCAGCCCCAGGCCGTGACAATCCACAGGCATCTCCGAACCTTGACTCTCCTCCGCTCTTGGAATGTGCAGGGAGGGACTAGGCTTCCCTAGGCTTCTGTCATGCCCTAACCCATGGGTAGGTCAGCCAGCCTCTCTGTGGGTATGGCACAGCCTTTGAGTCCCTGGCACTAGCCATGCCCACTTCACCATGTGGCCATGTGAATCAGGCCAGGTGTGGGAACTGCTCCCCCCTGAACCTCTTTGTGAATGGGGCAAAGCCCCATCTTGAGGGGTGTTGGGGAAGTTAGTGGGATCAGGGCACAGAGCCTCTGTGGGACCGGCACCCTGGCACACCATGGTGAAGAGGGCCCAAACCTGGGAAAGGAGTCTTCTCTCCAGGACCTCCCTTACCTCTTGGAGTCAGAAGCGCTCTGTGACCAACGCTATGACCTTCCTTGTATGCCTCGTACCTCCTGTGCCACCCCTCTTGAGAGTCTTTTAACTACCAGAGGGAAAGCCTGTGGGCTGTGATGAAATCTGGTACCTCCTGGAGATGAGTGGGCAGCCACCCGCTCCCAGTGTTGTCTCGGGGGACAGGAAGAGAGGCCTTAGACCTAATCCCCATTCTTGATTCTGTGTCCAGCACTCTGGCATTGCTGGCAGTGTTGTCCAACCACAGACACCGTTACCTGCCGACCATGGCCTCGCCTGTCCCCGGGGAGAAGCTGCCCACTGTGTGGCACCCAGTTCTTGCAGCAGTACCTTAGGCATGCACACAGAGAGCGCTGTAGGTCAGACGGTAGTACGGCTGAGACTCGCAGGAAAGGGGGATGGGAATCTACCTTGCAGGGTAGGGACTGGCCCAGTTCGCTGGTTTCCCTTGCTGACCCCAAGCATGGGACTCACTCACCCAGCATCTGCCTCACTGAGATCCCACCCAGGCTCAATGCTCAACCCAGCCCAGCGTCCTCACACTCTACAGGGCGACAGAGGAAGGGCACAGACCATCCCCATCGACTTGGCAGTCAAGGGTAAAGCCTGTCTTTATGTGCCCTAGCCACTGCCTTCCCAGAGCCATCAGCGAGATGACTCTGGCTCCTGGCTCATTTCCCCAGGCAAGACAGTGAGGCTGGGGTGGGGGGAGATTTATGGCGCTTCGTTCCATGTGATTGGTATGCCATGGGTTTGGAAGGAATTACCGCCTAATCGTGCGAAAATCCTTCCCTTGGCCTGGGGCTTTTCAGCTGAGATCTCTGCCAGCCCTAAGCAGAAAGGGGCTGGGCTGAGAGGCTGTTGGTATTGCGGTAGGATTCTCCTGGGGCTAGCCTCCACCCTGGGCATCTGTCAGTAGCTGGGCAAAGGGCTCTGACAGATCCAGGAGTTCCTACTGTGTCTTGTTCCTGGAACTCCCTTGGCACCTGATAAGGCACACCAACCCTCACTGAAAGCAGCCTTAAATCACAGACTAAAATCCATGAGATTACGAAGAGAAACAATTAGATTGAAATACAGTAGAAGAGAGTAAGCAGGACTGTGGTGTGCCAGGCTGGTCGGGAGTACTCTGGATTTATAGCCCAGTGAATGGTGACTGTGAAGGACAGTAGGTGCTGGTGACATGGTGCGGAGGCCCCGAGGTCCCTGCTAAAGATGAGTCTCAGGTCACACTCCCCCTCCAGTGCCTGCGGTCATACACATGAGTGGAGATGCAGCCGGTAACAATGGAAACAGGGCATTTCCCAGAGTGCAGGCCTCCCGAGTTCTGTGCTGGAGAGTACACAGCTCTCATGGAACATGCAGGGTACATGCAGCCCACGAGACAGGCAGTACATACTTAGCCCAGGAAGCACACAGGACACATTTATCCCAAAGAAAATGAGGTATACCTAAAACCAGTACACACTGAGCCTATGGAACATATTAAGTTTGAAGAACACCTCGCCTCAGAACATGCAGTGCACACACAGCCCATGGGACTCATAGCCACGTGGAGCCCACACACCATACAGTGCACCTAGGCCCATGGAGCATACACACGGGACACACTGTGTACACAGGACCATGAAGCAGGTGGCACACATAGCATATGCTGCCTCTCAGGTGCTCTGCTCATTCGGATACATCCTACCCTGATGGGACATGTCTGTGTCACAGTGAAGACAAGGAAACTAGCCAAGGCACAGTTGCTCACAACGGGTCCCACCGCAGCAAGGAGGCCAGAGCTAGAGGGGCCATCCAAGCCATGCCAAGCCTGGGCTGAGGCAGGGTGCTCAGCATGCTGCAGGGCACTGTGTCAGGAGACAAGTGTGAGCAGGCCCTGTGGGAAGCCAGACATCCTGGGACCTGTTGAACAGGCTCCACACGCAGCCTTGGGTTTGCAGAAGAACCACCGCCCACCCAGGGAGGAACTCAGCCCATCATCTACCCAATGAGGAACTCAGCCCATCGTCCACCCAGGGAGGAACTCGGCCATAATCCACCCAGGGAGGAACTCGGCCATCGTCCACCCAGTGGGGAATTCAGCCATCGCCCACCCAGTGGGGAACTCAGCCCATCGTCCACCCAGGGAGGAACTCGGCCATCGTCCACCCAGTGAGGAACTCAGCCATCGTCCACCCAGGGAGGAACTCAGCCCATCATCTACCCAGGGAGGAACTCAGCCCATCATCCACCCAGGGAGGAACTCAGCCCATCGTCCACCCAGTGGGGAACTCAGCCATCGTCCACCCAGTGAGGAACTCAGCCCATCATCTACCCAGTGAGAAACTCAGCCATCGTCCACCCAGTGGCCTCCACAACACTGTGAGAGCCCTGCGGCCTCCTACAAAAATCACAAGTTGTGAAGCAGAAAGAAAGGACAAGAGTCAGAATTAGAGTCTAACAGAGTGAAGGCAGCAGGGACCCCCAGTTCTCCTTGCTGACAGCAAGTGGGAAGCTAATCTGCTGAGTGACTCTAGGCTTTGGTGCCTGGCCACTGCCTGAGACCCTGCCTAGGTCAGCCCCAAAGTCCCTCTAGGCTCCAGGGAGAAAGAAAGGAAGATCTTCATTGTACTGGGGTACAATGAATCCTCTGGGAATCAGGTCAGCGTGGACTCTGAAGCCTTCATGGAGAAGATGAGACATGAGCAAGAAGGCCTCATGGGGCCTTGATGGAGTAATATGTGGTGTGGCAGTGAATCCAACATCCCTAATTAATGACACTAGGTGGGCTGTTGAGACAGGGTAGGCTGGAGATGGAGGGAGAGAAAGTGCCTTGGGAAGACCCCTACCCCAGCCTTGGAGCCTTCCCTGCACCGAGCCCTCCACATGACTGTACCTAGGCCTCCTATCATGTTACCCCCTTGATCCCTGGCTTTCCGGCACTCCTGCTAAGCAAAGAGACGCACCAAAGCCCAAGGCCGGCCCTCCTCGACTCCTAGGGTGCTGGAGTCCCAGAACGAGCTCCTATTGGGCATCTGACCCCAGCTACATCTTGAGTGACTTCAGACTGACTACATGAAGTAGACTTACCAAAGCATTTACACCAAGGAAATGGGCAGACACTATGGCAGAGCTATGTCCCCCGAGCTCATATTAAATATTCCCCAGGACACCACTGCCTTCCTGGTATAACCCTAGGGATTCTGGGTCAGGACATTCACACAGCAGAAACCCTGAGGACACAGAAGCAGTGGGTAATACACCCCTTATTCTCATCTGAACAGTAAGTAGTCCATACCTACCAAGTAGAGTCAGGTGGCAGAATCAAGCAGGCCTGTTTAAAATCCTAGGTTGACCATGGTTTGGCTGTGTCACCTGCCTACTCTGAGTTTTTTCAATAATATGGAAAATGCCAGTTGAAGGAACTATTCTGTGACCAAAGGATCATGTGGTTATAGACTGACTCAGTGCTGAGGCCCCCTGAGTTCTCATACCACCAGTGGCTGCCACCAGTCAGCTGTCACCTTCCTGAGCACCTGCTATGTGTTGTGTCTGAGTGGGTGGAGGCGCCAGCCCTTGAGCTCAGAGTCTCATGGTCCAGAGATCCATCCTTTTTTTTACTTTATTGATTTTTGTTTAGCTCTACATTTTCCTCTGCTCTCCTCCCTGCCTCTCCCCTCCCCTCTTCAATCCTCCCCCAAGGTCACCATGCTCCTAATTTACCCAGGAGATCTTGTCTTTTTCTACTTACCATGTAGATTAGATCTATGTAAGTCTCTCTTAGTGTCCTCATTGTTGTCTATGTTCTCTGAGATTGTGATTTTTAGGCTGGCTTTCTTTGCTTTATGTTTAAAAACCACCTGTGTGTGAGTGCATGTGTTAATTGTCTTTCTGTGTCTGGGTTACCTCACTCAAAATGATGTTTTCTAGTTCCATCCATTTGCCTGCAAAATTCAAGATGTCATTTTTTTCTGCTGTGTAGTACTCCATTGTGTAAATGTACCACATTTTCCTTATCCATTCTTCGGTAGAGGGGCATCTAAGTTTTTTCCAGGTTCTGGCTATGACAAACAAAGCTGCTATGAACATAGTTGAGCACATGTCCTTGTGGCACGATTGAGCATCACCCAGAAGTGGTATTGCTGGGTCTTGAGGAAGGTTGTTTCCTCATTTTCTGAGAAATCGTCACACTGACATCCAAAGGGGTTGTACCAGCTTGCACTCCCACCAGCAATGCAGAAGTATTTCCTTTTCCCCACAACCTCTCCAGCATAAGTTGTCATCAGTGTTTTTGATCTTGGCCATTCTTACAGGTGTAAGATGGAATCTCAGAGTTGTTTTGATTTGCATTTCTCTGTTAACTAAGGATGTTGAACATTTCCTTAAGTGTCTTTCAGCCATTTTAGATTCCTCTGTTGGAAGTTCTCTGTTTAGATCTGTACTCCATTTTTTTATTGGATTATTTGTTCTTTTGATGACCAGTTTCTTGAGTTCTTTGTATATTTTGGAGATCAGACCTCTGTCTGATGTGGGGTTAATGAAGATCTTTTCCCATTCTGTAGGCTGTCGTTTTGTCTTGTTGACTGGGTCCTTTGCTTTACAGAAGCTTTTCGGTTTCAGGAGGTTCCATTTGTTAATTGTTTCTCTCAGTGTCTGTGCTGCTGAGGTTATATTTAGGAAGTGGTTCCCTGTGCCAATGCATTCAAGTGTACTTCCCACTTTCTCTTCTATAAGGTTCAGTGTGGCTGGCTTTATGTTGAGATCTTTGATCCATTTGGACTTGAGTTTTGTGCATGGTGATAGATATGGGTCTATTTTCATTCTTCTACATGTTGACATCCAGTTATGCCCACACTACTTGTTAAATATGCTTTCTTTTTTCCATTTGATATTTTTTGCTTCTTTGTCAAAAATCAGGTGTTCAAAGATGTGTGGGTTAACATCCAGGTCTTCGAATCGGTTCCATTGGTCCTCCTGTCTGTTTTTATCAGAGCTCCATCCTCAGCAGCTGAGGTTCTAGAACACTCTAGCAGCTCAGGCTGGAAAAAGAGCCCTTGCCAGCCGGGCGGTGGTGGCGCACGCCTTTAATCCCAGCACTCGGGAGGCAGAGGCAGGCGGATCTCTGGAAGTTCGAGACCAGCCTGGTCTACAAGAGCTAGCTCCAGGACAGGCTCTAAAGCTGCAGAGAAACCCTGTCTCGAAAAAACAAAAAAAAAAAAAAAAAAAAAAAAAAAGAGCCCTTGCCCCTTGAGGCCCTTGCGTGAGGCTTGTTGTCCTCTGAAACTTTAGTCCCAGTACCTTGGACCTAAGTGGGATTGCTGCTTATGTTTTTCCCCTTGGCCTGGTGGCCTACAGGACAGCTGCACACCCAGCTCCCTGGGGTGTTGCCTGCAGACAAGAAAAAGAGCCCGTGGAGGTCCTGATGGTTTGTTTTCCCTAGAAAGGAGCTTCTGAGGAGAGCTGAATAGTAGGGAGGGGCAGGTGCTGTGCTCTGTTCCCATGCCCCAGGACTCCCTGATCTACCTACCTCCGCTGCCTCTAGGATCTCTCAGCTATGCAGGCTGGCCTTCTCTCCTATTTGGTGGGAATCTCCTCCATCTAGTGCCATCTGAACCTTGGCACATGGAGTCAAGACCCATGTTCTCATTTGCTTCGGCATACAGGTTATGGTCCATCAGAGGAGGAAGAGACAAGGCAGGAGCTTAAACAGGAACCTGGAAGCAGGAACTGAAGCAGAGACTGAGGAGGAGCACACTGCCTCCTCAGTCTGCTTGCTTGTATGATCCAGGACCACCTACCCGGGGGTGATACCACCCATGGTAGTTTGGGCTTTCCTGCATCAATTAGCAATTAAGAAAGGAGGAGGAGAATGAGACACCTCACAAGCATGCCCACAGATTGGTCTGATGGAGACAATCCCTCTGTTGAGATTCCCTCTCCTCAGGTGACTCTAGTTAGGGTCAAGTTGATGGAAACATCACAGACTGAGAGCTGGGGAGGTAGCCCGCTTGGGTGCTAAGGGAGCAACTGAGGCAGAAGGCAAGAACCCGGGAGAGAAAGCGGGCTGAGCCCTGGGTCCACAGGGCCGCTGGCACCCACCGTAGGCCCCTCTTCCATTCCTCCAGCATTCTCTTGAGGTTCATTTCCACACCCACAGGAAAACAGCACCACCTCATCTGTTCCACAGGAAACCTTTGTATGAATCACCAAAGGGATACTTGGTGCTGATGCAGGAGCATCCAGCTGTCATGGGGCCACACAGGAAGTCCCGGTGTTAAGGGAAGCCACCACCACCTCCACCTTCTGCCCCAAAAGAGGGGTGATTGGTCAGCCCAGATGGGGTGGTACAGCTCCAGTTACTTCATGTCTGTCGAGCGTATGTCTGGCTGACTGTCGCCTGAGGACAAACCTCAGCTTACTGCTGTCCTTCGGGCCCCAGGGACCTGGCACCAAGCGAGGAACGCATTTGGTGAACAGTGCCACAGCACCACTCGCTGGCTGGTTGGTACGACCCAGAGGATACCAGTCCTGCAGCCCTCACGAGGAAATGTGGACTCATGAACTCAGCCCCCTTTTCACTCAAAGCTCCTGGGATTTGGGGACACAAGACCCTGGCAGCAGGCTCGCTCTACCCTCCCTGTGTGTATTCAGACCCATCTTGACTATCCTTCCTGGGGTACTTTGTTCACAACAGGACGCCTTCTCCAGAGCCATGGCAACCCAGCAGTGTGGCAGCAGGAACACAGGCAGATCTCTGACATGGGCTCACCAAGGTGATGCCCAGTGGCTGCCAGGTGTCTTCCCTGGACACCAGCATGTCCATTCCTCTTAGATAACCTTTTCTTTGTCCTTAAAACTATATTGTCCTTTAAGGTGCACTTTTGAAAAAGAAAAGAAAATAAGAGTGTCACCCCTGAGATTTTCTGGCCCCTGATTGACTGCCTCTTTCTGCTCCCTGGCCTCTCTAGGCATCTGTTTTCTTCTTGTCCCTTGTCACATTACCGAAGGGCCACATCTGCTCTTAACCAGGACCGCTGAGCACACATGGACTGTACCTCTGAGCTTCCCCTTCTACAGGTGGGCATTAAGAAGAGATACAACTCTCAGCCCCAGTGTAGGCATTACCACCACATTCTAGAGATACTAGGGGTGGGGTCAGTATCTGGTTCAGATACCTGTCTGTCAGATTCCATTTAGCTGCAATTCTTCACCTGGCAGATAGGGGGCGATATTCAACTCCTGGGTCTGTGCAAGGAACAGCTAAACTGGGTGATGCTGCGCTGGATGATTCTGCTCATGTGAGAATCAGCCTGCAGAGGATGAATCCGTAACCTCTGTGTAGACCCAGGTGTCTGGCAGAAGTTTCTACAGAGAAGATGCCATCTCTATGAATGGCATGGCAAAAGGAAACTTCTCACTGGTAGTGACAGGCTGGGCTGGGTCTCTTGTCACCTTCTATCTAAAGGCCTGGAAACTGAAGGAGTATTTCATTTGTTCAACAACAGCCAGAGGCAATGGTGCGGACATGCCTGGTGTCCAGAAGGATGGGCCCAGTTCCACATGAGTGCCTCCTTTAGGTGAGGCTGGGGACAGGATCATCCTTGCTTCCATGCTGGGGAGGTCGCTGGTATCAGTTAATTTCCCTGTTCCTATGACAAAATACCTAGCAAAAGAAATCAGCCTTAGGGTGGAAAGGTTTATTCTGGACACACTTTGGGGGCATAGTTCATCACAAGAAGGCATGGCAGCAAAAGCATCAGGCATTTGGTGACGAGAACATTGGTGCTCAGCCCGCTTTCTCCTTTTTATTCCGTTCAGGACGTCAGCCTACGGAATGGTGTTGCCCACGCTCAGCATGGGTCTTCCTCCCTCAGTTAAATATCCCTGGAAACACCCTCACAGACATGCCCAGGAATGTGTGTCCTAGGTCATTCCAAACCAGCCACACTGACGGTGACAGATAACCATCCTAACACCCGAATGTGTCACAGGAGCTGGGGACTAGAACCCAGACCACTGCTGGCTGGAGGGTAGCCCCAAGGGCAGCTAGTCTGCCTCACAGAACCTGAATCCCTCAAAGGTTTGGGTAGGCCGGGGAAGTTCAGAGCAGGTAGCTCTACTTCTGCCCTTTTGAGTCTTGTCATCGTGCAGTGGCAGCCCCTGCCCTAGGTGGGTCTCTCTGCCCCAGCCTCTTTCTGGGGTTTGGAAAGCTGACATGTAACCGTCCTGTGCTAGTTCCTCTTGTGGGTCCCAGAACCCAGCCCCAGGCCCCTCTTCCCATCACCCATCCAGATATTCATGACCCCATTCCCAGAACCAATGTGGCAGGGTGGGGGAACTGGGAATGGGGGCTCTCTCGCTCCCTCACCACATAGCCTCTGGCCCCAGCATCCATACCTTCAAGCCACCGTGAGGATTAAATGAGTAGTGGGTGGCTGTGAGGGTCCGTGCTTATGCAGTTAGAGACATGCAATGAGGGTCCATCTCAGGGGACGTAGGTGACACAGGACAGTGACCCTCGTAGCAGCGTGGTGATGAGGCTGGGGCTCCCCTGTCCTGCCTTCCTCACTATTGCCTGGAGCAGGCTTTGCCCAGGAGTGGGAAGAAATGGCCCAGTGCCCATTTCCCCCACCCAACAGCATGGCCAGTGGACCTCGGGCAGGCAGCACCCTCTCTCCAGGGGTGAGGAGTCCGAGAGCAATTATCTTAATTGTCCTGGAGGGCTTGAGAGCAGAGAGAGCCAGCAAGACTGCAGAGGGCAAGTGGCCAGCTGTCCAGGGAGCGGCTCCAGCTGCTGTCAGGCCTCCAACTTTCTGTCTTCTCCATCAGCACACACCCTGAGCACCTTCCCTTGCCTGGCACCCTACGTGCAGACTACAGGACACAGACTGGGGAAGCTGGGCCAGAGATGCAAACAGAGACCACAGGCCTCCTTAGCCACAAACCCTGCAGAAGAAGGGGCCTTATGAGGGACAAGTCATTGTCTCATTCTATATCTAGGGACCAAAAAAGATTAAGGCCACATCCAGACCCATCCAGTTATGGAGGTAATGGGCCAGTGCCTAGGGTCTAGATTCAAAGGCATAGGCATCCAAATGCAAGTGCCCAGGCCACGCTGCTGGGTTTGTCAGGTAGCCACAAGGTCTTCCCATCCCAGAGCGAAGAGAACCCATTCATTCCATTGTTTCACTCGGACCCAAGAGGTTCAGGTAGCCCACACACTCCTGTTGAATATAGGGGACAAGTAGCATGACCACCAAGGACGGCAAGAGGAAGAAGCCGTGAAGGAGGGAGACTCAGAGAGGGGCTTCCATGGGAGGAAGCCAGGGGAGAAAGTGTCCCACCCAGACTGACTGCCTCCCCACCCCAACCACCTGGAAGCCAGAGGACAAGGTGTCCCAGCTCTCAGAGCTCAAGGCAGGAAATGATGGACAGGATCTAACGAGGCAGATACAAGGAGCAGCAAGCTTGTAGCCCCACCCTCTGCTTTCTTACCATGCCCAAGCCAGTTCCAGCTCTCTGTGTATTACTCTGAGTCCTTCAGGGATGGATCCAGGCTCCCTGGAGACCCCCACCGTCTAGCTGTCTGGTCCATGGACCAGAGACCCCTCAATGGCACAGACTCATCAGACCCTGTAATAGGGGCTTCAAGGATTCCCACATATACTGCTGAAATCACACCATTTCAAAACATTGGGGGTGGACAAGGCTCAGAGAGTAAAGGCCCTCATCACAGAAGCCTGATGACCTGAGTTCCATCCTGGAATCCACATAAAGTTGGAAGGAGAGAATTGGTGCCCTCCACACACATGCTGTGACATGCATGCCCCCATACACTTCATGCACACACACAATAATAAATTTTTAAAACTGAAAATTGCAGCATCAAGTCCAGATGTTGTGGACACCATAGTTGGCTCAATATCAAGCCCAGGTCAGCACTGGGGTGCGCCTATGGTATGAAGTGAGGGAGCCACTCCAGATGTGCTGATGAATGCCTGACCTGGGACGCCCTCTCTCCTGGGCCAGCCCCAGCCCTGGGGAGTCCCGTGACGTGGCCCTTTTCCAGCCAGCGAGGTGAGCTTACTCACCTGGAGCCATTTGAGATGTTCCCGGCTTGCTGGAATGAGTTGGGTCCATCTAGCTCCAACTTACCTCCGTAGGCTGCTCCCAGCCTCCCACCTAGTCTTCAGAAGCCACGTGGGTGACAGATCCCTGACACCTCCCCACTCTGCGCCTCACCCACTCTGTCCCTCCACATGCACTTAGATCCCTCGGTAAAAAATCCCTAATAGCTGTGGTACCTGTCCTAGGAGAGACAGAATATCCTGGGCTGGTGTTCCAGAGTGTGAGTGGGGCTTCTAATGAAGCCCCCCAAAACCTGAGACCCAAAGGTGCTGGGTAAGCTTTACGGTCCTAAACTAGAGCCTGTTAGAGGCAGGTGACCCCTCAGGCCACCTTCTGGGTAAGAATTCTGAGCATTTCACAGAGCTAAGCCAATGAGCGACTGTGTCTACACAGACATGCCTTTTCATACACCTAAATCTGTTCTTTCCTCATGGGCACCTCTTTGTCACCATTTCCCTGCATGACACGTGGAACTCTGACCCTAGAGAGTCAGTGCAGCAAGGCCTGCGCCTGTTCCCCTGAGGCCATGTCCCATCCTGCAGGGTAGGAGATAGACAGTGGCCTGAGATGATAAACATCTGGATTCAGGCTCCCAGACTGAGAAGAATATGAGTCAAGGGATGGTGAGTGCTGATCCGGGGACCCTGATTTACAAAGGCTCCCTGAGAATACAGTATTGAGAACATGAGAGCACCCCAAGGATCTGATGGAAGAACATCCCCACAAGAGGAAGAGCCAGGGGGAGTGACCTGAGCCAGGAGCTAGATGGGCATGGAGCAACAGGGACATTTGTGTCTGCACAAAACAGGCTATGTGGGCAGGAATTTGGGGTGCTGTGAGGACTTGGGGTTTCACTCCACAGGGAACAGACTGTAGACAGACTGTAGGGGCTGGAACAGAAGCCGGAAGTCTGGAGGGACAAGGCAGAGTGGAAGCCCTGACTTGGTCTACGTGGTTGGATTCTGAGTTCATGAAGGCAGAGTTAGAGTTGCTGAGGGGCTGTGGATTGTAATAGAACTGCCACTGTGACCTGAATCCTGAATGCTGAGCTCTCGAGCTAGGGGAGAGGGATGTGTGTCCCAGAATGGGAAGACTTGGAGCAGCAGGTCCAATGTGGCGTCACAAGGAAACCAAATTGTAAGCCGTGTGAGGCGCTGACATTCTGGTAAGACCATGGACGTATGCGTGTGGTCTCGTCTAATCCACACACATGGTAGACACTGAGCAGATGGAGGTAGAGACAACAGGCCACTGCCTTCCATGGAGGACTGCACCCTGTCCCAGGAGGACCCTGGAGGAGAGGGCAATGACAGAGTTCATATCCTAGGAGAAGTAGCTCAAATGTAGCACGAATTCTAATAATAAAAACCCAGAGTCAGATATTAGGGGGTGAAAGCCGAGAGATCAGAGAAGCAGAGCAGCCAGCCCCTAGAGAATTCTTACCTCTACCAGTGCTCAGACCAAGGGAGCTAGCCTGTCTCTACAAATCCTCAGACCACTGCTGTCTCTACCAAACCTCAGACTGCATCTGAGCTCTTGTCTCTTCCCGCCTTATATTCCTTTCTCTTTACCCAGTCATAGCACTCCTGTCTCCACCTCCCTAGTGCTGGGATTAAAGTCATGTGACCCAAGTGCGAGGATCACCTTTGTGTGAGCTCTGTTTCTCTTTTAGACAGATTCGATCTCGTGCAGCCCAGGGTGGCCTTGAACCCACAGAGATCTGTCTGCCTCTGTCTCTGTCTGAGTGCTGGGTGTGAGCCACCACTGCCTAGCCTTTATGGCTAACTAGTGGCTTAGCTCTGCACTCTGATCTTCAGACAAGCTTTATTTGTTAGATTACAAACAAAAATACCACTCCATACAGTGATAACTGCTTGAACTCCTAAGCCACCAGGTGGCTCAGGTCACCATCTGCAGGTGGTCACCGTGGTACCCTGGACCAGGGGGTGCAGAATAAATGGGTGTAAATGGGTGATATCTCCCCATTGCATGTTTCTCCCTCCTCGTGCTGAGGATGGCTGTGGTCCCAAGTGACCCTCAGACCCGGCTACAGACTCATCACTCAAGGGCTTTAAGACGATGCCAGGGCACCACCCCGGGCAACTGAAGTGAAAGGCACCCAGGAGGAGTGGTGAAGCCATATCAGTTAGTGAAGGTTCTCATCAAATATTTACAGGGGAATTGATTTCCCTGGCGTCTGCCAGGCCGCTGACAGGCCCCTCTCTTCCTCCCCCTCACCTTCCACACCCAGTGGCCTCCTATCCTATCCCGCCATGCCCCATTGGCCATCCCGGGTGCTAGATGCTATCCACCCCTGCATGGCATTCCCGTCTCTGCCCTGCCCTCCAACACCCCCTTCCACAAGCCACTTTACCCATTTTGAACGCCAGCATGTCTGGTAACAGTGGGAAATATGACTTCTAGACCTAGCTCTATGGAGCAGGGAGTTGGGAATCTCAGGCAAAGGGGTTTGCTGTGCCCAGGTGTGAGAAGGAAAGTGGGGGTGGGGAGAGGCAATGCGAGGCATACCCCTCTCTTCAGAGTTTACACGCTGTCCCAGTTTTGAGCTTCTGCATAGACAAGGAAGAGACCAAACAGCTTCACTAGGGGGGAGAGAGGTGGGGGAAAGGACAGAGTAGAGGAGGAGGGAAGAAAGAGGACTTGGGTACCAGAGACTATCAACTCAGTGAATCGGAGGGTCACTGGCTCTGGGTGCTTTAGGGAGCAGGGCAAGGCTAGCACTCATGGTTAGTGACCAGACAGACAGGGTTGGTGCCAGGCCAGGCAGACCCTTCACACTTGCTGTGGCCTTGTGGTGGCCAGGACCCTTGAGCACCATCGCAATGGATCCAGCCTCTGGACAGCTGTGGCCTTCAGCAAACCTGGTGAAACAGGCCTATTCTTGCTTCCCAAGGTAACGAACGCCAGGCGCACTCCAGATGCAAAGAAAGCAGCTACCGGAAGAGTAAGCGGAAGCCTGGTGATGTGTATGGGCAAGGCCAAGGCCGAGTGTAGACTCTGATGGGAGAGGCTCTCGTCAGTGAGCATGGGGCATTAAAGCACATGAGATCAGCTATGAGGAACAGAGGGTACTGGAGAGAGTCCCACAGGCTGACTCTTTACCTGCTACCCCAAGTCTGAGGCAGACACAGCCAGAATGAGAGGCCAGTCGGGTTGGGCAGACACAAAGGGAAATAAATGGGAAAGAGACAACCCCCCCGCCACCTCGTGCCCACACTTAAGTAGGTTCTCACTAAATGAAGTATCTCGTACTTTGAGCCACACATGTTGGGCGGGCATGTGTGGAAGGAGGCGCCCCTGTCTGTCTCCCTTCCTCAGCTTATCGGAGACACTCAGCAAGGATATGATTTCTCGCTGATGTCCCTTGGGGGTCTGCTCCTATGGGAGACATTGCCTGCCCAGAGGGGACGATGCAGCGACTATGTCTCACAGCAGTGAACCATTCTCTTCCTTCTCCGGCCTCTCCTGCACCTGGCTCTGCAGGGTAGAAGCCTCGGCTGCAGGAAGGGCCCCTCGCTGAGCTGCTTGTCTGCCTATAATGACTTTTCTTCACCAGTGCCTAAGAGGCATGGGGTGGAGCCCAGACCTGCATCCTCAGCCACCAGGCTCCCTGGTGATGCTGACACTGGGGACCCAGGCACCAGCTTTGAGAGTCACTGTGGAGGCACTGCTGGGGGTTGGGGGTCAGCATCGAGGGGGTGCTCATCACTTCTCTGGGCTACAGACTTTCCAGGGGGCGGGAAAGAATCTTGACAAGATCTCGGAGACCTAGCTATCACGGTCACCCTGTGGCCATGTGTTCTGCTCCTGTTCAATCAAGGTGAACTATGCAGCCACCCCTTCTAGTGGGAAACCAAAGAGGGAAGAGGCTTGGTAGCAAGAGAATGGGGTGCTGCTTGAATACCCGTATCCAGGGAATGATGGTTTTCAGTGGCCACTATTATTAGGGGATGCCAGGTGGAGGGCGTGAAGATCAATCCATGGTGACTCCTGTAGCGACACGTGAGTCTGCAATGGTCTTGATAGAAGACGATTGGCTTTGAAATCTAGGTGACAGAACAGAATTCTGAAGCTGCGTGGTCACATCCAACAAGTATAAGCCAGGAGTGCCTTCTGCCGGTACCTCTATCCTGACACCTCCCGCAGCTCTGCTAGGGGAGCCCCGTCCTGAGGACCTGGGAGACGGCATGGGAAGTAGCATTGTGGAAATCACAGAGCCTGAATTGAAAGTCAACATCATGGCTTCCAAAGTTCCTAACCACAGCTTTGCTCTTCTCTACCTACAGGGCAATCAGGACGCCACGGCTCCGCCTGAAGCGATGGCCCAGCCCTACCCCCCTGCCCAGTACCCCCCTCCGCCTCAGAATGGAATCCCAGCTGAATACGCCCCGCCTCCACCACACCCCACACAGGACTACTCCGGCCAGACCCCAGTCCCCCCAGAGCACGGCATGACCCTCTACACACCAGCACAGACGCACCCTGAGCAGCCGGGCACCGAGGCCAGTACACAGCCCATTGCTGGGACCCAGACAGTGCCGGTAAGAGACCCTTCCCACAATGGTCAGCCCAGGACTGTGGGGGCAGAGTGTCCCCAGTACATGCTGGCTAGGCAGAACTTTCTAGAAAGGACCTCTAGATACATAAGGAGGGCCAGACTTTGATGTTGGGCATCTGCCCCAGAGATCCTCACCCCAGAGAACCTGCTTCCAGTCCCAGACTTCAGGTACTCCATATTTAACACCAGGGTTCCCTGCAGTGAGCAAGTGCCACTAAGGGGCCATAGAATGGGGTGGTGACCTCACTCACCCCAAGCTGTCTCGGGCTTCAGGCAAACTCTCACCTCATCTGGGAGGTGGGGAGGGTGACGGAGGCTACAGATGTCCTCTTAAGGGGAAGTTAGAGCCAGAGGCTTGGGCTGCCTAGGGTCTCTGGAGAAAGTCAGGGTGGGCAGTGAACGGTGGGCGGCTGCGGAGCTGTCTCCGGTTGCAGGCCCCCCTGTCTTTTCTAATCACTTGTAATCTACCTGCTTGGCTGCCCTCCAATCAGATAGCTTCAATTACGTGGTTGTAATGCAGCTCGGAGGCGAAAGTGCTGAGCGCGGCACTTCTCAGATTTCCTCATGGAGAAAGGAGTGGGAAAATAGAGCCGCCTGGGTGGGCGCTGTGTCCCACAGCCCCCACCCAGGCTCTGTCCTGGAGCCCCCTCCCAGGCCGTGGCCGCTGCTACAGCTGCTCAGGCCTCTCTGGCTCTTCCCGTTACGTTCGCCGTGGGCCTTCCCCTCCTTGTTCTGGGGCTTTGGGTTTATCCACCCATCCCTGCTGGCTCCATCCCAGCAGCTGACTGCTGGCTGGCAGGGCCTGGGCAGGAGGCCAGCTCGCTCTGCTCTCCCCAGGCAGAGTGGCACCACCCTGGCGTCTCCCCAGGGGTCCTCCAGCTGTGCTCCCTTAACCTTACCCCCACATCCAGCCTGCCTCCACAGATGTGGTACAGACCCAAATATTGACCTCTGTGCATGAACAGAGGCCTCCTCCACCACACCCCCCGCCACTCCCAACCCTCTGCGGAGAGTCTGCCCATTGTAGCTGGGCTACCCCTGACCTTATTCCATGCCCAGCCAATGGTCTCCCTTCCTACGCCAGCACTACCTGCCTGAGTCTGCTCTGAATCTGGCAGAAGCCCCATTCCGGTGCATCTGATCCCCCCTCCCTAGCCACCAGGATTCTTCCAGCTGTGGGCCACAGACTGAAAAAGCCAAACCCCTGGGTTACAAAGTTGGAGGTGTGGCTCCAAGTTGTCAAGACCACACATATCCCCCCTCATGCTCAGGATAGACAGGTCACCCCAAAGTTAAAGCGGCTCACCATGGATGAACACAGCCATGTGGTCCAGGTCTTCTCTGCTAGACTTTAGCAGACAATCCCCTCTGACCAAACCACTTATAAATAAATGGAGGAGGGTCCTCTCGTGAGCCTTCAGCTGGTCAGAAGCAGGTCATTGTCGCGCATGACATAAGGAGGGCACAGATAACTTCATAATGCAACAGCAGAAACCAGCATTGAGGCCTCTGGACACCTTGTGGCTACCAGACAGACACAACTACCAGGATCTGAGTCAACTTCTCTGCCCTGCATAACACAGGCCGAGTGCCAGGCTTAGAGGCAGTTCTGCGGTGCAGAGAGGGTGTGACCAGCCCTGTCCTTTGGGTTCCTCTAGTCAAAGGCAGAGATGTCAGGACGCTGGGAGCTGGGGCAAGGACTGGCTGCCAGGGAGCACCGGGAGCAAGCTGAGTTTTGAGGCTTGGCACGCAAGGGACGTGCCTGTACCAGAGAATATCAGAGCTCCGTGGAACATGCCCTCTGGACCATCCTGAATTCGGTCTCAGCGTTCAGGTCTTATAAGGGTGTCAGGGTCAGGTATCAGATCCTCTAAATATGTCTGTCTCACCATGAGGTCGATCTGACCTGGGAAGGTAGAAGGTGCTAGACTAGCAAGAGGACGTTGAGGACACTGAGGGAGGCCCCTCTCTCCAAAAAGAACCACATGTGCCTGGGGGCCTTGCTTTCTGACCGAGGAGCACCTGCCCACCTTATGAGGGAACGTGGAGGACAGGTGTGCTTTGTTCTAAGAATCCAGAAGCTGCTCACCCCCTCCCTCAGAGGAGCTGCCTGACCAGTGGCGAAGCCAGCATCTGCTGGCTAGGTCCGGTGTCACCAACCTATCACGTGGACATTCGGAAAACTCTGTCCACCCACTCCAGCCTTTCTCTCAGCAGCCCAAAACTGGGGTCGAGGGTTCTCAGGATGGCAGGCAAGTTGCCCCTCAGAGCTTGAGTCTAGATGCTTCTCCCACCTGGCTCAGGACCTCCCTTGAGTTCCCAGAACATGAGCACCAAGTGCCCTAGTACCTCCCCTACCCCAGCTCTCAGGATGTGCATATATACCATCATCCTATGCACCTCATGGACACAAACACACCAACACACACCAAAGGGGCTCCTCTCCCCTCCCCAAGAGATTTCCTTCTGCTGATGAGGAGCATTGGTCCACATTCTCGCCTCACTTAGTGACCACTAAATCAGCTCTTAAAGACTGATCCTGCCCCACGCTAAAGGTGAACCAGGAGGGAGCAGGTGGTCCAGCAGCTGGTACAGCTGTGTGGCCTGAACATGATATATCCAGCAGGCTTAGGAGCATTCCCAGCTCAGAATTGGGGACTCCTGTTCCTGCCAGCTCAGGACTCTTCCTGACAACCCACTGCCCAGACAAGATGCTCAAAGACCCTGAGTAGCAAAGGGATAGCTGACCCTGAGGGACCCAGCCCATCAGCTATCCGTTATTCTTAACAGCCTTGGCCACCAGAGTCCTCAGAAATCTTTAGGCCCATTTCAACAGTTTTCTCTTTAACCCCAGTGACATTTACCCATGTTCATTCCTGAGACAGCTGCTCGTTGCCACACAGGAGACCTCTATGTGGGTCCCATCATCTGGAGATCCCTTCTGATAGAGCCATCTCCACCTGTGATCCCGACAAGAAGGCTAGAGAGCCCGAAGCTCCTATAGGTGGATCAGAGTCCCACATCTCTTACCATCCAGGGCCACCTGCTGAAGGCAACACAATGTGTTCTGTGTTCCGGTGAGCTCTACAGCATACAAAAGGTTCAGCTCACAGGAAGAGGAAACCCCTCCTCAAGCCCTCATTCATTCACTCGAGGTCACGTGAGTGCCAGGGCTGGGAGGGCTCACACCCAGTCCTTACACTCAACGGAAGCTCTTGGAAAGACTGGTGGACACCTGGAAAATACCAGAATAGGGCCAGCAGTAGGTGTTGCTGGCTGTGGGGGCATAATGGGGCTTCTTCCATCAGGAGGTGAAGCCTTGGGTCCCTGGCTCCTAGGCTGCCCAACGGCAGAGCAAAGTGGGCACATGGGATGAAGAGGAAGGAAAGAAGGTTGAGAGGTACGAACCCCTGAACCAGGCCCAGTGGCACAGCTCAGCAGCCTAACTGGGGACCAGTCACTGCGGTTAGTCAGCTGCTGATGCTGCATGCAGATGTGCAGCCGGCCAGCAGAGGCGTGGTGTGTCACTCAACATCCAAGCCCAAGCACAGAGTCTGGGGTTCTGAAGAGCACTCAGGAAAGAGTCCTCCTGGCCACATGCGGAGAACCCCTCCTCCAGAGCCCATTGACTGTCCACTGGAGTGGCTGGGTCATCATTCGGATCCTCCGAGGGAACAGGAGGGACGGAGAGCGGCTACGGAGTGGAATTCCAACAGCTAGTTTAGTTTATGCCACATCAGCCAAGCTTGGCTCCGGACCAGTGATGGGGTGGCCAGGTCCTTCGGTTGCCCAAGGTCCTCGTAGTCCCCTCCACTCATCCTTCCCAGGTGGCTTCTCACTGCTCTGTGCACAGGCTGACAGACCCAAGCGACGGGAGTCAGCCTTCTTGACTTTGCCTCAGCCCCAGGAGCTGGCACCCAGCCTTGAATGGGTAGAGAAAGGAAAGCAGAGGGTCTGTGATGACCGGACCATGATACAGTACGGGAAAATCACGAAAGCAAAGCCACCAGCATCCTGGGAGAGGTCGGGGCCTGTGGTGGCTGCTTCTTCTCTGCATCTGAAGACTGCAAGCAAAGGCTGGATGGGAGGGAAGGAGGAGGAGGGAGGGAGGGAGGACAGGCAGACTCATTACTCAGAAGGAAGGGTCAGCCAGGCTACCCTCACCACCGTGGTAAATGGTAGGAAGGCCTTGCTCCTTGCAATCACAATAACAGGTTTCTCAACGCACCTAACAATTTTATAGGCGCCGAGCCCATGTACTTGCCTCTGTACACTGCTGAGTAGGATGGGAAAAACAAAGAAGCCCGGACACCCCAGCTTCAGTAGTGCAGTCTTGTGGTACCCCCCTCTCTGGCCAGCTTGCTTAGGCAGGGATTCCTGAGCTATAGTGGCCACCTGGTGGCGTTCATTGCTGCCCTCTGCTGGTCAGAAGCCAGCATTGCAGACGCCCTAACAAGGCTGGATTCCTCCAACCCAAGATGATGACTTAATTAGTAGGGACACCTGCAGCTGCCTGCTTCGTGGCTTCCGCGGGGAAAAGGAGAACCGCACCTGCCATGAACAGAGTGTGGAGTTCATACCTCAAAAGATCACAGCGCACCCCTGGAGAGTCCCTCAGCTCCTGGAGAGACAGCCTACTGCCCTGTGTTCCCCCACAGAGGTGGATCTGGTGCCTAACAGACCAGACATGCACCCTCCTGCCCACTGTGGCTGTTCCCACTACCTGTGTCTTCCGCCAAAACCCATCCCTTCATCAGGCTTCTGGGTAGTTAGCAAGCCCCAAACAATAGCTTTCCAGCTTGCCAAGGCCTTCTGACCACCCGCTGCCTCTCAGAGGTACTGGGGCTGGGATGGGGAGTGCCATGCCTACAGCTCTGACATGGGGCTCAGAAGACACACATTTACACATTAATAGTTCAGACACAGGCTACTGGTTTGCTGAGCGATACATGGGGCTGTCCACATGAGTAGGAGAGAGGGAAGGGGGACTCCCACGCCCATAGCTGTGCCATGTCCTGACCTCCCAGTGTTCCAAGGCAGAGGTGCATCTGCAGGACATTTGGATGTGAACTCTGCAGCCCCACAGGCCTTCCAGTGCCACCCCAGCTGCTACCTGGCCTCGGGGAGCCGTCACCTGGGCCTTCAGCTCCGGTCATCTAGGGCACTGGCTCCCTGGAGCCTACTTAGAGCCTCTTGACTAGACACAGGACCATGAGGAAATGGTCTGCCTCCTCATAAAGAGGACTGGAAGGCCAGGGAGCCGCTCACACTGGAGCCCAGAGGCCCACCCCTTACCATTGAGATATGGCGTGTCTGGAGGACACTGCCCATTTGGGCTCCATCTTTTTCAGCTACGGCACAGACCCGGGCACAGTAGCCTTGGGCACAGCCTTCCTGACTATCTTGCTTCCAGGAGACCCATACCCTCAGCATCCCTAGAGTAGAGCCTACCCTGAAACAGCCTGAGAATACCAGCACTTCCTGGAAGCCCGTGGGAAAGGAACACTGTGTCTCTCCCATCAACCGCCCAGCAGCTGCCTCTGCTCCTTAAGCCACAATGGGAACCACAGCGACCAACGCTTACCTCTGTACCATTCCGTATCTCCACCTATGCCCCAGAAAGACTCAGAGTTCAATGAATATATCTGGGAGGCCATCCCTCAAAACCATAGGGGCCAGAGGGCACGGGATTGGAAGAAGGCCATTAGAAGGTGTGTTCTTAGCCTAGTGTTGCCTCATACTTGAGCTCAGGCCCACTGGGCAAGAGCAAAAAAGAAGCCCAGGGTGGGAACTGAGGCACCCGCCCCCTGTGTGTGCTACCTCAGAGCTCCTGTCCTGCACACTAAGACTTTGAGGATGGGTGGAACTAACTGACTAGGTAGACTGACGAGCGTGTGACCTGGCTGTGACATGAGCCCTCAGGCCTGGCATTCCAGGAGATGAGCTCCTCCGTCTTTGTCCAGACACCCACTCACCAGCCAGTGCTGAGGAAGCGCTGGCCAGTCTGTCTTCCCTGCTGCAGAGGAAGCTGAGGGTGCGTCAGGCTGAAGGCCAGCCTCACTGAAGATTTCTGCACAGGCTGGGCCTCAGGCATGCTGCCCCTGGGCTCCCAGCCCTCCTGCATGAGCTATAGTGTGGTGGGCTTGAAACCTGAGTCCTTTCAAGTTCCCTGCCAGGCAGTGTTTAGTCTGAATGAGGACAGACTATGCACGACTGACCCTAACAACTAGAGCAGCCCCCGGGGGGGGGGGGGTGAAGCAACATGGCTGGGTCAGAGGAGCCTTGGGAGTCACGGTGTGGCATAGGACGCCTGGCAGATATCTTTACCCTGGAAGCTGCTCCTAAAACCAATCCAATCTGACACCAGAAGGGCCCCCACTCCCAGAACCTCTTTGAGAGCAACAGAAGTGTTGGGCTCAGAGACCACTGAGGGTTGAACTCAGTAGAGAGGGCCGTGCTGAGGGAGCTCATAGAAGACCTGGCCAAGGAGCCTGAGCCTGCTCTGGCAGGAGAGATATGGTCTCACAGGCTCACAAGGACAGTAAAGGCCAGGCCTCGGGTTGCCATCTGAACCTTGGGAATTGCCTACTGTAGTTCTCTTGAGGATCGCTGGCCTAGGGGTAGGAAAGGTTGGGATAGAGAGAGAGACAGATGGGTGGGCCCATGCAGTCTCCAGGGTCACCTTACAACCTCGCCTTCTCTCCCGCAGCAGGCAGATGAGGCAGCCCAGACGGACAGCCAGCAGCTCCACCCTTCTGACCCTACGGAGAAGCAGCAGCCCAAACGACTACATGTCTCCAACATCCCCTTCCGGTTCAGGGACCCTGACCTGCGGCAAATGTTCGGGGTGAGTGTGCGCACCCCTGCTTCTCTGTCCCCACCCCATCACTGCAGAGAGTCTGTGCCAGGAGATAGAGTCCTTGAATTCCTCTCATCCGAGTCCAGCCAGCTCTCCCCTGGGGGGTGGGTACCCAAGCTTGGGTAGAGATTTGGTGAGGGCTTAAGCATATGATAGACTGGTTCTCACTCCTCCCATGTCACCTGTTTCCCAAGGCCATAGAGTCCCCTGGGCCCCGGCAGCCTGCCTAAAGGCAGATTCTGCTCCCCAGAAGAAGGTGCCTGGAGGTAGATCCTGGCCCCCTGGCCTTACACAGCTGCAGCCTCTCCTGTGTGTCTGGGGCTGACATGGTTCCCCTTTTCCAGGCTGTGTCCTGACTCCCCAAAGGAGGGGCAGCTTGCAGATACAACTGACTGGAGTCAAGCAGGCAGCAGTGCCTTTTCCAGGTCCTATGGGTGTGGTTGTAGATTGTGCCCTGCTGGGTTCCAGAGAGGGCAGTACCCTTGCAACCCCATGCCAGGCTGACCCGGAGGCTTGCCTTAGATCTGGACTCCAAGCCTAGTGATGGTGTCTGTGGGTGGTGTGGCCACCATGAAGCGGAAGGCTGGGAAATGAGACAGTTTCCTGAACTTCTGGGCCTGCTCTGGCTGCAAAGGACCATGTAGCGTGCCTCTCTGTTCCTTCTCTCTGTCTCTGCCCTTGCCTCAACTCCCCTCTCTCTGTCCAGCACTTGCTCCCTTTCTACCACACAACTAGCAAGTCGGGCCCTGAGACTCAACCCCTGCTCAGCCTGGGATATGCAGGGCAGCTCAGAGTACATCTGAGAGGCCCTAGTGTGACCCTAGAATTGCACTCCCAATCTTGAGGTGGGTCTCGCTGGATCGGTGGGTGCGGCGGGCGTGATTCAGAACACTGGATGATGATGTTAACAAGCCCTCTTGATCTGAGGTTTTGGGGGACCCTGACGTTAAGCAGGTGTCACTATAAACAATCTCTGACCGGGGCCCTCACCCTGCACCTACTCACAGGGGTGCTGACAGACAAATGTCACGTTTCTGGGCTCATAGAGAATGAGGTAAAGGGTTCCCCTCCTCTCAGAGCCTGCAGACAGGGCCCTATAGCTTGTCCCCTGGCCCCATGTAAGGAATGTGGTAGGTGAGAGTAGTCCCCATCAGTTGCTGTCCTCGCTGGTGCTGTGGAGATGTGGGTCTCAGGTTCATGGTCTCCTACACCACTGAGGCAGACAAGGCTGACAGTCTAGACTCCAGGCCCGCTGCGGGGCTGGAAGGGATCAGCGGGAGCCAGAGCAATGTATCCTGCTGGGCAGGGCAATCCTGTACCAGCAGGAGGCCTGGGTCCTAACACACAAGCCTTTTCCACAGCCCTAGGGCAAACAGTACCGAATCCCAGGAGTCACCGGTATAAGGATCTGAGCCCCCGCCCCCCATCCAGTCCTATCCCTGGTCCCTGGTCCTTCACGCTAACATCTTCCCCTTGCCAGCTCCCACCCTCTTCCCCACCTAGGTGGGGCCTGAAGCTTCCTTATCTCAACCAAGGGTCCTGATCTATCAACTCCACTGCCATTTTCTGGCCCCAACACATGACCCTCCCCTCCTCCACAAGCCCATTCAGGCAAAGGCCTCTCAGCGGATTAAGGATGGCACTAATACCTTGGGCATTCCATCCCTGCTGTGGCCACCGCCCAAGGGGACCCTGGTGCTATGACGCATGCTCCAGAGAAAGAAGGGGAGGGGCGTCCCTGGGGTCCTCTTTCCCAGAGCACCTTGGGAGTGGAATGGTTAAGGCTGCTGCTGTCATAACCCCTTTCTCCTGTCTTCCACCCCTCCTCTCTCTGTCTCTGCAGCAATTCGGGAAAATTTTAGACGTGGAGATCATTTTTAACGAGCGGGGCTCCAAGGTGGGTGCCGCACAGAGGCCGCCACCATTACAGCGCGCCGGCTGTAGGTCCCGCCAGGCTAACGTGTGAAATGTGCGTTTCCTTCCTGGAGAGCTTCGCGCCCGCTCGCTCGCTCGCCCGCCCGCCCGCCCGCCCGCCCGAGGACCCCTGAGCCACACGGGTGCTTGTACTCCCTGCTCTTCTGCCCCCGCCCCCAGCTGTCTGTTGTTGCTGCCAGGCTGCTTCTCCTCTTTCGGGCTGCCAGGACCTCCTGCTTGCACCCCAGAACCCCACTGCCCCCCAGCCCTGGGCTTGGGTCCCCAAGCCCACCCAACCACTCACAACCCTGGAGGCTTGTGGGAGAGGCTGAAGAGTCTGTAGATCGGGAGGGCACCCAGCAAAGAAAAGCTCTGCTCCTCTCTCCAGGAAGACCCTGGACACACACCCTGGGCTCCCAGAGCAAAAGTGGGGTGCTGTTCCCCATGGAGCCCAGACTCAGCCCCTCACCCCGAGGTGGGGTTACAGTGACAGGCATGGCCCCTGGCCAGGTTAGCGTCTCTTTGGCCTGTCCCGGGAGATGTCAGACATGGTGGGCTCAGGCTGGGCTCAGGCCCTGCCCTTGCCTGGGGCGATCTCCTAGCGCTGGCACCAAGACAGACTTCCGACACTGGGGGCTCTCCTTCACTCACCTGACTTGCCCCCTCTCTCTCCCTCCCTCTCCCCTTCCCCCCTCCTCTCCCTCCCTTTTCTCATCCTGTCTTCTCCTGTCTGTCCCTCCTCTGCTCACAGGGTTTTGGGTTTGTAACTTTTGAAACTAGCTCAGATGCTGACCGAGCCCGGGAGAAGCTGAATGGGACGATCGTAGAGGGACGGAAAATTGAGGTGCTCAGATAAGTGTGCGGGGGCAGCAGGGCAGGGCAGGGAGGTCCCGGGCAGCATGCCCCACCCCTGGGCCCCCCACCAGCCTGGTGGCTGCTGCCCGTCCTACAAAGAGCCCAACAGGGGCCTCTGGCTGGGAGAGGAGCTGCCCTGAGCCTGACCTCCCAATCATCAGCTTTACGGCTGAGCCTAGCACCGGTCAGTCTGGCCACTGGAGGCTTGAGGCTCCCTCTGAGGTCTCCACCTCCTGACTTCCTTCTGTTTTTCCTCCTGGAAGAGCCCTATCCCCATCCACACACAGGAGGCTCCAGAAAACATGAGGCCAAGGGGTCTCAAGGGCTATGAGCAGCCCTGCCTGTCCCTGACAAAGAGGGTCCATCCGTCGGGCAGCCTCAGCTGCCACCCTCATTGAGTAGAGGCAGAAGTGGCAGCAGCTGGCCAAAGGCTAGCAGTGAACAGACACCCCATTTCTGCCCCTTTCCTCCTTGTTGCCTTTTCAATGTGGCTTCAGGGTCCAGAGCTGGGCTCCCCCAGCAGGCCTGAAGCAAAAGGGACAATGATTAAAGAGGGGCCTAGAACTGTAGACGCTGAAGGAATTCTGACACGCCTGACCCATCCCAGTGCCCAGTGCCTCTGAGACCTCTGCCCAGGCCTCTAGGCTCATGCACAGAAGCTCAGAGGATGCGTGTGACCCAAATCTCTTCCTCGGGCACTGCCTGATTCGTTTCTGCCTCCCTTACTTCTATTTGGGCCACCTCTGTTCTCTGTGTCATGGCCCCTCCCCCAGACAGTCTGGCTAGGCCTTACATGTCTGGAAAACAAGACCCGACCCCTGGGTTCTGTCTTTCTAATGCTTCCCTGACCCACCTTGCACCCCCCCCCATCAAAAAGTTCCATGCTGCAGAGAGAGGTCAAAGACCCTGATCCCAGGAAAAGAGTTGCTTGCCCATGGTGGTAGGAGTAGCCATCCTGCACCCACACCTAGGAGGGCCTTGGCAGCTGCCTGGAAGAGAATAGTGTAGAGCCTGGGCCACTGGTAGGCCTAGGACCATCTCCAAGGGCCCCCATTACCAGAAGTGTTGGGCTCTGTTTACTGGAACTGCTTCATGAATCACCATTGTGGGTCAAGGGTCCTGGACCCAGCTAGATAGCAGCTTAGGCGCCTCAATGGCCTTCCTCCCCAGAGGCCACACCCCAAGGGTAAAACCAGGGTGGCTGCGGGCCTGCAATGAAGCTGACACATTCATTCACTCTCTCTATCTCTGGACAGGTTAATAATGCCACAGCCCGGGTCATGACCAATAAGAAGCCTGGAAACCCATATGCTAACGGTGAGAACCCAACATGCTTCAGGGACTGGAAGCAGACGCCTGGGGAAGCTGAGGCAGCCAAAGGCCAGCCTTCCCGGCTCTAAACCACCACCCCCACTGGTGTCCCAGCTTTCCCGCTTCTGTCCTGTCAGAGAGGAGTGGTCGTCACCCTCCCCACCCACATAGCTGGTGTCTCCAGTCAGAGCTCCTGAGTGTCCACACCGTCCAGTGTCCACAGCTCCCAGAGGCCGTATAGAAAGGCAGTGGGGGCAGACAAACCGTGGTAACTTCCTGGAAGAGTAGAGTCTAGAAGGCTCTGTGGTCTAGTACACTGTCCTCATTCACAGGGCAGGGAAGAAGGGATCAGGGACTTTAGTCAAGCTTCTAGACATCTCTGGGCCCCAATCTTTTCATCTGAGAGACGGGAATGTGGGGGGGGGGGTGCTGGGGATGTGTCCCCATTGCAGAGTATTTGCATGGCATGCACAGAGCCCTGAGCTGCATCCCTCTGCAACACATGAACCCATGGGGGTGCTACACGTCTGTAATCCTAGCACTTGCAAAGTAGAGGCAAAAGGATCAGAAGTTAAAGGCCTGCTTGGGCCACATGAGACCCTACACTATCTAGAGCTGGGGAATGACACATAGCATCTCTAAGGAACACGCAGGGCTAGGGACACAGGTGTTAAGTAGTGAGATGCTGACGATGAAAGCAGCCTGTCCCTTGGACTTCAGCATCCGCTCCAGCTCCCAGCTGGCCTGCACTGTGAGCTAACAATATGGTTGTGTGTACACACACCTGCTAAGCCGCTCACACCCTTTCCTCCATTCTGCCTGCGCTGATAGCTGGCTCCACCGAGACTTTTAGGAGATTGCCAGCAAGAGCTCTGCCCTGAGGGTAGCTGGCCGTGTAGCAGAACCTTTTCTAGCTCTGGAGGATTGCTGGGGAGCAGCATCTGTAGCTGGAGTTGGGGTATTCATTCATAGACAACACAATGTGACCCGCCTCTGCGTGGAGGTAGGGTGGACCACATCTTAGCTGCCCTTGTCTTCAGCGATGGGCCGTATGCAGAGCTGAGGGGGGGCATTGTTGCAGAAAGCCTGCCTGCAGCAGAGCCATGGGTAGAGCTGGCACGTGGTCAGACAGCGTTCAGGGGTCAGAGCTTGGGTGAGAAGGTGTCCTAGTTAGGATGAACACCAGGACCAAAAGTAGCTTCAGGAAGAATTTATTTGCCTTATGCATCCTGATCACGATCCGTTGCTGAGGGAACCTGGAGGCAGGAACTGAGGCAGCAATCATGGAGAAAAACTGCTTTTTTGCTTGCTCACCCCGGCTTTCTCATACACCTGCCTGGGGTGGCACACTTCTCACGGTGTACTGGGCCCTTCCATCAATCACTAATCAAGAAAATGCCCCACCGGCTTGCCTACAGGCTAATGTGATGGGGTCATTATTAATTATTAAATTAAGGCTCCCTCTTCCCAGATGACTCCAGCTTATGTCAAATTGGGGAGGGAAAAAAAACTTTAACCAGCACAGATGGGGACTCTGGCCAGTTCCAGCTTAGGACTGGGTATCCGAGACTTCTTCCTGCTTTTGCAAGGATTTGGTTCTCAAAATTCTGAGAACTTGAAGGTGTCCTGGATTGGCCCGAGTCCCTCGTGAAGCCTGGCCAACTTGTGCTGGCTGGTGCTTAGCACAGGTGGTAAAAGGGTAGGCTTTTTTCAGGCGAACAAGCTGTGGGGTTTGTGGGTGCAGTGGTTTAAGCAGTGGTCGTCATGGGGAAAGAGCCCTCCTTGGTGGGGGGGGGGGCTTATCCTGAAGTTGCGACTCAGACACACTGACCCTACAGCATCCCAGTCAGCCACCACATCTTCATCAATTAAATTGATAAAGCCTTCTTTAATATCTGGACATTCTAAGGGCTCAAGAACTTGAGCTTGATCCTACACAGGGTCTCGGTCATAATCTCCTGATTCTGCAGTTTGGGGTAAATGCACGCAATGGTCCAACCATTGTGATCGCCTGCCACCGTGTGAGCCATGGGCACCTCAAATGACTCTCTGGACCCTGGATTGGGCTATAGGAGCAGAGTCACGACATGCACTAGAAAGTCTGTCTCCAAGATCAGCAGCCACCCACGCTGAGTGGCTGCTCTGTCTGCAGCCACTGCACACGAGCCCTGGCAGGCAAGGGACCTGCTGGCTTCTGTGGCTCCACAGGGCTTGGGCGGTCCACAGTAGATGTGACACAGCTGAGCCCCTTCCCACACTTTGCTCAAGACCCTTGATTCCCACCACTGTCTGGGTAGAGCGGGAGAGTTGAGGAGTATGCTATGCAGAATAAATCCAACCCCAGCCGGCTCCTCGGGGTACTGATGCTGGCTGGTGTCAGGAAGTGAGAGAGGCAGGAAGCCCTGCTCGTCGTGCTGTGGGAGAGCTGTGCCAGCTCTGTGTGCCAGGCAAGCATCCCAGGACTTCAGAGAGACAGCCCCCCATGGGATCACTGCAGCATGGCCAGGAGAGGCATTGGCTCGTGAGAGCTTTAACGCTGAGCACTCTGAAGTTCATCATTGGGGGTGTTGAGGTCCCTGCTGCAGGAAACAAGCCCACCACGTGGTACCAGATGCCCTACTTACAGTGGACACAGACAGTTGTCCGGATGGGTCCTCGGGCTCTCTATGAACCTGTGGGGTTCAGAGCCAGCAGGCAAGTAGACATTCTCAGGTCAGAGTGCCTGGGGTCCCTGAGACAGAATGCAGCCCCTGACTCTCCTCTTCCGGAATGGACCCAGGGGAACCTGGAAAGACGCCTAAGGAGGGTAGGACCCAGAGCAGCTCCAGGGTTCTGCTTCATCACGATGAGATCCTGGGGTATATTTCCCCAGGTTTCTTCCCTGTTAACCTGAGCTGTCTGGAAGATTCCAGAATCCTGGCCTGTCTAGACACAGGTGGGATTCTAGTGCCCTGAGGGTGGAAAACGCTTAATCTCGCACAGGCGGGTAGAGTGCATGTTCCACTCAGGTGCCTCTTGTCCACCTACCCTCCTGTGGGGCTGTAAGAATTGGGATTAGGGACTTCCATGTGTGGTCTGCTATGGTCCATCACCACCAGCTGACCGGTAGCTCAGGTCCTCTCTGTGCCTCCTCACCAGGACCTGAGTAGACAAGGAGATCAGCCAATCCTTCCTCATCTACCGTCTGACCCATAGCCCACTGGAATCCAGCCAGCCCCTGCCTCTGGGGACTACAGGGGAACAGGGCTTTGCTCCTCCCAGTGGGAAAAGAGGACTGTCCACCTGGAAGAAGGGAGAGGTGGGGGTGCAGAGTCCAGCTGTAGTCCCAGGGAGAAGCCAGTAAACTCATCTGGCTTGAAACCCGCTCTTACACACACACACACACACACACACACACACACACACACACATTACCAATCAGTGTCTGAGTGTAAAATGGGGAGCTCGTGACACCTGCCCCGTGTATGATGAGAACCTCAGGAGTTAACAACAGTGTTTTTTGCACACTCCAAGTACACAGGACCTATCAACCATCATTATTTTTTCTTTTTTTTAAATATTTATTTATTATGTATACAATATTCTGTCTGTGTGTATGCCTGCACGCCAGAAGAGGGCACCAGACCCCATTACAGATGGTTGTGAGCCACCATGTGGTTGCTGGGAATTGAACTCAGGACCTTTGGAAGAGCAGGCATTGCTCTTAACCTCTGAGCCATCGCTCCAGCCCCCATCATCATTATTATTTTTTAACATTTTAGTGTGTGTGTGTGTGTGTGTACAAGCATGTTGTAGCACCTACAGAAATCAGATAACAACTTCCAAGACTTGGTTCTCTCCTTCCACCATGTCCACCATGTAGGTCCAGGGACTTGAACTCTGGTTACCAGGTTTAGCAGCAAGCACCTTTACCCACTGAGCCATTTTGCTGACCCTGTCACTATTCTCTTGGATCTAATGACCTTCCTCCCCGTCTTTCCCAGTAACTCTACAGAAGGACTTGAGACAAGAGAACAGAGGGTGGGGGAGCCATCACTCAGGGAAGGGAGCCCCAGGAACCTCAGAGCAGCAGGGAGACTTTCAGGCAGGATGGGAAGAAAGACCCCCAACAGTGAATCAGATACAGTTTTCAAATTGTGTCTCCCCTTCCCTTGTACCCCAAACTTCTGATGTCCCAGGGCAAGTGTGCTCAGGAGCAAGCTGGGGGAGGCCACACTGTAGGGGAACCCCAAGAACCCAGGTGATGGGCTAAAGTGGGGGTGCCTGCTATTCTTCCAGTAGCAGGTGGTTGTGGTGTGGGGAGAGGGATCGGGTTGATGACCCACGTCCTCTGCCCATTCCTGGACAGGGTCCTGCCCCTCACAGAGGCCCAATGTTAATTAATCCCCATAGGCTTGGCTGTTTACTGCCTTTGGAGGTCCCAGGCATAAGGAGAGGTGGCAGTAGGTTTGGGAAGTCAGTGACTATGTTCTTTCTGTTCTAGGCTGGAAGCTAAACCCTGTAGTAGGGGCAGTCTATGGGCCTGAATTCTATGCAGGTAAAGGCAGGGACAGGGACAAGTGGGGTGGGCTGAGGCAGGGCAAGTGAGGCTGCAAGCCTTGGCCTCTCCTCACTGTCCTCCTCTCTCCTATTCCTTTCCTGCAGTGACCAGTTTCCCCTACCCCACCACGGGCACCGCCGTCGCCTACCGGGGTGCACACCTGCGGGGCCGGGGCCGTGCTGTGTATAATACATTTCGAGCTGCACCACCTCCGCCCCCCATTCCGACTTATGGAGCGTGAGTACCTGAAAGGGGGAAGCTGAAGGAAAGCCAGGGGGCGTGGGAGGTAGCCTTGAGCAGCTAAGGGGACTCAGCTGCCCCTCCAGAACCGTGGGGCTGGACAGAATGGTGGGGACCCCAGAGCCCAGCACTGGAACTGCCTGCACCATCAGTATCCCCACCACAAGGGATGTCTCCAGGGCTCACTGGCCTCTGGAGGATCATTTAGCACCATGTGTCATCTGAATGCTAATAAGAGCATGTGTCAGCCCTTGGGTCCAGCAAGGGCCTTCTGGGAGCCCTCTGGACCCTTCCATGGGGTCCTGCCCTCCACTGCTGAAGGGGGAGAGAGGGGAGGCTAGCAGGAGAGGGCTGATGGGCCCCTGGGTTTTGGGAAAAAGGAGCTGACCAGCAAGGGTGTTACTCTATTGTTATACCAAACAGGGCACTGGAGCAAACGCTTGTTAAAATGCCAGTCCCGTGGGCGGGGCTGGCACCGTGCCCCCTCCCTCCTCAGCAGACACCGGAGCCGGCCTACCCCGCCTCTCCAGCGTTCCCACCACTCTCTTGTCCGTTTGCTTCCAGGGTCGTGTATCAGGATGGATTTTATGGTGCTGAGATTTATGTAAGTGTAGCCCTGGGGAGGGAAGGGTGCAAGCCCAACGTTCCATGTGTGCCCGTGAGAAGTCCGTCTATCCTCATGGCTTCACTCAGACTCAGTGCTTGAGCCTCAGTGCGCAGAGACCATGGCCATGTCTAATGGCTGTCCCAGTAGTGCTATAAACCTAAGGCATCCTGTCACATGTGGCAGGGGATTATGAAGGGCACTGAGTGGCCCTCTCCTGTTCCTAACCATGCTAAGGGTGGCAACCACACCCTTTGCTGGTGTGGAGGTCCTGAAGGATACCAGAGGTAGACCCCGAGTGTCCATTCTCTCTGGGTAAAGTGTCCCTCGCTTTCCCTTTGAGACTGTGCTCATCACGTTCTGTGGCTGAGACCCTCAGTGAGCATCCCCCACAATAAACCTGGCTGTGCCTTGCCTCTGGGCAGCTACCATAGTTAACTACCCACTTGTCTAAGGTATACCTGAACCAATCCCTTCCAGGCCCCCTTCATTCTTCCTGGTGTCCAGGACTGTGTCTAGAGTTGCCAGTGGGTTTCTTATAACTGAGTGTTCAGGCTGGCCTGTTGGTGGGTCTGTGGGCTCTTACTGTTTGCCAGGACCAGCATGCAGCATACAATTGGTGCAAAATAGTGTGCGCTGAAATTACAAATGATTGTGAAAACAGATAAGGAAGACAGGGAGGAAGATGGGGAGAGGGAGAGAGGGAGGGAGCAAGGGAGGGAGCGAAGGAGGAAGGAAGGAAGGAAGGAAGGAAGGAAGGAAGGAAGGAAGGAAGGAAGGAAGGAAGGAAGGAAGGACAAATGAACAGGCAACCCTGCTTCATCTTGAACAGTGCAGTCCTCAGACCTCTGTCAGTCCACAGACCAGGTTCCCAGGCCAGGACCACCTAAGCCATGCCAGGCCAAGGTGGGAATGGCAAGTCAGGCACAGGAGGCCTGAGAATGTCTGCAGTCCCTCCCGAGGGCCTGGCTCTGCTGGCTCTGTGCCTACCTCAGTTTCTCTGGCTCTGCCACAACCTGAGTGAGCCCCACTGAGTCCACCTGCCATCTCTCCTTCCTCCCTCCCCTGCAGGGAGGCTATGCAGCTTACAGATATGCTCAGCCCGCAGCCGCAGCCGCCGCAGCCTACAGTGACAGGTGAGACCAGGGGCCACTCAGGGGTGCTGGGGGGCTCTTAGGAGGATGGGTACAGACAGACAGGAAGCCCCATCCGCCACTCAGGACCTGTCCGTGCCTGTGTCTGGTGAATGCAGGGCTGGAAGGATTCAGACTGAGATCAGAGCCATGAACCAGGGAATCCCTGACGGTTACCTCATTCTATCTCATGGAGCAGACATAACACCCAGGTCTCAACCCAGGGGTCTTACAGACCTCTATGAGGAGGGTGACTGGGGAACCCTATTTGACCTCTGAAAACAACTCTGGTCCAGTTTGTGTCTGGGAGCAGCCAGCCCTCCTCTGCCCAGCTGTGATTGCTCAGGGCAAGTCCTCATTGAAGGCTGAGTCTAATGCTTTTTCCTTCGGACTCTTGGCCCGGTAGCTTCAGAGCTCCTGTCTGGGCCATAGAGTGGATCTGCCTACAGAAAGCTGGCATGCTTGTCCATATGCCCCCTGTGGCCTGGAGGCTGCCTGCCACCGCCACCGCCCTCCCACCGTAACGGGCAGGGCCCTCCAATCCTTGCTCTCCTTACAGTCTATTGCCCTGCCTTACCAAATGTGACCCAGTCTTGTCCCCTAAGAATCCATCACCTCACAAACTAGGTGAGCAGAAGGTCATCTGGGACAGAGTGCCACCTCTTGGGCCGTGATGCCCCTGGTCCCCATCCCCCATCTCTCTCTTCTCTCAAACTCTGTGCCCTAGTTCTTGCTTGAGTCGGACTCACACGAACAACACCATCCCCTCCCCGCGTCACCAAGCAGAACACATTGGCCACCTAATGAAGGGGGTATACCACTAAGTTCCAGAAACTTTCCTCCAAACAGAAAGCAAGGACAGGCAGCTGAGAGGGTCCATGGGGGACGGAGGGTCATCGGGGGAAGGGTGCTGGTCTGGGAAGCCTGGTCAGCTGTCGCCGCCCGCTTCAGCTGTCCCTCTCCGTCACCCTCCCCCTCCCTGCTCTTCTAGTTATGGCCGAGTCTATGCAGCCACCGATCCCTACCACCACACCATCGGCCCCACAGCAACCTACAGCATCGGAACCATGGTAAGAACAACTGCCCTTAGCGACGAAGAGATCCATCCTGTACTGGGATGGGTGGGACCAGGCTGCAGGACAAGGCCGAGACCTGCAGCCAGTGCCTAGTTCTGGAGAGTTGGGGAGGAACTTGCCCCAGAGGCAGGTCCAACCCTCCACGATGACCTGACCTCTGGGTAGCATCCTAGTGTTCCCGAGCCCCGGTGACCACAGTCCTGCCAAGGTCCCTCCATCCCCAGTACCATGGCCTTTCCTCCCTGCAGTGGCTGCAGGGGCCTGGCAGTTTGGGCAGATGTAACCCATTCTTCCCCAGGAAGTGTCTGAGGTTAACCTCCCCCCACCCTCACCTTCCCATTCTCACTTGGCAGAGGAACTAAAGGACAGCAACCCTCTTCCCAGACTACCCCGGGGCGCCAGGGATACGGTCTCCAGCAGCCTCATCCACCGTGTTCAGAGTGGAGAAGACTCTAGCAGGGTGGGAGAGTGGGTGGGCTGGTGTGTCTGTGTGCGTGTGTATGTGTGTATGTGTGTGTGTGTGCCCATACCCTCTGTACCCCAGTCTGTGTCCAGTGCACACGTACTTCCTGTGCCTTAGATGCCCTCCACCCCAGGGATGTTGATGTATGTTTTTAGCTTGGCATCCAGCATCAAAGATGAAAACATTTGGGGGGCAGTAAAGAGAGAGAAAGCTGAGGGGCAACATGGATTTTTTTCTACCTCCCTTGGTTTTGATTATTCCCTTGGGGATTTTTGTCTTCGTTGATTTTTACAAGCCCCAGACATCCTGAACAGGCCTGTGAGGGCTCTAGCTAAGAGGGTGCCGCAGCCATACAGGAAGAGACCCAGACCCAGGACTGCAACCTGAAGGCTCAGGCTACCCACTCAGCTCAGCCTCAAAGCTAGCTGAGAGCTGTGGTGGACTCACGGGCCCCTCTTAGTTATGGCTTTTTTTTTTTTTTTCTGGCTTTTTCCTCCTGTGTTTGCTACTTTCTTCCCATTCCCTGCCAAACTTGGGGGGGGGGGGGGTGAGAACTAGATTCCACAGAAACCTCTCTGGCAAGACAAAGAGCCGAGCTCAGCAGGCCCTAGGAGACCCAGAGGCAGGTCAGGAACTGTGACCAGCAGGTGTGACCCTCAGACATCAGTGGCTCTGGAGGCCTGTCGGAGCATCCTCACTAGCCCCGTACGCACGAGGAGGCATCTCCACCAGAGCGCACAGTGGGCCCAGCTGAAGCCCCAAGAAGTGAGCCCAAAGACAGTATAGTATAGAAGTCTGCAAGGGGGGAAATCAGCCCTCCCAGCCCCAAGACCACCACCTAGGAACCAGCCCCCCCCCCATTGCCATGGTAACCAGAAACCCATTCTTCCCAACGAAATACTATTGGGGGAAGGAAAGTGGGATTAGCTATTTCTTTCTTTTTCTTTTTCAGTTTTCCTTAATTTTTTTTTCTTTTTGATTTTTTTCCTCCCGATACCGAAAGATGGTACTGATTGGCTGTTTTTCATCTTTGATGTTGCAGGCTAGCCTCTGCCGAGGAGGGTACAGCCGCTTCACCCCCTACTAGCAAGAGACCCCCCCCTCACAGCATTCATGCCACTGCTTATTCCAAACCAAACCCTCCACTCCCAACACCAGACACAGCCACCAGGAGGACAGTGCGCCCCTCCCGGTCAGCGACACGCGCCGCTGACCCCTCTGCGACCCTAAAGTCCGTAGATTTTTACCTCCAGCCAGCTGGTCTCCCCACCCCACCCATGCCGGTGTGTGTGTCTCTGACCCTGGTTTTCCTGTATGTCTGAACCTTGATTTCCTATCTTGACGTTGTTGGTGTTGTACAAGCCACTTCAGGTACAGTATGCGTACAGCGGGAGCCAGGCCGGGGGGGACGGCAGGTCACTCTACCAGGGCCGTGCCTGTGTGTCACAGGGCAACGCGGGCCCTCGGACCTCCAGAGGTGCCACCAAACCTCCCTCAGAGTCACCTCAGTCAACCCCTGCAGGCCTGGCCACCCCCATGCTTGGTGACTGATAGAGGCCAGTGGGCTTCCCGGTGGGAGGGGCCTCCATCCACCTTTTACCGGGAATGTCAGGATTAGCTGCCCCCTCTGGACTTCCTCTCAGCTGAAGTTAATGTTTCTATTAAAGTTTACTAATTATCCTCCTGTCCAGGGAGCCACAAGCACACTGTTCTGTGTGTGTACGGCTGTGGTCACCCCAGCTCTGGGATTCCTTACAGAAATGTCCCTGCCCCAGGGTCACCCTGCATTGGTGGCCCTGGAGACTGTCCCTGAGCCTGACCACCTCCTCAGGCACCTGAAGCTGATGGCTCCGGGTGTTTGTTCTCGACCTACAGAGCCCACCCACCCACCCATCCCGGGACTCAACATACCCATTGTCTAGGTCCATCCCAGGAGAGGAAAGGGCTCCAGTCATCAGGCCAGGGACATGTGTCTGCTTCCTTCCTCCAGCCTCCGTTAGCATGTCTGTGCCTCTGTGGCCTGTGGGGACCCACCTAGCTCTACAGCCCAGAGTCCCAGAGAGTATGTCTATTGGCACCTGAGGTCAGGCCGAGAGCTCTGGAGAACTAGCCGGTGCTGGCCCCTCCACTCTGGGCGTTCAGAACCACAAGGCAACCAAAGTTGTTAGCCCTGTTGTAGACAGACCCCTGCTCCCTCTCCTTCCATGATCTCTACCATATCCTACCTGGTCTGCTCATCCCTACAAGACAGTCTACTTCACGTCTAGCCTGTGGTGGGGCTCCAGAAGCTGTGGGGGGAAAGGTTTAGGGGCACTGTGGCTTCAGGTCAGACCCAAGCCCACAGGCACAGTGGCCCCATGTGCTGCAGCCACTCCCTCAGAAACTGCAAGCCCTTCCCTTTCTGTTTCTGTTGTAGTGAAACCTTCCACCGTCTCCTTCTCGGACCATGAAGGGCAAAAACAAAAAAACAAAAAAAATCACAAAACAAAAAACAAAACAAAAAAAGATGTTAAGATCCAAGCAGCAACAACAACAACAAAAAATTCCAACCAAACCAAGAGGCATCCAACCAAGTCCAAGTCCAAGTCCAAGTCCACGTCTGGCGTACGCCCGCACCGAGGGAGCTCGTCCCCCAGGGGGCGCCGGAGAGTGGCCTTGCCTGGCTGGCGGTGCAGTAGGGATGCGGCCAGGCGCTGGGGAAGACCTGGAGGGGAAATGTGACCCGTGGGTGTGGGGCAGGGTGGGGGGCTCCGGTATCTTACCCAGTCTTCCTTTCCCACCCTGCTCCCCAGGCAGGAGGTTCCTAGGGTGGAGCAGGCCCCTGAGAAGGAGCAGCCAGCTGACTTGGGCTATTGCCTGCTGAGCCCTGGAGGGGCTGGAGGCAGTTAGGGGCCAAGGGCAGCTTGTCACTCATCCCAGGTCTCCAGCCTGGCCTCACTGAATGTGCTGCCAGTGCATCAGCTGTCCAACCAGCCGCCCTGGGGTCCAACTCCCAATGCAAAGGGCTGACATGGCTCCAGAACTCTGGAGCACCCCATGCTCCCGCTCCCCTATGTGAGAAAGCTTCCAGCTACAGAGAACGAAGGAGGCCCAGCCAGCAGGGACCCAGTCCTCATGCTGTAAGCGTGCACAGGTGGGCCCTGGAGCACTGAGTTTGTTTGTAGTGGCAGCCTTCCTGAAGAAGGACCCAGCCCTCCTTCCTGCTCCCTCCTGTGGGCTCAGTTCTGCTAGGGAGCGGGCGATGACAGATGGGCCAGCCCTGGGCTGCACCTCGAGGCCGGGAGCCAAGGTGCTAGGGTCTGGAGGGCCACGGTCAGAGCAGGACCCATGGGGAAGGCAAGGAATGGGGACGGTCTGGGCTGGCCCCGCCACAGGGAAGGCCAGCGGGGCTGCAGCCCCTTCGCTCCCCGGGCAAGAATAGTGGGTGTCACAGGAAAGCAGCAGGCCCAGTGGGTGGCACAAGGGACAGGTAGCAAGAGGCCCCTGGCAAGGCCGGGATAGGTGGAGTAGGATTAACAGCAAAAAAAGAATATATATATATATAACAGAAACCATGGCTCCCGACGCGGCACCACTGTCTCATGACACCTCAAAATAAATCACCTCACTTTCTATCCAGCATCAGCCACCGAAGCTATGGAAACGGAACCCTCCTTTTCTATTCCTGTTGTACATAGCCCCGCGCCTGCCTCCGGCTCTGTCCTCTGTACAGAGCCCCTCGCCTTCTGCTGTTTCGGACCCTTTTCCCACAGCAGCTCGGAACCCTCATCCCAGACCCTCTCCCAGGACTGCAGCCGAGCCCCAGGCTTCCTTTCTTACCATTCTGTATGCTTCCACGGTGTGATCATTCAAAGTAACAGTATTACTATTAAGATTAATAAAGATTTCTTTCTTCAAACCAGGATGGCTTTTTCTGATTTAGCAGTTCCCTGCACAGGGGGTGTTGTGGGGGGAGCACTCAAGGTCTGGGGTTTGGGGCCCAGCCCTAGGATAGGCAGGTGATAGTGGGGAGGCTGGGGACCCTCTGGGCAAACACCTGAGTCGTTCCAGCCCCCTTCTAGAGACTGGCCTCTGTGCCTGCCCTCAGACAGACTTGTGGAGCAGAGCAGCCCGCAAGGCTTCTACCAGTTGCAGCTAAGGAAGCAGGGGCATAGTGGGCATTCCCCATCTGTGGTGTTGACTAAATGTGAGAGGTCACAGAGCCAGGGATAGGGTATGAAGCCATCATGGTGTGGATGCTCTCAACGGCGGCCCCACATTCATTCCAAGGTGAATGTGCAGCCCGGCCTTGAGCTCTGACTTCGGAAAGAGGTGGCAGAAGAACAGTAGGTGGGGGCAGCTAAGGCAGGGGCTGAGATCTGCCACGAGAGACGCAGAATCCAAACCAAAAGCTTCGGGGCTGGGGCCGAGAGCCAGATCACACCAAGACTTGCCTTCTCATTTTTCACATTGGATAATTTATTTCCAAGCGATTATATCCACCAGAGGGGCCCGGGCTTAAATGCCGGCAGATTAATTTTCCTGCGCAGGAGTCAGTGTTGCTGGGACTGGGGACCGTGCTCCTGGGAAGTGGGGTTGTGAGGCTTTGCCTTACGCCACGCTCTGCTAAGCCCCCTTACTTCTAATTGCTTGCTCACCAGACTGTAAGAAAATAATTGCCACTATAAATTTTCCCTCCTTCTCTGCATAAAATATTTGAAGGAACCAGCACTTTTAAAAAGTGTCCTCGGTACCATGAGGGAAGCAGGGCATTCGGGAATGCTGCACTGCCCCAGAACCCACCACCTGCCCTGCCTGCCGCCTGTGGACTCTCCGCTCCAGGCATAGTACCCTGGCCGGGACTGGGGAAGCCAGGGTCCTGGGAGCAGGTTCCCGCAACAGACCAGAGAAAGCAAGGTGCTCCTCTCCCACTTGCAAGGCTGGTGGCCACATGCCAGGGTACAGGAGTAGCCTGGACTTGACCAGAGGCCCTGTCCTGCCCCTGTCCCTGTGAGAGCCAGTAGACTCACAGGAGAAACAGGGCAGAATGGTTCTAGGTCCTTATAGGTGCCACTCACGAGAGACAGAGTGCCCACAAAATCAGGGAGGATGGGCGGAAGCATCAACCCATACAGGCAGGAGCCACCCTTGCCCTCCTTGCCTGGCACTCAGGACTCTGAGGAAGCACCACCCATCCAACCTCTGGGGGATGGCGACAGGCTGCCCTGGCATCCACAGGTCAGACCCCAGAGCTGTGTCAAAGAGGGTCCCATTTATGAACACAGAAGGAATGAGAGAGATCGTGGCCTTAGCATGAAGCACAAGACCCAGATACACAGTGGGTGGTTTCCATGCAGCCCAGTGTCAACAGGGCTCTGTACAGCTAAGGATGTAGCCACACCTGGAGGGAAGCAAAGCTCACCCATCTCTAGGAGACACGGGGGAAGAAGCCTAGTGGCACCTGATGCCTCTGCACCTTCACCATGGCAGACAGCCTGTGCACAGGCAAGGGAGTTGGGGTTCACGGGGACAGTCAGCTGCCAAAGCCACCATCCACACAGGTAGTCTGATGTATGACTGGCCCACCTTGTAGGGGGGTGGGTGCCAATGCCCACCAGACGGAGCTCCTAGTCCTAGGGGGCACCATCCCAGCTACTGTGTGAGCACCCGACTCCCACGCCAACCCTGAGGGGTGTTACATCGGTCTTCTGGGAGCATCACAAATCCTGGCCTCTCAGGGTCCTTACTGTCACCAGTGAGGTTTGTCTCTGATTGTCAAAGCTGCAGGGATAAATGGCCGCCATTCTCAACAGAAGCATCTTTTCAGACTGTGCGTGATAGCCTTTACTGAACCTTCTGAAAGAAACTTCAAATGCTCTTCTTCTCCCTTGAGTCCTGTATCCCATGGAGGGCATTCCACAGAAGGATGTGGGTGCTAGGTAACTCACCTGTGAGGCCTGGGAACCCAGCTATACTCCGTGGTCCACTCAGCCCTGGGTGGTTGGCCACGAGGAAACCTCGAGTCTTGAGGCAAGAAGGGTACCGTGCTTTGGGGTGGGCTCACTGAGGGGCCGAGTAGACCAGGGCCGCCCTGCCCCACTCGGCCTGAGGCACCTGGAAGCCCTCCTTGGGGACAGGCTCTACCAGGAACTCCACACGACCATCCTGCCCAAATCTAGCGGCCCCCACTACCAAGTCCACCACACGGTACTGGTTGGCAAAAGCCAGGCCCAGGAACATGGGCTTCTCAGTCCCGTCCGTTGTGGAGCTGCTTCCTGTCTGTTCCCGGCAGTGAATCCGGAAGCACCTGGCTTGGAGCAGGTGGAAGGACCACTGAAGAGTACAGCTGAGAAGGAGCTGGGCAGGGCGGCCCTCGGATCCAGAGATCAGCGGAAGCCAGCGGAGCTGCGAGATGGTGACCTTCTGCACCCGGGGCAGAGGGGCCAGCAGGCTGTTGGCATCAACCACCTGATAGGAGAGAGGTTTGGCTGGCGAGATGCCCAGGGAGGCACTCCTTAGAGCCTCCATCCACCCACTCTTCCTCTCCCGGGGCCCAGACACGCCCCCCCATCTACCCCTTCTCCCCACAGGCCCAGCTCCCATATACACACCTGGATCTCTCCAAGGCGGCAAATGAAGCCCTTCTCCTCCCGGCTGCCAGGTGGCCGTGAAAAGCTCACCAAGAGGTCCTGAAGCAGGCACCCATGCAGGCTCACCTCATAGCAGCTGAAAGAACACACAGGCTACTCAAGCCAGCTATGGGGAGGGCCCTAGCCACAGCATGAAGCAGGAAGCATCCCAGGGGTACCCCAGGTCATGGGCCCAGGACTACAGCAGGTTCCTGTGAGGAATATTCTAATGTGTCCCACCGCTGCCAAAACTCGAGGGTCAAACCAAGGTCTCTCCTTCCCTCTTGTTCTGGGGGGTTTCTCAGTGGGGAACTCTTGTTCCTTAAATCCCTCCATGTGTGCCCATAGCCTTAAGGGGACCTGACAGGAGAGGGACTCACCATTGAATCCAGCCTCCACTGAGCTGTTGGCCACAACGGCCGCCCCACCTGGCCAGTTTGGTGGGGGGCACCCGGAGGGGCCGGGGGCTGTGCCTTGAGCCAGAATCTGCTAGAAGACATGGGCTTCAGAAAGGAGAATCCCACAGGAAAACCCAAGAGGGGCAGGATGTCTACTTGGTAGGGCAGTTGGGGAAGGGAGGTCTAGGAGACCCCTGGTGGGGCAGTGGGAGGAGAGGGGTCTAGGAGACCCCTTTCTTACATCTCTGTGACCACAAACCACAGATTTCACCCTAGGTGGGAACTACCCATCCCTGCCCACAGCAGCTCCACCCACACCAGTTCCACCCCGAGCCAGGGCCTTCACCATCTCCTTTCCATGAAGTCACCCAGCCTCTCACCATTCAGCACCGATATGCCACCCACGTGGCAGCTGCTGGCATCCCCTGTTGTAAGCTCCAAAGCCACCTGAACATCTGTCGAGCCTTCAAACTTGTACACCATTGACAGGAAGAGCTTGGGTGGCAGTGGAACCTGCAGGGAGAACAAACCTGGAGGAAAGAACCTCGTGAGAAGTGGGAGGGGGACCGCAGACCCTCTACCAGCCTCCCTGCCGTGGCTAGGGCCTGGCCTTTCCTGTAGCCAGACTCTGATGCAGACTGGAAGGCCCTGGTTCTAATTTCCTCCCATGCACCATGCCACGTGTTGGGAAGTGCCACTCAGTGGGCTGTTTCAAACTCCTGCATGGCACTGCACCCAACCGACACAGCCATGCAACACTGAAGCAGGGCTGCAGAGGCGTCGTGCAAGGTGTTTACGCACAGCGTAAAAGATCTGAGGTCTAACCCCTCCTTACTTGGCTTCGGCAGACCCTCTGCCTAATTTAGCCTCAGACACAGAGGGCAGATGGCGGAGACCCACACGCCTCAGCCATCACTCACCCACCTCACGGCTACGTTGTCAACCTCAGGCGGGATCAGGCCCCGGAGCAGCAGAGAGCTGCCCCCATGCCAGGCGTCAGCCAGGCAGCAGTGTGTCTTCACCCAGCCCCCACTGTCTCCAGCCAGTTTATGTTCGCCAAAGAGGGGCTGGGTCTCCTGGGCACTAGGGTGGTACCAGGGCCCCACTGCCTGCTCCTGAAGAAAGAGGAAAAGTGAGAAAAGGGCCAGGTGGTGGTGGCGCACGCCTTTAATCCCAGCACTTGGGAGGCAGAGACGGGCAGATCTCTATGAGTTCGAGGCCAGCCTGGTCTACAGATGGAGTGAGAAATGGGGCAGGGGCAGGGGCAGGGGCAGGAGCCTCCTCTGCAGAGGCAAACAACACATGGAGGTAGGGACAGGCTCACACCCGCTGGCTCTCTCCTGCCCATCCCCCAGCCAGAGCCAGACACAGAGAAGCCTATTTTCCCACCCTGTCCTCAGCACCGGACCGCACCTTGCCATAGCAGACTCTTCGAGGCCCCAGCCCCAGACAGAAAGAGGTGACAAAGGGCAGGGAGCAGATACTGTGTGTGGGCAGGAAGCGCTCCAGCAGTCTCCAGAACCTGACAGGGACACAGGGAGTCGGGGTGAGGGGGTGCTCCACCTCCCTGCAGCCCTCTGTGGAGCTGGGGAGTCGGGCAGGCCAGATGACACCGGCAGGAAGTGGTTCTCACCTTCCTTTCCCTCCTGCCCAGATGGTCTCTACCATCCCCTCAGGGGGCTGCCAGGGTGTCCACTTAGTTCTGACCCTCCAGTCCCACCCCATTGGAGGGATTATTATACAGCTAGACCTGAGCCACCACAGGTACCCACAGCAGCAGAGATGCCCTCTCTCCTGACGACCCATGCAAAGTTCTTGGGGACTCACTTGTCCTGGTTCTGAAGGAATTCACTCTTCTCCAGACACTCATACACCCAGCCAGGAGCAAACAGCGCCGCCGAGAAGCCGTGCTTACGGATCAGCTCCAGTGACTGGGGAGACAGAAACGAGGGAGATGTCACACACTGGGACCAGAGTCCGGGCAGAACTGGAGGCCAGCTAGGGAAAGTTCTCTCTCAGAACTCCAAGCAGAGGGTCTTGGGCTTCATCCCTGTTGTCCCACAAGCCAGCTAAAGGAGAAGCAACTGAAAACATGGCAGACTCAGTCATGGTGCTGTCGTGGAGGGCAGAGCAGTGAGCTCACTGGGACTCTCCCCTCCCCTCTCTTTTCTCTTCTGAGAATCACAGCAGGTAGAGAATCAGCAGTCACTGGGCTGGGCCACTGTGTGCTCCTTAGTATTAACTGTCACCTTGCACAACTAGAATAACCTGGGAAGAGTCTCAGAGAAGGGTGGTGTCTGCTCTGGGTTAGCCTGTGGGCGTGTCTGAGTGTGTGCGGTCCTGTCGATCGACTAGGGAAGACCTAGCCCATAGGAGGCAGTGCTAAACAATATAAAAGAGGAGAATCCTGGGCAGGGTGACCTCTAATCCCAGGAGGCAGAGACGGGGAAGGCAAGGAGAGTGTGATCTACACAGCAGGTTCCAGGACATCCAGGGCTACACAGAAAGACCCTTCCCCCAAAATAATGAGAGGTAGGGGAGAAGAGAGGCAGCTGAGAATAAGCCAGCACTGACTTCTTTTCCCTCTGATCTGGATGGTGCTGTGCCAGCCACCCAGACTTCCCTACACTGATGGGCTGTAGCCTGGAACTCTAACCTGAGATTCAGCCCCTGCGGCTCCTGCTGCACCTAGTCGGAGCATTTTATCACAAGAGAAGTAAAACCAGGCCCTGGGGTCAAAATGATTCATCTAAGAGCTTCCCTCTGGACCGACAGACAGGAACTGGGGCCTGCGGCTCACCTCTCCTGTTGAGCTGACTTGGCCAGAAAACCTCACCGGTCCCCAACACAATAGCTTCACCTCTGTCACTACAGCCCCTGCACACGCCCTCTGTCTAAGTGCCGTGAGAAGTCACTCAACGCTCTCCAAAGCACGTAGCCCAGGAGGGGAGGGAAATGGGTGTCTGGGGGATGATTCAAGAGTGGAAGCAAATGGAGTCGGGCAGAGGTGGCGCAGGCTTTTAATCCCAGCACTCGGGAGGCAGAGGCAGGCGGATCTCTGTGAGTTCGAGGTCAGCCTGGTCTACAAAGCAAGCCAGGACAGCCTGGTCTATAGAGCAAGTTCCAGGACAGTCGGAGCTAGACAGGGAAACCATGTCTCAAAAAAAAAAAAAAAAAAGAAAGAAAGAAAGAAAGAAAGAAAGAAAGAAAGAAAGAAAGAAAAAAAGAAAGCAAAAAGGAAAGAAGAGTGGGAACAGGTCCTTCAACCCATCTGACCTGAGACACAGTAGCCCTGTGCGGTAAAAGGCCACCACCTACCTTGTCAGTATCGAAACGGCCTCCGACCACATTGCTCCGAGCAAACACATCCAACGCCCACATACACATCAACAAGGCGCTTCCCCGGCCTGAGCCACCATCCTCTGGAGGTGGTCCTCCCCGCCAGTTATAGTTGGTGAAGAAGCCATCGCAGGAGTCAAAGAAGACCCTGGGAGGTGGCAAGGACCAGCTGAGGCCATGCACAGCTGGACAGGACACCCATCCGCTGTCAGCCTCCCTGATGCTCAGGGCCACACAGAACCCATGGACTGGGGCTGCCCATGACTAGACTCTGCAGCGTCCAGCCCTGTGGATACTGACCACACCTGCTCCCTCCGACCCAAAGCTGCCCACACAGGATGTCCTGTAACCTGTCCAGCTCCTCTTCCTACATGGCCACCCCTGGCGCTCACCTGTTCTGTTCATTGAGTTCATCCTGCCACTTGAGCTGCCCGCTCTGTACCACGCTGTCATACCACAGCACCAGACCTCCGGGAACCAGCTGATGGAGCTGCGTGGTCAGATACTGGAGAAACAGGGGTGTGTTCCCCACAGCAGCCGGCTGCAAGGGAGGAAGGGAGATCAGACCCTCGGAAAACTGGGCATGTCTGTCATGAGAAATAACACAGTATAATAGAGAAGAGAGGCCATAAGAGCCAGCCCTGCCAGAAATGCCCCTTGTCCCACAGGCACAGAGGAGGAAGGACAGAAAAGAAAATAGCCTGGAACTCAGGAAAAGATAAAAGCAAGAGCAGGGGTCAGGACCACAGAAAAGCCACACACACAAGCCCAAAGCAGGGATGGGGAGAAAGCGTGTGGCAGCACCGAGGAGGGAGGCAAGTAGACCACAGTCAACGGAGCTCATGACTAGCAGTCAGAGATGGCACTGGTGGCCCTAGCTGGGATGCGAGAAGTGGGTCTTGCTGCCATGGGCTGGGGCCTGGGTCCAGAGCAAGAAGGGTCATGCAAAGGGGTGAGGGTAGAGCAAAGGAATCGGGGCAGGGGAAGCAAGCAAGAAGGGTCTGCAAAGCAAGGGGTGGAGGGGCAGGCGCCAGAACACAGCTGCAGTGCCAGAACATGGCTGCGGCTCTTACACTCAGGGAGTTCTCGATATTGATGAGCCAACCATCGAAACGAAAAAACTGAGCGATCTGGACCAGCCGATCGGCCACTGCCTGGTAGGAGCGCTCATCCCCAGCCAGGAAGGATTCGCAGAGCTTGCCACCCTCCTTCCACTCTGTGATAAAGGTCCCTGTGAGACAAGAGACAGAAACAGCTGCAGGGATGGCTCTCCTCTGACCTAACGCTTGCCCGGGTGTGCTTCCTAGACATCAGGACTATAGGAGGATGTAGACATTCTACCAGTGGTCCTCTGGGATGTGGTCACAGGGGATGCAGGACGAAGCTGGAGAGGCACCGGTCTGAACCAGTGGATGGCAAACCATGACCTCGGGCCAGACGCAGCCACTACTCATGTATGTAAGCAGGGCTTTTCTGGAACACAGCAATGGCCCCTCTGCTCACTGCCACAATGACCGACAGGCCACAGCTAAAAATAGATGCCATCTGGTCCTCCCTGGGAAAATGTACAGACACCCGTCCTGACCCATGGACACAGCTATGTCACAGGATTACCCCAACAGGCACACCAGCCGCTTGGCTCTTACCCAGCACGCAGACCCCGTGCCGGTGGGCAGCATTGGTCCAGCACACAGGGGGATGGTGACCGTGTGATGGCTGAAGTACACAAAGATGTCAATGTACTGCCAGTGGTAGAATGAGTAGGGGTTCTGGACCTTCGAACCCTGAATGAACCCTGGAAGACATGGGACAGAGTCAGGTCCCAGGGGACAGAATTAGGACACAGTGATGGCGGGGTAGGAGACAGCAGCCTTGGGCAAGGTGTCGTGCTCCAGTTCTGCTCATTGGCTCTGACTGAAGCCTGCTGGGTGAGACCCTGTGTGGGAGGAGCGAGAGCGGGAACTACCCGAGGCTCTTCTGTCTAGAGCAGCCAGGAGCAGGAGCTGGGGTGACAGCCAGTCAGCAAAGGGCCTGCCTTGCAGGGAGTTTCCATCCAGGTAGGGTAGAGTGTGCGTGTACTCTCAGGGATGGAAGGCAGAGAGTGCCAGATGGGCCAACCTTGTCTACTTGATGAGTTCCAGGCCAGTGAGGACGTGTGTCTCAAAAACAAGGTGGTGGACAGCGTCTGAGGAACAATAGCTGAGGTTGTACCCCAGCCTCCACATACAGACACACAAAGAACCCTGAGGAGGGGGCTAGGCATGGAGGCACCTGAGGCAGAGGGACTGGAGGTGGAAGCCAGCTGGGCTACATTATGAGTTCTCTACCAGACTAAACTACAGAGCAAGACCCAATCTCAATCCTCGTGTGTTTGGGGAGGGCTCACTCACTGGGCAGGGAGCTGGCATGGGCCGCTGGATCAGCACAGACAGCACTTTGGCCTCTGTGAGCAGATGAAAGAGAAGGAAGCAGAAAGGCTGGGCACGGGCCCTGTCTCTGGCTTCCGCCCCAGGCACAGGGTCAGCAGTGCCTGCGTCTCCATGTGTCTGTAGGCTGGCCATGCCCCAGAGTGGGCCGTTGGCTCTGACTCAGCTTCCTATCACCCTGTCTGAGACTGTCCTCTAGACGTTTAAAGGGTCACCCTAGTTAACCTGTGCATAGCTGAGAGAGAGAAAGCCCAGGAAGCCAGAGGCAAGATATCTGAACGAGGACAGAGCTTAGGGGAAGGGCAACGGACACACACACCAAATGAGGACATGGCTGATGGGCCCGGAGGCCTGGAGATATGGGTGGCGATCCTCTTCAGGGGCAGCCTGAGGAGCTAGCCGTTTATGTAGCTAAGACAGACACGCGCTCACCCAACTCCAACTTGCTTCTGCCACGTGAAGTTTAACCTCTAGGACTGAGTTTCTCTCCCTGAGGTACAGAGGGCCCATCTACAACCTCCTTTCCCAACTCCAACTGCCGCCATCTTCCCATGCTAGGACGGCCAGCTATGAGACCAGTGCTATGTCAGGTACCTCACCTGTCCTCCAGGTACCCGCCCATCATGTCGTGGCACAGCAGGGTCCGGGGCCTGGGGCTGCTCAGTGGGGGCTGACGACGCTCTAGAGGCTCCAGGGCGACGTTGAATCCATCCTCCATGGCAGGGGTCCAGGCCAGGAGGTCCTCCAGGGATGAGAAGTAAAAGCTGGTAGGTCTGGTGGTGTCTTTGTCATAATATCTAGCTGGTCCACGGAGGGAAACAGTAAGGAATGGTGGCAATCAGAGAATTCATGCAGATGCTTTGACCAGACCGGGTGGTGGGGAGGGGCGCGCGATGACCACAGTGGGAGCCTCGGTCACCTCACCTGGTAAAGGGTCCGGGCTGAAACTGACCACATCTCTAAAAATCGTTTCCTCTTCTTGGTCCTCTTTGATCCTAGGCAAAGGGTGGGTTTTTAAAAGATTAACTTGTTTTTGTTTTTGATACAAAGGCTTGTGTCGTCCAGGCCAGTCTGGAACTGACTGCATAGTTAAGGACAACACAGAATTTCTAATCTTTCTCCTTCCACCTCTCAAGCATTGGGATCTTAGGGGTGCTCCACTATGCCCCGTTTATGCTGTGTTGGTGACGGAACTACGTTTTAAGCACATTAAGTGAGCTATCAACTGAGCTGTATTCTCAGCCCCCCTAAAGGGTAAATAACAGTTAGAAGCAAATGGTTAGATATCTCTGGACATGGTTTATAAAACCTACACCAGAGGCATGCATGGAGCCAGAGACTGGATAGCTAGGGCTCGTCTTATTAGCTACCAGCACCTGCTTCTGCTTGGACAGGTACCAATGTCAGTCCACACCTGAGGAAACACCTTCCCCGCCCAACAGGCAAATCAAATCACACACTGAGAACCCCAAGTAGGTACTTCTTAGGGCCACAGGCCTTCTGTCGCCCAGGGGTACATAGGGTTTTCAAGTACTAACAAAACTGAAGGCCTTGAGAGGCTGGAAGCAGGCTTTGTCTTCTGTCCACACCCAGGGGCATGGAACACTCACGGGGCTCCCGCTGTCCACCAATGAAGATAATGACAAAGAAGAAGAGTACCTTGGCTTCAGGAAGTAGCGATTGTCACTCGTTTGTTATAATGTTTTTAAAAGTATCATCTTAAGAATAGTGATAAGAGGGCTGGAGAGATGGCTCAGAGGTTAAGAGCGCTGGCTGCTCTTCCAGAGGTCCTGAGTTCAATTCCCAGCAACCACATGGTGGCTCACAACCATTTGTAATGAGATCTGGTGCCTCTTCTGGTGTATATATGTTAACAGAACATTGTATGCATAATAAATAAATAAATCTTAAAAAAAAGAATAGTGAGAAGATACATAGTAACCTTTTGGGGGGGGCATCTAAACCTCCCAGGGCCTGAGACCTTCAGCAGTGACTTGAGCTCCCTCCACAGGATCAGTCACCAATCACGGACCCAGGGTCTCTTTCGGCAATTAAACTGAGGAGCCCTTGGATCTACAGAGACAGCCAGACAGCAGCAGGTGTCTGGAGATAGAATGGAGATAACTTCTTTTTTCTGTGGTGCCAGGGCTCAAACTCAGGACTTCCCACATCCTAGGCAAGTGCTCTACCATGAATCCATCTCAAGACCTTCCATTCTTATTTGAAGACACAGCCTGGCTAAACCAGGTTGGCCTCAAACTTGTGAGCCTCCTGCCTCGCCCTCTCAAGTAGTTGGATAACACAGGCCTGTGTCATTGAGCCATGTTAACCACCTCCTTTCAAATCTCATTTACCGACTCTTTTCTTCCAGATGCCGCTCCCTGGCTGATTTCTTTACCCTTCAGCTGCGCCCAAAGGAACTCAGAGCAATCCTGCCTGCCCCTGTTCACCTTTGTCACCTTAGAATTCCTCCAGAAAGAGGGAAAGGACTGGATTGGGAGGCCTTCTACCCAGCACCCACACTATCGTCTGAATGGCCAAGCTGTCTCACAGCTGTGGGTCTAAAAACAGAACGAGACAAGTCAAGTCTGCGCTGATACCCTCCCCAGTATCCTACTTACCAGGATGTTACTAACCCCAAAGGAACAAATCCCCAGTCCAGAGGGGCATGTCTGTCCACTCCTAACCTTGTGCCTTTGCTCATTGTGATCCTCCCACGTGGATAGCCACCAACCGCGGCCCTCCTCTTCCCTAAAGTCTCAGTTCAAATATCAGCCTAACAGAAAGCCATCCATGTATGGCAACGCCTGGTGTACAGGGCCAAAGAAAGGTACGGTAGTCACGGCGCCAGGCTTCCGGGACGGGATCCGGTGGGCTGGGACAGGGTCTGTCAAGGGTCAGGACAAGGACGCTGCTAGCTTGCTCGGGTGGCCAGTCTGCGGCCGTGGATGGAAGGACAGAGGGACGCAGGGATGAAGGGAGCCCACCGCGGGAAGTGGACAGTGTCGCACTGTGCAGGGACAAGCAGCATGGCCACCCCGCCCCAGACCCGGAGCTCAGCCCAGCCGTGCGCACCTCCGCCCCGGCCTTCGCCGCCCCGGCCTCCGTCCCGACTGGTCCTGCGCCTGCTTCTCCGGGGTCTTGGGGCCCCTCCTCTGCAAAGCCCCCCGGGTCAGCACAGACGGGGCTTCTTCCATGGCGTTTAGCGCCCGCCGGCCGCCGGGGCCTCGGGACAACCTTGCTCCAACAGCCAATCGCAGGCCTGGGCCTGCCCCCGCCGCCACTCTCAGCCAATGGAGAGTGCGAAACGCCGTGGACGGCTCCTTCCGGCCAGACCGCGCTCTGCAAAGCGGGCGCGTGGAACCGGAGTTAAATACCCGGAGGGGCGGGCCCTGGTGGGCGGGGTCTGGGAGAAAGGCGAAGACGCCTGGATTCTGAGCCCACGGTTTTTGGAGAGCCCCAAAACTCCTATCTGTGTGATCTAGACTTTGCCGCAAAGCTCTCTTCTCAGTAAACTGAGGTGCAGCCCGGACAGATGAAGCAATCTACCAGACACCACCCAGTCAGTACACGGTAGCGAAGAGCCCTGGAACTTGGCCACACAGTCCAGGGTAGCGGGCCCTGGAGGTCCCTGGATCCGCAGTCTCCAACTAGCACCTCCAAATGCTAGGTTTACAGGTATATGCACCATACTCAACTCTTTTATTTTTTAATTAAAATATAATTACATCATTTTTCCCTTCCTTTCCTCCCTCCCACCCTCACTTGATCTCTCTCAAATTCATGATTTTTATTTCTTTAATTGTTGTTCCATACGCATGTATATATTCCTAACTATATAAACACAGCCTGTTCAGTCCCTCCAAATGTTACTTGTGCGTATGTGTTTTCAGGACTGGCTATTTGGTATTGAATAACCAACCAGGAGGGATTCTTCCTGGGGGAGACTGTTTTCCCCATTCTCAGCATTCTGTAGTTGCCTGTAGTTACTTGTCTAGGATTGGGGCCATATTAGTCTATGGGTGTCATGATTGTTCAGGTCTTATTTAAGCAATAAATTGTTGTGTTGAGGCAACCTCATGGATGTAGTTTCTCTGCCTTTTCTAGGAGACACAAGTCTGTTCAGCAAAAGGGGAATCATGTCTGGTACTAAAAAAAACCTAGCCAACTGTGTGACCTAGCGGCATCACAGATCATGGAGAAGATCGGACAAGTGACATGTCACTAAGGTAGCACAGTGCTGGCTTTTAACCCAGGACCTGGGCGTTCAAATTCTGGTCCTCGGGCTTGCAAAGCTCACAGGCAAGTCAACTGAGCCAACTCTAGCTCCATTGATGAGGTTAGAATTCTGCTCACCACACTGAGAAGTAATGGGGCTGGAGAGATGGCTCAGAGAGCACTGGCTGCTCTTCCAGAGGTCCTGAGTTCAATTCCCAGCAACTACCTGGTGGCTCACAACCATCTGTAATGCGGTCTGATGCCCTCTTCTGGCCTGCAGGCATACATGCAGGCAGAACACTATATATAAATATATATATATATATATATATATATATATATATAAAATTAATCCATTAAAAAAGTAATATTCAGGACAGCATAAAAGATAAACTGTGGTCTCCATTTGTGTATTGACAAGGGTTGACGACTATCTTTTCTTGTTAATCAACAAAAGAAAAGAGGTGTTATCGAGGCCAGCCTGGTCTACAAGAGCTAGTTCTAGGACAGGCACCAAAGCTACAGAGAAACCCTGTCTCAAAAAACAAAAACAAAGCCGGGCGGTGGTGGCGCACGCCTTTAATCCCAGCACTCGGGAGGCAGAGGCAGGCGGATCTCTGTGAGTTCGAGACCAGCCTGGTCTACAAGAGCTAGTTCCAGGACAGGCTCCAAAGCCACAGAGAAACCCTGTCTCGAAAAACCAAAAAAAAAAAAAAACAAAAAAAACAAAAACAAAACAAAACAAAAAGTGGGCCTTGGAAAAGTCTCAGCTACAATGGGAGATCAGGATGGAAAAGGCAGGTGGGAGGGCATGGGGGATGGAGGACAGGGAGGCTCTCCTGGAGGGACTGTACGCATCTATCCATCCTGTACGACTTAGAAACAGCTGGAATGGATCCCGTAAATTGATGAGCAGGGATAGTTTCCTCCTGAACACATTTTCCCACTCTCAAGCTTGTGTTCTACAGAAATATACCCAGTAGAGTATGCAGGGCCCAGGAAGTGGCATCTCTCAGAGGGGAGGTTCACAGTGAACTTGATGCTCCATGTTCTGAGTGATGAGAGACACCAGATGAAGAGATGGCTTCTCCTGCCAGAACCCAGCATCCCTCTGAAGCTTGCCCAAGCCAAGCTAACTGGGCCTCTTTACTACCGTTTGCAACCTTTGAGCTTTATGAGGCCCAAAGCATCCATAAACGCCAAGGGTAGGGACAGTGACTAAGGTGGTTAAATATGGGCCATGGTTCTATTACTGGCTAGCCAGTCGGACAGGGAAGAGGCACCAGGGAGCAGTATTATAGTGATCTATGAGACAGAGTTGGCGGGACGCCTCTTCCCACTGACCCAGGGAGAGGAGCAGAGCTCTGTGTGGGGATGAGGCAGAGAAGGTAGCAGGTCACCCAAACTGGGGCCACTGTCTCCAACCCCAAACACAGTCATCTAACATGAAGCCTTGAGGAAGGAAAAGAGCTGTCGTGAAAGCTGTATAGATGGGAGTGCCCCCCCCCCCACTCAGCCAACTTTCCACCTCTACTCCAGCCCCCCACCACCCGAGACCTGTGCATCTGGAATAGAGTTACAGGTGGAAGAATAGAAGCGGTTGGACTCTGAGGTTAGGGTCTTCCACTTCTCTTCCCCTACTTCTTGCTGGCTGCAGGGTGAGTATCTGGTGAGTACCCAGTCTACGAGAGGGTACAGAACAGTAAGACAGAAGCAGCCTGGATCTTTGATAGGATAGACACAGTATCAACCAGGACCACAGCATGCAGGGTCTCCCAGGAGACCTGTTTGCTGAAAGCCAGTGCTTCCTCTGTCTACAATAATAGCTGACTCTAAGGTGATGTGTGAGCAACAGTTCTCGAGGAGAAACTGCATTTTATAAGATGACCTGATGATTAAAACTTTCTTGATTGAAAGGGCGTTGGTGGCGCGCACCTTTAATTCCAGTACTCAGGAGGCAGAGGAGGGCGGATCTCTATGAGTTTGAGGCCAGCCTGGCCTATAGAGGGAGTTCCAGGACAGGCTCCAAAGCTACACAGAGAAACATTGTCTCCATAAAATGAAAGAAAGAAAGAAAGAAAGAAAGAAAGAAAGAAAGAAAGAAAGAAAGAAAGAAAGAAAGAAAGAAAGGAAGGAAGGAAGGAAGGAAGGAAGGAAGGAAGGAAGGAAGGAAGGAAGGAAGGAAGGAAAGAAAAAAGAAAGAAAAAACTTCCTTTATTATTGAAAGTTACAATGTTGCAGGCCCAGGGTCTAATCACAAATCACCTGGGCTATCTTCCCTGGAATAGCAGCACCTGAGCCTGCAGCAGAGGCCCCTGCTGTGCTGTAACCAGCCACCTGATGTTTCCAACAATATGTCTGAGAAGTCTCTTGCTCTTTGAATTTCTTTGTTCTGTGACTACAAAAACTCCATGAAACTACTACTGAGACATGAAATTTGGGGTGACCTGAATTTGTTCTCAGTCTGTGATCACTCATATTAGACTCCAGAAATAAACTCTTTCATGCCCCCTGCCCTCTGCATTGAGGTGAGGCTGTTGTTCACGTCAAGGGCTGACTGTAGTTGCTGTTCCTTGACTCATCCCTATCAGCACACAGACAATTGAAAATATTCTATGTCGGGAATACGTTCAGGGGACTGAGGGGGAATCGGTGGGTAAAGTGCTTGCTGGGAAAGCTGGAAAGTCTGAGTTTGGGTCCTCAGCACCCATGTGAAGGGTAATCGTCGCTGTAATCACAGTGCGGGAGGCAGAGGCAGGAGGATTCCTGGGGCTCACTAGCCAGCTGGTCTAGACAGCCACGATCAGTGGAAACCTTGTCTCAGAACAGAAGTGGAGGGGCTGGAGGGATGGCTCAGCAGTTTAAGAGTTCTAGAGGACCTGAGTTTGATTCCCAGCACCCACGTTAGGACAGCCCAAAATTGCCTTTAATTCAATGTCCTCTTCTGGTCTCCAGGGGCATCTGCACACATGTAGCACACATTAAAATACATATACTTTCTGGACCTGGCTGAGCAGAAAGCACCATCATCGGTGTTGAAATCCACCACAGAAAGGACCAAAAGGTTTGGCACAGGAGCCCAAGAGCCAGGACATCCGCCTGCGGCTGCTGGTCAAGCTATATAGGGTTCAGGCCAGGTGAACCAACTCTACTTTCAATCAGGTTATGCTAAAAGCATAATTTATAAGTTGCACTAACCAGCCAGTTCGTGAGCTGCACTACCTTTGTCCCTGTCCTGGATGATCCAAAAATGACGCATCCTGACTGAGAAAAGGAAGCAGCAGTGGTTGTGGGGACAGTCACAGATAACATGCAAATTCTGGAAGTGCCCAGGGATATGCTCTGTGATGAGCAGCTAGGCCTAAAGCCCCACCCTCAGGGCTAAGGATAAGATCCTCACCTTCCAGCTGGCCCAGGAGTCCCCCAGGGGCTGTGGCACCATGCTCCTATCTGGTCCTCAGAAGGGCCGGGAGGGATTAGGACATTTTGGCAAGGCCCCAGGAACCCCACACAGCCACAGCAAGTCCTGTGTCCACTCTAAGTTCCAGTGTGCCAGAGGTCAAAGGGCTGGTCACGGCCACAAACACTAACCTTGGATTTCTTACTACTGTTATTTTAAATAGTTTTGGATGCTGGATGGAAAGATAAAATAGAGTGCAGCATGATAGAAGACATCTAATGTCAACTTCTAGCCTTCACACCGCGCGTGCACGCGCACACACGCACACACCACTCCCCCCTCACGCACACACATTCACCCGCTCCCCCTCTCTCTTCATTACCCCCCCCACACACACACTCCCTCCTCTCATATGCACCCACCTCTTTCATAACTGCCTTTGCTGCTGTTCAGCCAAGCACCACAACACAGCCCACAGACCTACCTGCTCTGTCCCCACATCGAGGCTGCCAGTTCTAGCACAAAGCCTACTTGATCATAAAGAGCCGAGTATCTCCTGAAGCTTGTGGACCAGCAAATGAGAGTGAAAAGTGGGAAGGTCCTAAGATCAGAAAGTCACTCGGTTGATTAGATAGGGACTTCTATATGGAGACGTGAGAAACTGGAATGTCAGCCTTGCAAGGCTGTGTTTTCCCTGCTTTGAACTGGGCGGTGGGGGTGTTTTTGTTTTGTAAAATGTATTATCTCATTTTTTTCTCATTGTATCCCTTCCGGAATAGATCCCATTGTCCCTCCATTCAGGGGTCTGCCCCAGAGCAGCTAAGGCACAAGGAAAATCTTTCCAGTTGCTGCTTCCTCCTGCAGTTTTCCCAGGCTCTCAGTACATCCTTGTCCTCCTGAACAAGAGAAGCTGGGGCTGACCTCGGGCTCCTGCTGCCTGGGCCAGCGTCCTGCCCACTGGAGGCTGTGTCTAGGCACCTGCTCAGCAGCTTGCCCAGTCAGGGGTTGATGGCTCCTGGCACACTCCAGCCTACATGCCTTCACCGAAGCCACCTGCTCCGTCTTCCGCAGTGAAAGGACACCACCTGGGATGTCTGTCTTTGCATCCCCTGCCCCTTATTCTATTGTGATTACACAGTGGTGAGATGAGCGTCCTGGGACTCCTGCCCACGGCAGAATGGAGCCATGTCATCCCCCGCAGCTTTAAAGAAAACAGCTATGTCGCGAAGAGGCAGAGTTCCACAAATCTGACGACAGTCCACCCGTGCCAATGGAACAAGGAAGTCCCTCTGTCTTAACCCTCACAGAAAATGCATCCGCCTCCTGGCGTTCGCATCAGCCTATTCCCCACTCATCTGTCACCTAGTTCTCCACCTTTCAGGCCGCTGTCTGCCAGCGTCCTACAGAGCTCTCATCCATGGTATAGAGTAGAGGACGGTTCATTCATGATTACGAAGGAGTCAACCCAGAGGCATGACCTTGGAATTACCCGCAGTGTCACAAAAGGACCGTGTCACCTTGGCAGATCCATTTTTGTTGGACTCTGCTCCTATATCCTGGTGTGCCTGCAACGAGATCAAAGTTCCCACCCCCACCTGGTTGGGTCTCCTCACTCACCCCTCTTCTCTAGAGACCCCTTGACACTCCACCCATACCAACAGACTAACCTGCATCCTGCAGACATCTTAGAATACACTTCCAGACAGTCATACATATTTAAAACATGTGTATGTACTTGTAAGATATTGTGTTTTATAAAAATGGTGCCATAAAGGGCTGGAGAGATGGCTCAGTGGTTAAGAGCATTGCCTGCTCTTCCAAAGGTTCTGAGTTCAATTCCCAGCAACCACATGGTGGCTCACAACCATCTGTAATGAGGTCTGGTGCCCTCTTCTGGCCTGCAGACATACACACAGAATATTGTATACATAATAAGTAAATAAATAAATATTTTAAAAAAATGGTGCCATATAGTAAAAATTATCCAGTGTTTTGAGGTTTTTTTTTTTTAATCAGCAGTACATTTATTTTTAAATTGAGCTTTGTGGGGACTAGAGAGATGGTTCAGCACTTATGAGTATTTGCTGCTTTTGTAGAGGTCTTGGGTTTGTTTCCCAACGCCTACATAATGGCTGACAACGATCTGTAACTCCACTTCTGTCCTCCAGGGGCATCAGGCATGCCCACAGTGCACATACTTACATACAGGCAAAACAAGCGCACACATCAAATAAGAAAGCTAAATCGAGTCCATTGATTTATGTAGCTCTAATTTATCCCTTTAGGGGTGATTTTTTTGTTTTTTGAGACAGGGTCTCTCTATGTAGACCTGGTCTGTCATGAGCTCACAGAGATCCACCTGCCTCAGTATCACAAGTGCTGGGATTAAAGGCGTGGGCAACCACCGCCCGGCTTTGTCACTTTTAAAATGTTAAAATGAAGATCGTCATAAACAGCTTCCTGGGCACACATACTTTTCCTTCTATGGTGAAAACATAGAAGAGTTGCTGATGTTTTAAAACACCCACGCACACGTGCATGCCACAGCACACTGTAGAGATGCAGAGACGTTTTTTTGGCCCCAGTTCTTTCCTTCCACCTTGTTGAGATAGTATTGTTTTCCGCTGCTGCCCTGTGTGCTCTTAGCTAGCTGACCCCCTGAGCTTCCAGCCTATTCTGTCTCCATCTCCCATCCTCACTGTAGGAGTCCTGGTATGATAGACAGGTGACCCAGCACCTGGCTTTTAAGTGGGCTCTAGAGATCTAAACTAAGGCTGTCAAGCTTGTGTGGGGCAATGATCTGTTTCAATTGCCAACTCGATACAATGTAGCATCACCTGGAAGACATTCTTATTGAGGGACTGTCTACACTGGGTCCATGGGTGGGCTTGTCTGCAGGGGAGGGACCTAAGTTAATCGACAGGGAAGACCCAGTCCACTGTGGGCAGCCCCATCCTCCAGGCAGGGGTCCTGAACTGTAGAGAAATGGAACTGAGCACAGGCAAGTGACCATCTGTGAGTTTCTTCTCTGCTCTTCACGATGTGACAAGACCCTGCCTCAACTTCCCCACATGACAGATACTATCCTGGACCTATAGGCCCTTTCTCCCCAAGTTGCATTTTGTCAGGGTGTTTTATCCTAGCATCAGGAATGAAACCAGGACACTCAACAGCATTTTTCCCCACTGAGCCATCTTCCTAGCCCCACATTTTCATTTTGCTGTGGGTTTTTTTTTTTTTTCAGTGTCTCACATAGATCTAGCTGTCCTGAAACTTGCTAGGTCAACCAGGCTACCGTCAAACTCACAAAGCTCTATCTGCCTCAGCCACTGAGTGCAGGTATCAAGGATATGCATCAACACACCCAGCCCACATTTTCCATTTTAATATTCACTACCAAAGAGGCTCGGCCACGGACTCCCCCCTAAGCTTGGGATCCGTATGAATTCAATTCCCCCACAGCCTCTTAAACATTGGTACTGGACTTGCTTCCCACTCCCCTGATAGGTGGACACCAGGTACAGTTGTTGCTTTGACGCCACATTGCATAATCTTTAGGATTGCCCAGGCACCTAGACCCCGCAGCTCCTCCTCCGTGGCAATTCCAGGAAGTTCTCTCCCCTCTGGTGGGAGGCACCTGCTGCACAATGTGGATTTTTCCTCCTGCATACATGAAGGGAGCACATGCATGTATGGCTCACCTTAGCCCTTCATGTGGCTCACAGAGCAGGGTTTGATATTTCCACACGTCCAGGCTGTCTCCAGCTCAGCACAGCTGTCCCTATTTCAGGGTCATCCCTGGCAGACTCCGCCCCTGCAGATGCCCTGGGGGGTGGGTTGGTCATCCCCCTCCAGGCTCTACCTCCTCAGATGCCCCCTGGGGAGGTGCGTTCTTTTTTTTTTCCCCTTTGGTTAGGACTTGGGATCTCACTCTTTCTTGCTGAGCCTTTTTTTTTTTTAACTACATGTTTTCCTTGACAAATGTCCATTTCATCAAGGTTTTCCAATGTAGGGTTTTAAATTACTCTTGCTCATACTGTTAAATCCTTTGATTTTAAAAGAAGAAGAAAAGCACCCTGGTCCCTGTGTGCACTCTCTGTGCACAGACCTGTGTCTGTCTCTCTTTTTTCCCTTTCTTTTTGATTCTTTTTGTTGGCAGATCCTCCTCTTTTTGTTTGTTTTCTGTTTCTCTAATTTCTGCCTTTATGGTCTTGCCTGCCGTTTCCTTTGGATCTGTTTTCTTGATTTCTTCCATATTTTGAAAGTGGGAAGTTTGTTTGTCTGGCCTGCGTAGTAAATGGCTCTGACTTCGAGGCGAACGTTGAAGAGAATGGCTTAGTTTGGTTTGGTTTGCTTTCTTGTTGAGTTGTTATGTTTTTTTTGTTTTTTTTTTTTTTTTGGCTTATTTTGTTTGTTTTGTTTTTAAGAGAAAGAGATCCTCTGTAGCCCAAACTGACCTGGAACTCAAATTGTAGTACAAGCTGGCCGTGAACTGGGAGCAAACCCTCCTGTCTCAGAATCCTCATAGCTAGCACTGCAGGCCATCAGCCCCGACCCCACTAGCCACAGGCGCTCAGGAGGAAGATGCTGTTTCTGTTGGGAGCAGTGAGACCCCAGATCCTGAATTTCTTGTAATCCCTGATCTGAGTGCCTACAGCTGCTCCGAGCACGAGACCTTTCGGAGTTCCTGATGGCAGGAGTGTGGTTTCTGGTGGGTTTGGCTGGGGCGTGGCTATCTCTATATAATCTGCCCCTGAACACAATAAAGGGGGCATTCTTGGGGAATTCAAGGATGGCCCGTGTCGCTGTCTCTCTGTCTGTGTGTGTCTGTGTATTTTAACCTCCAGCCCCTTGCCTGAATCTTGGTAACTGGGTAATAGTGCACAGAGCGCAGACACGGTGGGGGGGGGGGGCGCAGTGCGCGGCAATTGGATGTTCCCACCAAGATATCGGCAATTGGAGGTCCCAGCTGAGATTCGGGAACTAGGGAACGCTGAGAGGTCACCCTCAGAAGGTGAGGGTGGATTGGGGTATATGTGTTAATCCTGATGTCCTTCGCTAGGTTTGGCAGCAAGTGGAAGTCAACCGAGAAAGAGGGGTAAATGAACAGGGTTGTCCCCAGCCAGAGGTGACATATATATTGGGAAAAGATAGAATGTATATAGCTTAAAAAAAGAATGCCTCTTGTGTGGTGAAACAACTCAATGGTTACTTGAATAGCACTTGAAATGTTACAATTAGCACACCAGATTGTAACTGTTTAGCTAAAGGGATGGTTGAATACCATAGCTCAAATGGGAGGCTGGGTCCAGTGGTGACTGGGGACCCTACTGCTGGCGATCTTAACGACTGTTGCCATGGGCATTCATCTTTAAATCCTGTGTAAGATCAGACAACCCATGAGAATGCAGCATGTGGTCACTTAGCAGAAGCAGGATCAGCTGGGCTGCTAGGGAAGCCAAAGAGGTGCACGAGCGAGAAGGTGTCTTCATGCACTCAGCTGACAAGAATGAATGTGCCACGGGGGTATGGCAGCTGGGGTATGTTATTTAGGGGACTGCTGAAGGAGCAGCGGTTTCTGACTGCTCCTGGGGTCATGGCAAAGCCACTCCTAAAAGTCCCGAGTCTGATATGGTCACACACCTCTGTTCACTTGAGGGGAAGAGGGTGTGTGGGAAATAGTATGAGGAACCAACAGTCTCTGGGATACTTGAATCTACCTGTCTTACAAGCTTAAGTTGCTCTCTTGTGTTTCCTAAAAGCCAGTATTCTCCTGAGGAGATGCTGTCACTCTCTCCTGAGTACAGGTTCAATCAAAGTGACCAAAAGGCTGTGTGGTCAGTAGGGTCTTCTGTTTTATAAAAAATTTAGCGGCGCCGGGCGGCGGTGGCGCACACCTTTAATCCCAGCACTCGGGAGGCAGAGGCAGGCGGATCTCTGTGAGTTAGAGACCAGCCTGGTCTACAAGAGCTAGTTCCAGGCCGGGCGGTGGTGGCGCACGCCTTTAATCCCAGCACTCGGGAGGCAGAGGCAGGCGGATCTGAGTTCGAGGCCAGCCTGGTCTACAAGAGCTAGCTCCAGGACAGGCTCTAGAAACTACAGGGAAACCCTGCCTCAAAAACCAAAAAAAAAAAAAAAAAAAGAAAGAAAAAGAAAAAAAAAAAAAAAAAGAGCTAGTTCCAGGACAGGCTCCAAAGCTACAGAGAAACCCTGTCTCGAAAAACCAAAAAAAAAAAAATTAGCGGGGAGATGTTGGGAGCGGTGAGACCCTAGATCCTGAATTTCTTGTAATCCCCTGATCTAAGTGCCTACAGCTGCTCTGAGCAAGAGACCTTCAGGAGTTCCTGATGGCAGGAGAGTGGTTTCTGGTGGGTTTGCCAGGGGCGTGGCTATCACTATATAATCTGCCCCTAAACACAATAAAGGGGACATTCTTGGGGAATTCAAGGATGACCTGTGTCGCTGTCTCTCTGTCTGTGTGTGTCTGTGTATTTTAACCTCCAGCCCCTTGCCCAAATCTTGCGAACTGGGTGCCAGCGCACCGAATGCAGACACGGGGGTGCGGGGCACGGCAGTTTCATTCTCAGGAAATTCTAAACGCTGTGTTAAAAGTTCTACTCTTAGTTCCTAGCTAACCTGTCACAAAGGTATTGACCGGTGGGGCTGGAGAGATGGCTCAGCAGGTAGGAGCACTAACTATTCTTCCAGAGGACACTGGCTCTGTTCCCAGCATCTACACAGTGGCTCACAACCATCTTTAACTCTTAAGTGATCCCATATCTCTTCTGAATTCCATTGACTGTTTCAGAGGATTCAACCCCTCTCACAAGCTCCTGAGGTTTATTACTACTTTTATTTGTGTGTGTGTGTGTTTGTGTATTGTGCATGCACACAAATGTATTCAAGTACGCATGTCAAGGTGTGCATGTGTGTAGATCAGAGGACAACTTGCAGAACTCAGTTTTCTTCTTGCACTATGTGAATTTTGGTGAATCATTCAATTCAGGTCTCTCTTTTTAGATTTATTTATTATATATACGGTATTCTGCCTGCATGTCCGCCTGTAGGCAGAAGAGGGCATCAGATCTCATTCTAGATGGTTGTGAGCCATCATGTGGTTGCTGGGAATTGAACACAGGACCTCTGGAAGAGCAGCCAGTGTCTTCTACAATCATTCTCAGTTTGGCTCTCCCAATTAACCTTATCCTGTTCAGCTATTGGCCAGTCAGCTTCTTTATTAAACCAATCACAGTAACATATATTCACACAGTGTAAAGGAATATTCCACATTTGACTGCCTGGACAGTCAACTACAATTTTACTATGTTAAAATTAAAACCTTTCTTTTTAATTAGACAAAAAGGTGAAAATGCTGTGGAACAATCCTTTTGTTCACTATGAGTATATATTACTTTTGTTGGTTAATAATAAGCTGATTGGCTGATGGGTAGACAGGATTTTCTGGGCAAAGAGAATGCTGGGAAGAAGGAGGGTAGAGTCTGAGGAGTCTAGAGGAGTTGCCAGCAGACATGGAGAGAAACCAGATAAACTTGCCACACCGAGAAAAGGTACCGAGCCACATGGCAAAGCATAGATAAGAAATGTGTTAATTTAAATGTAAGAGTTAGCTAGTAGTAACTCTGAGCTATTGGCCGAGCATTTATAATTAGTATTAAGCCTCTGTGTGTTTATTTGGAAGCTGCTGGTGTGGAAGGAATACTCCAGATACACCAACTCTGGTGCAGTGACTTTCATTCCTGGCATTCATTATTTACCAGTTCTGATACTTCACCTATCAATTGCATGTCTCCCTGTGGATAGCAACCTATAAACGGCAGCTTCATCTTTTTCTCTCCAATCTTGGCCTTATCATTGACTCTTCTTGCCTTAGTGATCTGTGTCCACCCTCTAGACCAACCTTAAATGTAAGGGTGCTGGTATGGCTGGGAGTGGAGCTCAGTGGTAGAGCTGTCTGTAGCTGTCAGTCACAGGCAGTTAGGTCAGACGCAGAGAGAGGTAAGGAATGCTGGTAAGATAAATAGCCATTAGGTTCTGGACCTGCAACATTCCAACACGAGTGCAGTCGCTGAAGTTCTAGTCAGTGTTGTCAGAAGGTGTGGGTCTTTCCAGCAGCCTGCCTTCATGAAATAAACCCAGTTTACTCAAGGTGTGTGCTTTTCCTCTGTGAGACTGTACTGCTCAGGAGTGTTCTGCATCCACTCAAAGATTCCCCTTTCTTGAAATTTTCTCATTGGGCTTTGTAATCAGGCTATTTGAGGAATGCTTCATTAAAATGGGGAAGATCTCCTTTTCCCTTTTCTGGAATAGTTTGCTCAAGATTAACATAATTGTTCTGTAACTTAGTTTATTCATATAACAACTGGGTCCAGAGAGGTGGCTCAGTGGTTAAAAGCACTTGCTGCTCTTGACGAGGGCTAGGTTTGGTTTCTAACACACACCTGGCCGCTCACAGCTACCGTAGCTCTAGTTCCAGGGAACCTGGCACCCTCTTCTGGCCTCCACAGGTACTACATGCACATGGTGCACATACTTCAGGCAAAACACACACACCTAAGATAAATGTTTTCAAATGATAGTCTGTGCTGAGGAGTTTCTTTTGTGGAAGCTTTAAAATTACTGCTTGCACTAGATATTTCTAAAACTATCCAGATGTTGCTGTGCTACACTAATCTCAGGAGTTGTGGGTTTCTCAAGGGTGTCTGTTTTTCAAGCTCACTGGCTGGCATGAAGGAATGCTATTATTCATTTATATTCCATATTGGTAGACTGCAATGATAGGTTTTTTGTTTGTTTGTTTTTTTGTTTTGGTTGGTTTTCCAAGACAGGGTTTCTCGGTGTAACAATCCTGGCTGTCCTGGAACTTGCTTTTTAGACCAGGCTGGCCTGGAACTCACTGAGATCTGCCTGTCTCTGCCTCCTGAGTGCTGGGATTAAAGGTGTGTGCCACCACTGCCCAGCTATGATACTTTTTTGAAATGAGTTTCCTGTTCCATTATTTTATGAGTCCATGATCCTATCTCTGTGTCCCTTCCATGCTCCAAACCCACAAAATCTGCGTGCTCAATAAAATAATTGTTGTTTTATAGATTATATGATTAATTCCATATCTGATTCATTCCCACCAAGATGGCCACTCTTGCAGGCATCCCTGACTGGGTAGACAGTGACTCAGCTGTGTGGTCAGGTGAGATCCAGAGACGATACAATAAGCATGAACTAACAGGCCCATGCGTCACTTCTGGGTCCCTGAGAGAAGGATGCAGACAAGTCTGGATGGAGACCACTGCCACTGCCACTCCAGGAGCAGATGAGGGGGTGGGAGCAGGGAGAGAAGGGAAGGAAGAGAATGATAGAGAGGAAACAGGAAGACAGTGTAGGCAGAGACAAAGTTAGGAAGGAGAGGAGAGATGAGAGGGGAAAGGAGGGAAAGAGCCTGCAGTCACTGGGTCCCTACGGTGTCCTCATGCCTTCCCTGGAGCTGTGTGGTGCAGGCTCAGAGCAAACACACAGCGAGAGAACTTGGTGATGGCCCCTGATGCCGCCCTGGGGTTTCCAGTGGTCAGCAGCTGCAGAGCTCACAGTGAGAAAGATATGAAAGAACAGACCTCATCACAATTAACCACTCAGGAAGGGAAGTCTCAACTAGGCCAGAGGTGACGGGGTGTGACTGGGCTGCAAATAGCTTAGGTCTGAACCCCAGATGGCTGTGGAGGCCAGTCTCTGCATGAAACACATCCGGATGGTGGCAGCCCTCACCACTCTTGCCCTCTGTGTGACCCAAACCCCACACACTGAGCAGTACCTTCTCCTGCATGACTGTTCTGCCGTGCGTCTTTATAATTTCCCTTTTCATGATGAGTGTGTGGTGGGTGAATGTGTGTGGAGTATGCATATGTTTGTATGGGGGTCGGTGCTCAGGTGGACGTCAGAGGACAACCTGCGGGAGTCGATTCTCCTGGCTTCAGGAATCAAACTCAAATGGTCAGACTTGGCATCAGCAAGCTCTGAGCCATCTTGCCAGTCCTAATATCCTTTAAAAAGAAAAAAATAAAACTCTGTGTGTGTGTGTGTGTGTGTGTGTGTGTGTGTGTGTGTGTGTGTGTGTGAAATGCAAGTCTGCAAATGTGTCTATCATCTAGAGGGAGGGGAAGACAGTGGGAATCCTCCATTTATGAAGTTTCTGCGTTACTCAGACAGGTCTCTCACGGAAACTGGAGTTCTCTGTACTTCAACCAGGCTGGCAGCCAGTGAGCCTTAGGGATGGCTTCCTTTCTTTAAAAAAAATTAGATAGATAGATAGATAGATAGGCAGGCAGGCAGGCAGGCAGGCAGGCAGGCAGGCAGTGTGTGTGGTGTTTGGGAGGGAGTGCCACAGCAAACATGCAGAGGTCAGAAGGCAGTCTGCACGAGTCAGGTCTCTCCTTCCATTGGATCTCAGGGACTGCACTTATTCTGCTGGGCTTGGCTGCAGATGTCCATAGCCGGCGAGCCATCTTGCTGATCCCCCATCAATCTCTGTCTCACCTACTCTACCTCCCAGACCAGGGTTGTGGGAATGCCTGGCACCACCCAGCTGTATGCATAGGTACTGGGAATCCAAACTCTCGTGGGCATTTGCAGTCAGCAAGCATGCTCATCCACTGAGCCACCTCCACTCAGCTGTACTGCCTCACACTGGGAGGTTACAGCCTCTCCCACAGCTGGCTTCAGTAAGCCACATCTTCCCTCTTGTTCCTTAGACCATCTTGTCGGGTGTTTGTTCTGCTGACGCTCTCTGTATTTCCTATGGCCTGCTTGTCTGTCTCTACCGTCTTTATAAGGAGGTTTCACAGCTGACCAGCAAGTCCCAGGGCGCCTCCTGTTGGCCCCCTGGCACTGGGATCACAGAGACATACCATGGTGCCAGTTTCTGTATGTGGATTCTGGGGATTGAATTCGGGTCCTCATGCTTGCTCAATGGGCACGTTACAGACTCGTCTGTCTGTCCAGCCCCAAAGGCCTCATTTTGACATCGTCAAGATATATAATATTAATATGTCCATTTAAGATGCACAGTCCAGCAGGGCATGGTGGCACATGCCTGAAATACCAGCCCCTGAGAGGCAGAAACAGGAGGATCAGTAATTCAAGGTCAGCCTTGGCTACATTGCAAGTTCAAGGCCAGTTCATCTTACGTGAGACTGTCTCAAATAAACCAAAAATGTACTCAATTCAGCGGCATTTAGTATATTGACAGAGTGTGCAGCTATGACCATTATTCAATTTTAGAATAGTTAATCACTCCAGATGAAAGTCCCGTTAGTGACCATTCTCTTACTATTCTCCACCGTTCACAGTCCCAATAGCCCATGATCTTCCTCCGTGCACTCCCTCTTCTGGACACTCCTCACATGTGAAGCAGCGCCCTGTTGTGACCCTCCGCCATGGCTTCATCCGCTCAGCCTATTTGAGGCCCATCGCTTGCTGTGACACACAGTAGCAGCTCACCCCCTCTACTGCTAAGCAATGGGCCTCTTGCACGGTTACCTCACAGGCGTGTACGGCTTCTGTTTGACTCCAGTGTTGTGCTGCCCTGAGCCTGGATGCACGATGTGGGAGCCTGTTTTTGTTTCTCTTCGGCATGTGCTTACCAGTAGCATTTCTGAATCACAGCAACTCTATATTTAACATTTTGAGGAACTTCCAAGCTGTTTTCCAAGGTTGTTATTATTTTTTTTTTTGGCAAGTGCTGTTCACTTAGAATCAGCAGCAAGCATAACCACTCTGGCATGCCCCACTCACTGGCTCCTGCATTTCCAGCTTGTCTTTCCTTCGTCACCATGCCGACTCCAGAATACTTGCTGCAAGTTCTGTGCATTTGCCAAGGTCCTCTCTCCTTCTCGCTCTTTCTCCCTCCCTCCCATCCCATTCCCTGTTTGGGCTCCCACAAATGTGTGTGTGTGTGGTGTGTCCCCGTGCGTGCGCGCATCTGTGCTCATGCTTGTGGGGAACAGAGGATCTTTTGAAGTTGCTTTCCGCTTTTTTTTTAATTGTTATTTGACAATTTCATAGATGTATATAAAGCATTCTGGTTACTCTCTCCACCCTCTTTTATCCAACTTCCACCGCCATCAAACCCCACCCCAACACACACACACATGCACGCATGCATGCACGTCCCTCTCCCAGATTCTGTGACTCTTGGTTTTGTTTTGTAACCCTTTTAGTTTAGCCAGGACCATAATATTTGCTCAGCTTGACATGACTCCACCTGGCTTCGTCAGGACCTGCTGTTTTGTTGTCCGGGTTCCCTGGAGCCACCTCTACCCTGTAAGACACACTAAATCCTGAGATAGTCAGCTGAGGATAGTTAGTGTGCCAGCCAGTGGTGCCCAGTCTGTCGTTTGACCGTTGCTGAACAGGTTAACAGTTTCGAGAAAGGCCAGTGTATTCTGGTCACACCTCACCTCTGTCTAGCTTAACACCCGTGTTAGACAGTTGCCGTGACAGCCCGCTGGAAGATGTAAATGAAGGAAAATTTATCTGGGTTCCTGGGTTCAAAGAAGGACCGTTCCCATCCTGGAGGATAAGATACAGATAAGCAGCAACAGAGAGGAACCATGACAAGATAAACCCCAAAGGACACAAGTCCTGTGACCTACTTCCATCTGACACCTGCCAAAAGTCCGTCTGAATTATGAACCCATCAACAGATTGCACTGATTGTCAGAGCCCTGATGAGCGACAGTCCCCCCCCCCCCCAAACATACCAAGATTGCTTGGCCATCTCCTGAGAATATTTTCTTTCAATCAAGCTGGAACAGTCAAAATCAGCCAGGCAAGATGCGAGGTCCACCTCTGGCTTCACAGAACTACTGACCACCTGTCTTTCTGCCCCACAAGACATACTTCTGTTAATACCTGCTTCGTGGTCCTGAGACTCTGTCTCTAAGTTGACGACACCTTTTCCCTCTAACACCTGTCCTCGTGCACCCGGCTTGGTTTCCCTGAGGTCTCCTGCCTCCCCTCTGCCTTCGCCTTTTCCGAGCTTGCTCCTGAGCACTTTCTTCTGGACTCACCTTCTCATTTGCTGACTTTTTCTTCACCTTTGTATATTTATTGTATTCTGTGTGTAATTAAATGCGTCATGGAGTTCTCGGTTTCATTCCTTTAGTTTTCCACTTCTAGTGTTTTCCGTTCTCGGCTGTCTTGCCTTCTTCCATCTCTCCCGCCGCAGCAAGTGTCATTGTTTTAAATGTTGGTGACAGCTCTGTGTCCTCCCCCCTGCCTGGGTGAGCCTGCATGCATTTCGTGTGCCTGTCCTTAGCGAGCAGGCCTTCCAGCCGCGTGGACGTTAGCGGCACCTCCGTGGAGCAGTCAGAAGGGCATTTCCTCTGGCGAGGCAGGAAACATTCCAGACTCCTAGAGCACACGGGTTTCGAGTCCCGTTTGTAGGATTCTCTGAAGTGTGGCCTCTTTGCCTGCTCCAGCCATCTGTTTCCAAGAGAAATGGGCCGGACTCCATCCTGTGCTGGGAGGGGGTTGGACATTAGGGCACTCGAGGTCACCCTGCCTTTCTGATCCCTACCCAGCAAGGCAGGGATTTGAGAGAGAAAAGCACGGTCTCCGTTACTTGTTCCTCTGGAATGTTCCCCTGGCCCCTGTGACAGCCTCTCAAACTTGAGTGATCTCACATACTAGATGTTGAAAACCACTTGATCAGTAGTGTTCTCGGAGGGGGCTACCCCTTATGCTCCTGTTCCACCTTACTGGCTGCTGACTCTGCCTCCACCTCAGCCAAGTCATGATGGGTGGATGCTGAGGATCACATATCAGAAGGAGCAGGATTCTCCAGCCCTCAACCGAGAGGCGCGGAGAACCCGATAGTGTGTGTGAAAGTGTGTGTGTGGTATGCGTGACAGAACGTTAATGTGTATGAGTATTTGGGTGCATGTGTGAATATAAATGTGTTTATACGCTCGTGTGTATGTGACCATTCTGTTATACACCCAACAGTGCAAAGTGTGCATGCAATTCCAGGGTCCCTATTAGTCCTAGTGTTGTGTAATCATGATTGGCAATCTAGAATGTTGTCATCAAACAACAGACCAACCAACAAGCAACAAAAACCAACACAGACCAGGTAGTGGCACAAAGCCTTTAACCCAACACTCCGGAGGCAGAGCAGGTGGATCTCTGTGAGTTCAAGGCCAGCCTGGTCTACAAAGTAAAGTTCCAGGACAGCAACACATTGGCTGTGCTCTCATTCTCCCTGCCCAGCCCTGGAGATGCTGGATCAACTTTATAAGATTTTATTGCTCTTGCAGAGGACCTGGGTTCAGTTCTCAGAGCCCACAGCTCACAACCATTCGTCCAGTTCCAGGGCCTCTGACACCCTCTGCTGGCCTTTGAAGATACTCACACATGTGGTGTGTATAGATGCATATAGGCAAGACACTCATACAGATTAAAATCAGTCTTAAGAGGGGCATCAGGGCACCAGGGCACATGCCTGTAATCTCAGCAACTTGGAGGCTGAAGTCAGAGGACTGACTGCCACAAGTCTGAGGTTTGAGACCAGCCTGCGTTACACTATAAAATACAGTCTATAAATAAATAAACGGCAAAGCAGAAAACACTGACTTCTGGGGCATGGTGTTGCTGTTGCACTCTTGAAGACACGCAGTTGTGATTTCTTACACATGACTGGGCCTGCAGTACTCAGTCATGGGACAGGGAAGCTCCTGGCCACACCCCTCTCTTGAGGATTTACACACTAGGATATGTTCTTCACTGGTAGGATGTCCATGTTCCTATAAACAACCCTACTGAGACTCATTTGGAGACACACACACACACATACACACACACATGCGCACACACACATATACACATACACAATACATACATAAACACATACACACACATAAACACATATACACACATACACACATACACACATGTATATACACACATACATATACATGCACATACATACATGCACACACTCATTCACACATATACACACATGCACACATACACGCACACATATATACACACATATATACATATACACACGCACACATGCACATATATACACATATACACACCTACATACATATGCACATATGCATGCACACACATACACACATATACAACACATATACATGCACATACATGCACACACACATACATGCATAGAGTACGAAGACTAGATAGGAAGAAGATGGAATTAGTCCAAGCAAAGAGGAGCAGGAGAGGACTCTGGGGACTGGATATGATAAAATACACTGCACATGTATGCAGTTGTCATAAGGAAACTCTTTATTATATATAATTAACATATGCTAACACTTTGAAAGGTCAGGAGTGTTGGGGCACACCTGTAATCCTGGCATCCAGGAAGTGGAGTCAGGAGGATCAGGATTTCAAGGTCAGGCTTATTCATACATAGTGAGTTCAAGATCAGCCTGGCCCAATGAGACCCTTCTTGGAAAAGGAAAATGGGGGTAGGGGAAGAATAGGGAGAGCATCAGATGGGCCCAGAGCAAATTCTGCCTTCTTCCCCACGGTAGCCAGGACAACTGTGGATTGTGTACTCAGGCCACAGGACGGGGGAGCAGGCAGCCAGTGGCCCTTGAATGGAGCCAAGACATTCCTTCTACCCCCCTTTGGGAAAAGCACCGGGCCCCACTTCCAGACACCTGCAGGGTCTGTCTCTGTCCAGCAGCCTCCACACTGTGGAGAAGGGACCTCGCTTTTGATCAGGGCCCTTGTCCACCTGCTCCTTTTTGGCTCCATCCCAAGATTGGGCATGGCCACATGGGCTCCCGGCACCAGCGTGGCCACATGGGCTCCCAGCACCAGGCAAAGCCAGAAGACCAGCTGTTTGCCAAGCTGCTGATTCTAGCTTCCAAGCCAGCTGCCGGTAGGTAGAAAGAAAGGCTGCCTGCCAACCTCATTGGCCAGCAGAGAGAAGAAGTGCCTACCCTCCACTGTGGGGCCAGAGAGGGGCTGTTATAGTGTCCAAGCCCGTGGGCAGTCACAAGCTTCACACTGTGATCCCCAAGACACCACACAACCCTGACCTCTGGCGCCTGTCAGTGTGTCTGTTCACAAATTCCCTTTAGCAGGTGTGTTTAAGTTAAATCTGGAGCGTGAGTCCTGGATTTAGGGGAGACCCTAAATGCAGCCCCTAAGTGTTCTTGAAAGGCAGACAAGCTATGGGAAGCAGGTCACTTGGAGTCCGGGCAGGAAGACTGATATGGTCCCTCCCTCCAGGCAAGGAATGCCTGCTGTCACGGGTTGTCCGGAAGTGCCCTCCCCCACCCTTGCTAGGAGCACTACGTTGCTGCTGGCTTGCACCTGGATTTTGAATTCTGACCTCCAGAGATTTGTCTGTTTGAAGGCACCTGGTTGGTTTCTGGATTTTCGCGCCACAGCCCCAGGGCGGCTCATACAGATGTCCGGGGCTACAGTGCACGCCAGGGGGCTATGCGCTCTGCTAGTCCCAGGGCCCCGCACTCCAGCACAGAAGAACAAACTATGTCTTGTCACTATCCATTGAGTCCCCCAGACCCTGTCCACACACCAAACAGCTACTGAACCATACTCAGGAAATCCACGCCTCCCTGGTAGGAACTGGCGATTTGGGCCCTGAGTACAAAGCCAAGGACGCAATTGGCCCTTTAAAAGGCAGAAAATGGCTACTAGATAGGGTGAGGGAAGCAGGAAGACTATCCAGTGAGCAAAGAGGCCAGCTTGCTGTAGGTTGCCACGGCAAGTTTAATGTTTTTCTGGACAGAGCAGGGCAAAGCCCAGGTGGCCTAGTGGGCGTCTGCTGCAGGCCACACCCAGGGGAACTGGCTTGCAGAAGCCCCTTCAGAGGTGGTCTCTGCAAACACTGAGGCCCGAACAGTCAGACGCCCAGGGGCCAGCAGGCAGCAGCAAACAAGGGTTGGTTGGCACAAAACTGCCAGTACCCAGGCCCTGGTCATCAACACGGGCTGAGATGGGCAAAGGACACGGGTTCTCTGAGATCTGAGAATCAGCCCTGAAGCTGTCCCTGAGTCTGGTGGCAGGATATGAATTTCATGTTTCCTCTTCTAACACATCAGAAGTGACCTAGACATAGGTAGGATGTACTCTCTAGCTTTAATTGGCTCTCCCCCAGCTCCAGGACCACGTTTGCCATAGGTGTTGGCTAGAGCTGCGTCAGGCTAGGTGTACCATCAGACTCATCAGCTCCTGCAGGCTAACGTATCAAGCACCCAGACAGGACACCTGACCAGCGAGAAGACGGGACACAGGCTGCTGAGGGTCAGCTTGATGGACCCCAAATCAAAGGCCTGCTGCCTTCCATGGCTGATCCATCTGGAAGGAGAAACGGGGAACTGGTCTCACAACAGGCAGGGGGGCGAACCCACTGGGGTTCCAGAGCAGCTCAGGGAAGTGGAGGAGAAAGCGAGAGAGGTGCTGGGGTACGCTAGGAGCTTTCTTTCTTATAGAGAAATCTGCAGGTACAGGAATCCCTGAGGTCCCCAGCCGCTGGCCAGGAGCCTGCGAGTTGGAGCGAGCCGGATACTGTCCCCAGCCCGGAGTCAAGCACAGTGGGCCTGCTGCCCCTCTTGAGAGCTGACATTTGTTGCCCTGCCCTCACCCTTTCACTATTGTGGCTCAGAAAGACTGACAGGACCCTGGGCAAGGCTGCGGCAAGTCCACAGAGTTTAGAGGTCAGTCCTACTGTCCCCAAGAAAACTCACGCATGGCCTAATAGAGTGAAGTCAGCTATGGTTTCCAAACCCACTAACTGGTGGCTCCTCCATTGTCATCCCATGGATCCATCCAATGGATCCTTTAGATCCTCTGTCTCTCTCTCTCTCTCTCTCTCTCTCTCTCTCTCTCTCTCTCTCTCTCTCTTTCTCTCTCTAAGAGCCAGCTGGCTGAAAGGCCAAAACTAACATTGCTTTCCTGTCTCTTTTCTGTTTTACTTTGTTGCTTTAAACCCATGGCATTTACTTAATTACGTCCAGGGAATGGGAACACACAGGGGCTGTGCTTTGGAGCACCCATGTGGCCGCAAGACAGCACACCACAGGGTTGTCTAAGGCTTTGTACACAGGAGCTGGAGGTCCCCAACAGCCTCACAGGCACCCCGCCCAATGATTTCATCTATGGAGAGCAGCAGCCAGACCTGGGAGCACATGGCCCTTTGGGCTTCCCAGCGGCCATGGGCATCTTGTCAAAAAAAACAAAACTGAGAAAACCGAGGCCAAAGAGGCCAGGACTGAGAGGAGAGGCGAGATGGTCAGCCTGGGGCAGGACTCCAGTGTCCACAGAATGCAGGGATGGGCAGGGGTGACAGGCAAGGAGGTCATCAGTCTGGGACAGTCCTGCGGAGGGTGGCGGCTAGGGCTCGAAGGCTGGCTTGACCAGGTAGCCACTGAAGGTGATGTAGGTGTCAAACTCATCGCTGAAGATGGCGTTCTCGCGCTCGCCCTTGAAGAGCCGCACCCACACCTCATCCTGCTCCCGCAGCTCCAGCATCAGGCTCTGACTTTGCATGATGCTCCGGTCGCATCACACTGCGCATACAGGATCACCACCTCCTCCTCGTTCTTCATGACGTGCAGGTTACGTCTCCTTCTGGTTCCAAGTGTGCACGTTGAGGCGTGAAGAAGTAGATGCCTGGCACGTAGCAGTAGAACTTGCCCGTGAACATATTGAAGTGTCGTAGAGGTCACAAACTGTGTGTCAAAGACCACAGGCTGGAAGTATCGTTACTGTGCAGGGGCTTCTTCCGGCCCACAGAGAAGGATGCGTAATGGCTCTTGCAGCGGTCTCCAGGGGCCCCCATGGATCCCTTCTGCCCTTTGGGGCCAATATGGCCCCTGGCACCCGTAGAACCTGTTTTACCGTATTTCCCCTGGAGGCCTCGATCCCCGCGGTTCACCTTTCTCACCTAAGGCGAGAACAAGAAGAGATGAAGCCCAAAAGAGGTCAGTCATGTGACTCCAATCCCAGCCCTGACCTGGGCATCCTGCTAATGCCCCTTAGCAGGAGGCTACTGGGCAAGGGAACATTTTGGTTCTCCTATCCTTAGAGCTTAATGTTTCTCACTGTGAAGGGTTGCTCTATTTTCACCCAGGAGGCAAAGCCTTTTCATTTTCTTTCTGCAAAGTCCTGGCAAAGAACAAAGGAACATATGGGTTTGTCCACCAGCAACAGGCTCCGCGGCCCAGGCCTGGCTCACTCTGAGAAAATGGACTGAGATGTCAGAAGTCAGAGCAGGGTCCAGGCTGCAAGCGTCCCCCTGGGGTTGTATGACGTGTCTAGGAGGGAGGGCACAAGCACCGCAGAGAACGAGCTTTGTCAATACAACGAGCCAACCCCTGCCACCCGGGGTGGAGGCGGAATCTCCAGGCCCCTCCTTATGTATGTGCATTGTGTGGCGTTTGTGTCCACATGTGACATGTATGTGTACACACCCCTACAGGCAGTGTGAGAAGATGCTGGGTGTCCTCTTTTCTCTTTTCCACCTCACCTTTTTTTCATCTTAATTTATTCATTTTTTATTTTATGTACATTGGTTGTTTTGTTTCCCATGGATGTCGGATTCCCTGGAAACTGGAGTGCAGGCAGTTGTAAGCTGCCATGGGGGCGGCTGGCGGAACTGAACCTGGTCCTCTGAAAAGCAATCGGTGCTCTTAACCATGAGCCACCCACCTTACCTTTTGATGTCAGGTTCCTCATTGAATCCCACTGCTTCAGGAAAGCCTGGATTCTAAGAATCTGCCTGACTCTGCATGACTCTGCCCCTCCCCATGCTGGTTACAGGCACTTGTAGCTATGCCTGGTTTTTACGTGGGTGCTAGGGATTTGAACTTGGGTCTTCTTGCTTTCTCAGCAAGTGCTCTTACCCAACTGAGCCATCTCTGTGGGCATCCTCTGAGGTCCTCTTCTGCTCATAGAAAATGCTCAGATGACAGCCCTCTAGATGACAGCCCTCCTGCGCTCTGCGACCCTGGTCCTGCCCAGCCCCCACTCAGCAGGATCTCCCTCTCCGTCTGATATAGAGCAGCCCCCCCCCCCAGAAGTGCTACCAGCCATCTCACCTTTCAGGATGGTGATGTTGATTTGGGGGGTGGTGGATTGTCTGGTAGACAGGCGTGCCGGGGGTCACAGCATCGGTAGCACCTGGACGTGGGGAGGTTCTTTGCCCTGGCTGGGGGTATGCTTCTCATGTGTTTCTTCATCCCTGAGGGAATAAACCCCACAAAATGATAAACTCTTTGAGTTAGGAGCTCTTTTCTGTTGGACCAGGGCTTGGCTCCTCTTGGCTCGCCTTCCCTGGATATGCAATGCTCTGATTAGCATAGGCATGGGAGAGAATCCTGAGATTCTGACTGCAGATAACACACACACATACACACACACACATACACATGCATACACACACACGCAGACATACACATGCAACACACATTGCACATACATGCACACACTCACATACACGTGCACACACACATAATATACACCACAGGCAAACATAATGCACACACACACACACACACACACACACACCACCCATCATAGTAGTAATATATCCAAAGCAAAGACAAACAAAGGACAATGACCTCAGGACTTTGGTGGGAGAGATCTTGCCTGCAGGGATCAGGGTCTTTCCATGGTCACGAGCTGGGCTGTGAAGCTAGAGCACAACCTACCAACAACTTTCATTTGTAAACAATTACACTTCATCTCTGGTGCCCCTGGGCTACAGCAGCCGGGGACAGCAAAGGCCTGTACACCACCATCATCATGGTCACGTGCAACACTGCACCTGAGAGGTGTCCTAAGTAAGCTGACCCTCCCTCTCCCATCCTGATACACGGTTCCCCCCAGGACCATCTGGAGCATGGATCACCACGCATCCTGAGTCAGCCACATGAAAACCCAGTTCCTGGAGAAAGATTCACCCACACGTCTTTCCCTAAGCTTCAGACTCCTGCAGGAAGCCTCCATTCCACCCAGTTCAGCAGGGCCCCACAGACGACATCACATGTCCAGGAATTGAAGGCGGCCTCATAATGACTCTTTGCCTATGACATCTGCTTTTTTCTAACATATTCTAGTGGCCCATAATGGAGCCTTCTGCATCCCTGAACTTCCCTTCATATCCAGCACGTCCTGGGGAGTTGACTTCTACCCCAGGCACCCCCAGGCATCCCAGGCTCTGATTATGTCTAAGGCACCATGTGGACTGGACAGGAAGTCCTGGAATTGTCTTCCCAGTAGTGAGGCACTCTCTGATGCTTATAGCGTTCCTTCTAGAATACCCTCTGAAACAAACCTCTCCTGCAGACTACCTGGTCCCTCCAGGATCCTGGCACCACACTCCGCTCAGCCACCTCAGCTTCACACTTCACAACCCTCCCGCTCCCAGACTCCAGCTCCCCCCACCCCCAACCACCCTCCCCTTCTGCACTACCCATCCCCCTCTGCCTTTTCCTCCCTCACGCAGGAAGGCTCTGGTACCAGCACTGCGCAGGAGGGCTCTGGTACCAGCACTGAGGGTGCAGCCCTGCTTCGGAGGTCTGGATTGTGGTGTTGTCTGTCTCCCTGTGGCCCTTAGGGTTTCTAGAAGCCAGAGTCTGTCCTCCAAGTGCCAAGTGCTTCCTCCAGGACCCTAGGATGATGCATGACATGACAGATGACAGCTGCTAATTAATCAATTGTCGGCTGCTGAATGAAAACAGGGGAGAGGAAGAAGAAACAAAGGAATGGGTTTCTCGGCCCCAAATCCTGCCTGGAACCTTGAATATTAAATTAACCCAATGTTCAGGAGAATGAAGAAATCCAAAGCCAATGTGGAGCCTTGTGCAGACTTTTTACTATCAAGGCACACCTTGGCCCTGCCCCCTGGGAACCTGGCACAGTGCCCTGAATCACGCTTGTGTGCATGGCAGAAATAGCCTGTCCTTTCCAAGAAGGACAAGCTCTGACTACTCAAGTTCTCTCTCTGAAGAGGCAGGCAGATCTTTGCCTCTCTCTCTCTCTCTCCTCTCATCTCTCTATCTCTCTCTCTCTCTCCTCCTCTCTCTGTCTCCTCCCCCCATTCTCTTGTCCCCTTCCCATCCCTCTTTAGCTCAATAAACCCCACACTCAAGCTTTGTCTGCATGGCGGTGTATTCTCTCACCTGCTGCTAAGGTCCCCACACAGACCTCTAGAATCTAATATTGATGTCCCTACAAAGTATCTCCCATAGCCTTGGGTCTGTATATCACTGAGGGTCACAGACATGAAGGCAAGTGACACCCTGACATCCTTTATAATCTTTTGGGGGAAAGCTGAGACCTGGCCTGCCTGGTCACTCTCACCAGCACATTCTGACCTGGGAGGCAGATAGGCTCCCTGGGGGTAGACAGACAGAATCCCTGGTGAGTAGAGAGATAGAATCCCTGGTGGGTAGACAGAGAATCCCTGGTGGGTAGCAGACAGGGAAAGAAGCCATGGGTAAGTACCTAAAGATGGCGAATTTCCATGGCTGGGCTTCTTCCTCATCCTCTTGACCTGAGACCAAAGCCTGACAGTTTCAGAAAAACCATTATAAGCTTTGGTCCCCCACCAGCAGGACCCCCTGCTGACAGACTGGATCAACAGGTTCAAGGCCAGCTCAGGATGTGGTCACAAACAAGTCGTGGGCCAATCAACCATCCTTTCTTCAAACTAAACCAACCCCTGAAACTGAGGAGAGAAAACTCCAGGAGACTTTCAAACACCAGCCCTGGAGAAGAGACAGGATTGTTTCGGCTTTCCGAGATCTCCCTCTTGCAAAACAAAGGTGTTTTGAACCTCTGTGTGTATGTGTGCTTCCCTGCGTGTCTGTATCTCCTCACCCCCAGTAAAGCCATCCTTCAACTGCTGCTGCTGTCTGACGGTGTCTGAGATTCTCTGCCGCAACCTGTGTGCTTGAGATTTTCCCTGGTTTTTGTCCGTTGTTTTAAGTCTTTAACTAGCAGAGAAACACAATTCTGATTAAGACCCCTAGACAGTCTTGCCATTTATAAGTGAATACGTTGTTGAGGCCACTGTCCCTGTCTCCTGCTTGCCCGTGTACCCAGTAGCCCTGGTACATTTTCCCAGGAGACCAAGCTAGAAGGCAAAGGCAACTGGAAAGGCAGACCAGGTGCCTTTTCATTATAGAGATGTAAAGTTCGTTGCAGACTCGGCTACCCCTGGTGTTAGAGTGAGGCTGGATCACCATCCTCAGAGACAGACAAGATGCCCAAAGTCACCCAGAAGGAGAAACTGTTGGAGGAAGTCGCTTGTTGGTTCCCGGCTGCTCAGCCCCAAAATAATCACACAGAAAACTGTATTAATTAAACCACTGCTGGCCCATTAGCTCTGGCTTCTTATTAGCTAACTCTTTCACTGCCTTTCTGGCCTCCAGGGACCAACCTCCCTAAGGACCACATCTCAGCTTCCGCTTTTGCCCCCTGGCAGCTCTAGGCACCAGCCCTGGAGTTCCCAAACCTCACACGCTGACACTGTCACCTCAAGAACCCCTGCCAGCGTGGTGTCACAGCCCCTCACCTCTTCTCATGGTCCAAAGGACGGTGCAGCTCCTCTTTCTCTTCCCACTCCAGCTGTTCATGCTGACCACGGGGCACAAGGCTCAGGGCTGGGCCCCAGGCAACAGCCAGCAGGCAGGCAGCATCCCAGCGTGACTCCCCGTCCATAGGAGCCCATCTTTCTGCTAAAATACAAGGAGAGGGTGTCGGTTAGGAAGGAACTCTACAAAGAAACAACCGATGGTGAGAACTGCTTGCCTTTGTGTGGCACTGCGCGCGCGCACGCGCACACACACACACACACCACCACACACACACACACACACACTGGAGTCCACAGGAACTACAGACACATAAGCACAGTTTCACCTGTGCCAGTCTCTCAGGAAGGTGGCCTTATCACCTGGGCCCCTTACAATAGGCAGAATAATACCAAGTGAGTCCAGGGCAGCTGCTAGTCCCTCCCCCCAGAGGGGTTTGTGGGCAAAAACTGGCTACCACTGTTTTCTGCCAGCAGGGGGCGCTGGGGCGAGTGTTCATTTACAAGTGATGCAGTGAATGTCTACCCAGCCAACCTTCTCCTGTCTTACAGCCCCCCCCACCTGCCAAGCAAAGCTTGGGGAGGACCCTCATCTTCCGATATGGAGCTCATCCTTCAAGCCATTCCTCAATCCTAGATGCTTCCCCACCACTGGCTAACGAAAGTGGGCGGCGGAGGGGGGTGTTCCGAAGTACATATTTAAATTTCTTTATCTTCCTAAGTGCACGGCCTGGGGAAGCAGAACCAGGGCCCTCTTCCCCTTTGGCTGCACAGCACAGTCTATGGTCCAGTCCTTGGTTTCTCAACCTAGGGATTCCTCTTAAACTTCAGCTTCTGGTTGAGCTGACCAGGGCAAGGCCTCGGGGGTCTCTGTTTTCAGGATATCCTGGTACTGCCGAGGGTCTGGCAACAGACACTTTGCATGCCACATTCTAGTCACCCTCCCCCGGCCGCTGGCACCTGTCAGCAGGCCTGCATGCCGGCTCCTTAGCCTGGAGCACCTTTGTCCTGCTTGGATTGATAAGCAGCAAAGGGCCTGGCAGTGGCACCAGGCACCCGGTGCCTCCTTGCAATTAATTCTTTCGGGCCCATGAGGTAAGGGTAGGTCTGAGAACATGTCCTCATTCAGTCACTTCTATCCTACCCAGGCCTCCTGTGATCCCGTTGGCTAATCTTTCCAGGAGACGATTATCATTCATTAGTATGCCTGTGAATAATAAGAAGAGAGGGGGCTGGAATGATCTTTCGGTGGGCAAAGCGCTTGCCTTTCAGCACAAGGAACTGAGTCCCTTCCCTAGAATCCACATTACAAATCAAAGTAAATAAAAGCTGAGTATGGTAGCCGGTACTTACAGCCTCAGATCATGAAGTCAGAGACAGGCAGATGCCTGGAGCTCACCGGCCAGCCTTACCTATTTGATGAGTCCCACGCCTACGGAAGACCCTGTCCCAAAAGACAAGGCAGCCAGCGGTGGTGGCAGTGGTGGCACACGCCTTTAATCCCAGCACTCAGGAGGCAGAGGCAAACGATCTCTGTGGGTTTGAGGCCAGCCTGGTCTGGTCTACAGAGTGAGTTTTAGGACCAGCCAGGGTCATACAGAGAAACCCTGTCTTGGAGGGAAAAAGGTAGATAGTATCTGAGGAAGAAACAACTGAGTGTATCCTTTAGCCTTCATTACATGTTCACATGCACACAGGAGACCTGTTCCTCCACATACCTGGACATCCACAGCACACGAATGCACACGTCCAGGACATACAGGAGGGACAGAGGAACAGAACTGCTAGCCTAGAGCCCTACCCCCTAGGCGCCTGGCTACCCTGGAGCACAGACAAGCAAACTTGGGTGACACCAGCCCAGCGGCCCTGTAAGACCCACTTCATACTAAATGCTGCCTCTTGTTCATGCCCTCCCAGCCCTGACCTGGAAACCTCCCTGTTCCGTAGTTTCTATATCAGGCAGTCTCAGCCAATGGAGACTTTTGCTTGGCCCTGCAACTCTCCGTCACAATGGATGTCCTGGCCCAGCCAAGTGTCCTGCGCATCCTGGACTCCGCGAAGTACTCAACAAATATTTATCGAGCTAAGTTCTCTTGAATCTGTTTATTTCTCTATTTCTGTATTTCCTGTTTCCCCCTGGTATCTTCTTAATTATGCTCCCCGCCCCTGGAAGGTCAAGCTTGCATCTGGCAAAAGGAAGTTTTTCTTTCTTTAAGCTTGGATCTGTTTGGGTTTTTGTTGGTTTTTTTCTTTATTTCTTTTTCTCACTGTGTAGCCCGGGTTGGCTTCAAATTCTCAATTCTCCTGTCTCAGGTTCCTAAGTGCTGGCAGTGTAGTTATGCACCTCCACACTAAGTTTAAATTTGATTTTCTATAAATCTAAATATATATATATATTTATACATATATGTAATGAAATCATACAAATATGCACATACATGCATGCATACATATATATTGATAAAATCCATGTATGTTTGGGGACATATGAATGGAAGTAGACAAAAGCTACCTTTGGCTGTCCTAGCCCAAGGGTTCTAGCTGACATTTGAAGCTGAACAGTCCCCCCTTATATTGGACCCTGTCCTGTATATTTCAGGGTGCTTTGTGGGATCCCAGCCTCTACTCCAAAATGCTGTTTAGCACCCTGTCGGTTTGTAACAACCAAGGACTCCAAGGACACTGCCCTCTGTCTTTCCCCTAAGGGCAAAATTACTCCCATCCGGGGAACCCAGTGCTGTGGCCCCATGCAATGCTGGTGTGCCTCTTTCCCGTCAAGAAGGGAATTATAAACCATATTTGTCAGAAAAGAGGTGCCCAGAGCTGGGCTAGAAATGAGACATGGGCTGGAGAGTCAGGTAACAGCCCCCATGGTATTCAGAGGCTCCACTGATGGCAGTGAGGTGGGCAGAGTGGTACCCCTAACATGCGCTGTGCCCATGCACAGGCAAACACACACACACGTGTACATGTACACGCACACATGCACACACACACATACCGTACGCACACACACTGAACCTCCTTTGCAAGTTCAAAATCAACCCAAGGCTGATGAACTTTCTCCTCCTCCACACCCTCTTAACAACCATTTAGCCAAAATCCTAAAGCAAAGTCGACTACCTGGTCAGATTAGGATCATTTTAGTTCACGTTTGAGCAAAACAAGTATTGCCCCAGCACCTAACCAAAATTTGCCCACAGATCCCCTGTCTCCATTGGCAGCACAGAGTCGGTCTCCCCACAAGGGGTGCCGCTTCCCTGCGTGAGGCCATTGTGGGATACGCTCCCACACAGAGAGGTAGGTTCAAAGAAGGCCAGGACACCCTGACCATGGGCGTTCATGCCCCCAGCCAGGACTCATACAGACTGTCTCTAGGTTGTGCTGTAGTAAGAGTTCCCTCAAGGCAACCCCAGCATGACCCTCCAGGTCTTTCGCAGCCCCTCCCGTCCTTGTTCCCTGTCAAGGAGAGCTGAGTTCCACGGGAAACTCCGTTATCATATTCCCTCCCTCTAAGTTCCACAGAAGCTGCAGAGCAGAGCCCAGCACCCCTTCCTCAGCCCACCCCAACACTTCACCCCCAGCAAGGGGAGTCTCCCTTTGCAGAAGAAGTTACAGCTACTTCAGGAAGGGGGCGGGGCACGGGCATGTGAGGGCATGGGAGAAAAATCCTTGCTGGGATGTCTTATCCCTTCCCATGACTCTTGTGGTAGGTCCTTTACGGAAAACAGTTTTCATCCGCCAGCTCAGTTCCTATGTCCCCATTGTGCCTGTGTGTGTGGATGGTCTCCTGGAGTGTGAAGCTGCCCTGTGTGGGTTGGCCCCTGGTATCCTCCCCCCACAACACCTCCCCACCTCAGCTCAGTGCCATTGACAAAAGCATTTTGTAAACACTGTTTTCTTCCTTAATCCTCATCGGGTAAGCAGCCAGCGGTTCAGAGAGGCGGAGAAGCCTGTAATCTCCTCCAACAGCCAGGAGCCCTGGGAAGGAGTCAGAGCCGCCCTCTCAGCTGGCAATTTAACACAGGCATGGCTTACGGCCATGTCATTGTGGCAAGAGTTGGGGTAAGGGTGGAGGAGGTGATTCAGCCATAAATTAAAGTTATTCCCGATCTCAATGTCTAGCAGTCCAGGGAGAGAGAAACAGACAAACGCTCAAGACTGGATGACGAGGGATGAGCAGGGAACTTCTAGAACCTTGCTCTCAGAACCAATTAAAGTAAAACTCCAGTTAAGCACTAAGCTATGGGGGGTACATACCTATAATCCCAGGATGTATCAGGAAGAGGCAGAAAGAGCTCAGGACAGTCTCCGCCTCCCCATCACCGGGATTTACTCTGCAGTCACCGGCACTGGCATTTTTTACACAGATTTGAGGCTCAAAGTCTTTGTGCTTTTAATGCAAGCGCTTTGCCAACTGGACTATCGCACCTGCCCAGAAGATCTCAAGTCTGAAAGCTAGTCTGGGCTACTTAATGAGACTATCTCAAAGGGGCTGGGGTTTAGGTCGTTGCAGAGCACCTGACTAACATGGACAAGGTACTGGATTCTATCGATAGAAATAATAATTAAACTGAAATTCAAAGTTCTGCTCCCCAGGCAGGCCAGTCACGTCCCAAGCTCTGGGCAATTGCGTGCATGGCGGTTATTGCTGCCATATTGGCACAGTACAGTGAAGAACATATTGGGCATGGCTGTCAGGTCCAAGGGGGACTCTGTTCTAGATTAAGATGAGGCCGGCGTGGGAGGAGGCAGGAGTTATGAACGGAAATCTGGGAATCATTTAGACTTCTTCCTCCCTTGTATCGGCCCACATCTAATCCACCACCCAGCTTCCTTTCACAGCCTCGAAGGTCGTCTGTCCTACTGTCACTGACCCTGCCAGATGATTTCCAGGGGCTCTGGCTGCCTCCCAGACAAGCATCTTTGTCCAGCTTTGCCGGGGCCTGGACAGCGCCCTAACGTTTCATACTCATTTCCCAGGAAGCCTGGCAAAGATAGGACTGGAACACCCCCCCCCCACCCGTGCATCCACAATGGCTTCAAGCTGCTCCTTGTTTGAGCATGGCACTGCCACCCCCTCCACACTGCCGCCTTTTCTCATGCATGCACTAGGAAGCCAGGGCCTTCCCACATCTGCCTTGGCCCTGGGTAGAACTGACTTCAACCACTGGGGAGTGTAAATCACCCGTGTGAGGCCCGGATTCAGCCAAGGAAGAGGAAAAGCCACACTGAGGTGGCATTCAGGTTTCCTAACATGACATCAGTGCTTAGGCATCTCCTTTATCATGAGATCATTTATTCCTCAAATGCCCAAACGGGAAGAGCTAGAGCGTGGTGGAGTGACTTCCAGTCCGTGGTGAGCCCTGAACGTGCTTTGTTCTGGAAGCCTCCTTCAATATGTGATTCCGCTGCTTGGACTCAGCAGCCCACGCTGGCTGGTTGGAGGTTCTGCCTCTTCCCCCAGCTGCTTAATGATGGCAGATGGCCTCATGTGTGTTTCAGGCCTACCACCTCCCGAAATCAACGCCCTTCCCTTTTATATCTTTTCCTGTTCCCTGTCTTGGAGAAGGGGGGCTTACTTTTTTAAGGTTTGGGGGTTTCCTCCAAGCCAAAGCCCAGGGAGGGAGAAGGGGGAAATCCTTCAGGACAGCCAGCTTTTGAGCTCAGAACTCTTTGTCCCTGGATGCGAGTGAGGTTTTGTCTGGGGCAAAACCGAGAAAGGAAAGATCAGGATTTCTCTGTCCAAAGCAGCTCCCTCCTCTACACCCTGTCAAGAAGACTCACCAGGAGCAGCCTGCCCAGGCCCTGCCATGTGGCTGTCAGGCCTCCAGCCCCAGTGGCACCTGACCAGCCCAGCCTGCAGGGCTCCATGCTTCCTCAAGAAAACAAAGATCTCCTTGAGGAGCACAGCTGGCCTTAGGTCACCTCCCAGATGGGCTCCCTCCGCTGGGAGCTCACCCTTCTGTGAGAACTGTCTGAGAGCAAAGAAGCCCCAGGAGCTTGTGCCAGGGCCCCCACTCTGCAGGTGGCCTGGCTCACGGCCCATTTCTTTGGCACCAGCAATGATGCTGCCCTGGGGGTTGACCACTCCCAAGACCCAGGGAAAAAAGAACCTGGGGATTCTGCTGCCCTGGCTCTAGCATGCCCGGCCCTCTGCAAGCAGCACAGACTGGCCTTTGTCTGGGTCCCCCAAGCCTGGACATCCCCCAGCACTTCACAGGAACCGCCTGAGGATGCTCTCCAAGAGGAAAGGCTGCCCTCTACCTAGAGGCTCCTGGGTAAGCATGGAGTTTCTCTGTGTAGCCCTGGTTATCCTGGAACTCACTCTGTAGGACCAGACAGGCCTGGAACTCATAGAGATCCACCTGCCTCTGCCTCCCAAGGACTGGGATATAAGACTTGAGCCGGCTCCACCTGGCCCAGCATCTGTCAATCTTGCTACTACCTATTCAGCCCAGACTGTTCACACCACACTCACCACCTGGTGGTACCAAGTTCTCTGCAATGCCTGAGTGCTTTAATTATTTATTTTGTTGTTGTTACGTCTTGAGAAAGGGTTTCTGCTCTGTAGCCCACTTACTATGTAGACTCTATTCTCATGGCAATCCCCCTGTCTCAGCCTCCTGAGTGCTGGGATTTCAGGTGTAAGAGACCACGCCCAATGTAAATGCTTTGAAATATCTACCAGTTGGGCCTGGAGCGATTAAGAGGACTTCCTGCTCCCAGCAAAACCCCTGTAACTTCTGTTCCACAGGACCTCTGTCTTCTGGCCTCCAGCGGCACCCCACACACGTGTAGAATGCACTCACATAGAAACATGTACATACGCATACGTAAAGACAAAAATAAGGGCTGAAGAGATGGCTCAGAGGTTAAGAGCATTGAGTGTTCTTCCAGAGGTCCTGAGTTGAATTCCCAGCAGCCACATGGTGGATCACAACCATCTGTAATGAGATCTGGCTCCCTCTTCTGCTGTGGTGCGCAGGCCACATTCAGGCAGAATACATAAATAATAAACCTTAAAAAATTAAAAAAAAATCTTTGAAACACCTCCAGTTTGGGCACCCCCTTCATTTATACAGGTTCTGACCTACCCTGTCTATTGAATTTACCTTTTCTTAGAGAAGGAAGGAAGGAAGGAAGGAAGAAGGAAGGGGGACGGAGGGGAAAGAGGGAGGAAGGAAGGAAGGAAGGAAGGAAGGAAGGAAAGAAAGAAAGAAAGAAGAAATAAGAAGAAAGAAAGAAAGGAAAGAAAGAAAGAAAGGGAAAGAAGAAGCCTTGAACTTATTGGCCCAGGCTGGCCTTGAGCTCCCCACCACCCTGTTCTCAGGCCTCCCTGGTGCTGAGCATCCACGGATCTCCCTTCTTGGTCTCCCCACAAGACAATTGCTTTCCAAGGTGTTTCCTCAGCTCTCAGCTCCTCTTCTCCAGATCCTTCTGCCTGTCATGCCTTTAACGGACAACCAACCCAACCCATCCTCTCCCGGTAGTGCTGAGCCTCCCACGTCTGTGATTTTCAACACACCAGCCCACAGGGCTGTTTTAATTAGTTGAGACTAAACACCATAAACACTTCACGCTGTGGCAGATGCTTTTCAAGCTTCCCACCAGACTAGTGGCCACCAGACTGGGCAGCCCGGCTAGTTGGACTTCTTCTGACTATGGCTTTGATCAGGGAGGCTCTTTATCTGTGTTCCCAAATGCCTGCTTGGTGACCCTAGTATGCCCTACCATGGGATTAACTCCAATTAACACACGCTGTCTCCCTGTTCCCACAAACCTGACTTCTCCCTGCTTGGGCTAGCAGTTGGGTGAGAGACGGCACTGTTCCTTGGGCCGAAAGTGTGGAAGCTGCTAAGACCCATACTTTTCATGCACCTTCCACACCTAAGCCATTGCCAAGCTCCCAAAGGTCTCTGCCCCTTGCATCCCGCCTACACCAGGTCTTCCTCAGATGGTCCAGGGTCTCCCAGCCTCCCAGAGGCAGCTTTAAGATGCAAATTGGAGCATCCTTCTGGACTTCAAGGGTGTCGGGTGACAAGAAAGGAAATGTGTAAATCCTGAGCATCAACATTGACCTCTTCCTTCCCCATCACTCAGCTACCTACGAGGGGTCTTTAGATGGATGCCCCTGATACCCTCTCCCCAGCCATGTCTTCAGAAACCGGCCCTCCCTCAGCAGCCTTCCTGACTGCTCCACTGTTGCTGACCCTTCCTCAGCATCTAGTACAGAGCTGCTCTGTGATTACTGGTGTCCTGATTGAGTTCCCAGGAATTATGAACTCCTGGAAGATGGGACTGTATCATTCCTACACCCTTTGGCATCTGGTGTCACTTTAAAAATATTTATTTTTAGTGTGTGTGTGTGTGTGTGTGTGTGTGTGTGTGTGTGTGTACTGCATGTGTAGGGATGTTCAGGGAAGCCTGAAGATGGTGCTGGACCCCTTGGGTTAGAGTGACAGGTGATTGTGAGCCACCCAATCTGAGACTTGTATCCTCCACAAACCAGCAGCCACTTAGCCACTGAGCCATCCCTCCACGTCCACTTTGTGTGATTTTTACTGCCGTCAATCCCAAGTGCAAAAACACCACGTATCTTTAAATGTTCAGATGAGGCAAGGTCCATGAGAGAGAGAGAGCCACGCACTATTAAGTGTGACCTGAGTTCTCAAGCTAGCTAACCTTTCCCAAATGTCTCCCTTCTCTGTACTCAAAAAGCTGCCTGCTTCTAAGACACCCCAACTCTGCACCTCCTTAGCCAAGGTTACAACCCAGAGGCCACCAGGAAGACAGAGCCATTAGATGACAGTAGCCAGTTGCGTGAGAACCCGAGACCAAGGCTGCTGGTTAGAGGTACACTCACCCACAAGGAAGTATAGGGGTTGTACTAGCCGGAAACCCCTGGTTCTGGCTAAAGGAGGAGGAAGGAGAGACAAGGGAGGACAGGAGAGGAGGGGACGGGCAAATCCACCCGCAGCAGCAATCAGTGCAAACATCTATTGACACAGATGTCTCTAGACCCATGAGGTAGGAAAGCGCAGGTTAAAAGTTGTGGTGTCCCCAGACTCACGCACCTAGAAACCCTGAAGCCCACCCATCCAGCTCCTCCCCACAGTCGCCATGGGGACTGGAAACAGCACCGCTGACACTTTCTTATTTGGGCTTCTCTAGGCTTTCCTTCCCCCGTAACAATCCCATCATTTTCTTCACAGTAAGTACACATTATTTTCCACTTAGAAAACGACAAATAAGCCCCACCCTGGGGACCAAGAGAGCATTCTGTTTATTCCAGGGAAGCTGACTCCACATAGGAAAGTAGATGGCGGGTAGGGGTGGGACGGGGGGGGGGCTGTGATGCATGTATGGCTGACGTGGAGTCGCTGGGCTCCACAACAGCCCAGGGCTGGGCTTCACATCCTTTTATTCCTTTAGTGGGTGTTTATGAACATCAGCAACATGCCAGGCAATGGGCTGATGTTAGAAACATCTGGAGCAAGAAGATGCTGACCTTTCCTTGGGCATCGGCTATTCCCGCACACTGGGCTTGGGTTTGGGGTGCCCACCTGATTAGCTTGCTTAGTGACAGCTGGAACAGTAGCAACCACCCATGGGGTGACAGAAATTCCCATCATTTTCTTAGCTGAGCACCTACAACATACCAGGCAGAGTACGGGCACCAGAACCCATCACTGGCCTCTTTGGTTCAATGGTCAGAAATCTCTGTGGTGCCAGCAGGCTGACACCAAACACCTGACGTTAGAGTCCAACGCCTGTGGACACAGAGTGACCAAGAATGGCCCCCTCGCCCATTCAAATGGGAGGAATCTCATCAGCTCGAACCACTTTTAGGATCTTGCTTTTAACAGAGTGGAGAGAAAACAGTACGTTAGTAAGCTCAGAAGGAGAGGCCTGTGGGCAGGGATATGGGGTTCCTCTGCCTGTCAGTGCCCTGCAGAGGAGCCAGCCTGAGTCAACAGGCATGACTAAGGCCAGGAGGATTGTGCGGTGTTTAAGGCTGCCCTGAGGGTACATACTGAACTCCAGCCCCACAAACATAGGGAGACTCTGTCAACAACAACAAACACAACAACAACAACAACAGCAAATGAGGTGCACTCTGCATCGGGAGGTCCCTGAGGCCACATCCCAATGGTCAGGCAGAAGAAACTGTGTGAAGAATCATGATACTGAGGGGAGGACCGAAGCTCTCTTCCCTTCACTTGGGGTGTCAGGAGTCAGTTGTAAACGGACACCACCAGAGGATCCGCTAGCTGGAGGCATGAGGACTGAAAAAGGAGACCACAGGGGTGGGGGTGGTCGGGCTCTAACCTAGTCAGTCTGCCACAGACCCCAGGGCTCTAGCCTCGTCCCCTCTCCCGCAGCCTCCACCTCCCCAGCAGCTGCGGCTGGTCAAGTACCATGTAGGAATTATAGACCGTACATCTCCTTCTCATAGATAGGTCTTCATGGGGCTCCAGGCCCAGGGAGGGAGGGACTCTGTGGGCCACAAGACTCAGGAGCCCCATGGCACCCCAAACCTTCCCCCCATCTCACACTAGAGCTATCAGAACCCAGCTCAGCATCCTGGCAAAAGTGAAGGTATTCTAAAGAGATACTTGTGCCCCTCCCTTTGGCTACCCTGTGTGACAGTGGACCCAAAAATACTGGGGTTTCCCCAAATTGCTCGGAGAAGGAAAGGCTGGAATCCTGGTGCCAACAAGAAGGGGATCTTGTCCCCTAGGAAGAGGTTTCAGACCATCTGAGAATTTGCCAGACCATCTAACAGGGCCAAGACAGCGAGAGGAGACAGTGGTGAGCAGGGCCACACCTGGGCTGTCATGCTCTGACCGGGGCAGCTTGGCTCTGCACACCTCTCAGAGGTCACTGGACCCCTTGATTGTTCTTCCTAATGAATAAGACTGTCACTTTCCACCATTTGTTCCCTTAATTGGCCTGTTGAGGACAGAGGCTGAACCTAGCTGGTTACGGCTTCCAGGGGCCCAGATTCTGACCCTGACAACTTCAGCAACAACCCTATCTATAAAGAGCCAGCCCCAGAGATGTAAGAGAGAGGGCTGCAGGCCCAGTCTAGCTTCTAGCCTGCGTCTTCCCTAAGCCCACCCACGGCTGGCAGCTCCCCCAGGGAGGTCTTTTCCTTCCCTGGTACTTAGGGCAGCAGGCAGCTGGCAACCAGATGCCCGGAGTGTGGAGGAGCTGCAGCCCACAGGGTGTGAGGCTCCCCCTACCACATATGGCCACAGCAGCCATGAGCATGTCTGACACAGTCCTGGGCACTACGAACTTGGCTTCTCTTGCATCATCCTCTTTGCCTGGCTCTGCTCCCATCATTGCTTCCTGGGCTTCAGCTCCCTGCCTGCTTCTCTGCCTCCTGCTCAACTGTCTCATTTCAAGGGAAATTCCTACAGGGGCCAGGAAGACGGTGGGACACAGAACCCAGCCAGTGCATGGGGTCCCAGGAGTCTGGGAAGATGCCCAAGGAGAGGACTGTAAGTCTGCAAAGGCCTCAGACGCAGGCCTCAGTGAGCTGTGGTGGTGGGGTACCAAAACCTCATGTGCCCAATGAAGGCAGGAAGGGTGACTTGCGATGGGTACCCGCTGGCACATGAAGAGCTACTGCTGGCAGGGCACCAGCATAACCCACCGTGTCTTACCAGGGCTCTGAGACACAGCACCCTTCCAGGCTCTGAGGCCTCACCCTGCACATAGGCCTGTTCTTCCCCAAGCCAAACAGGCCTGCAGGGACTCGGCATGTCCCTTCCTGCTTGGGGAGGAGGGAAAGAGGAGTCACTTCTGAAGGCCTCCGAGACTGCAGCCTCCCAACAGAGGTCCTGCCAGGGCAAGGACCCAGGACAGGGCCCTGAGAGGCAGAGCCAGAGCCGCAGCAGACACGTGTGGAGTTCTCCGGCTTTCAGGAAACTGCTCTCTGGAGAAGCCAGAATGTCTCTTGCACCTCATGAATGAGTCAGGGAGGTGACAGGGTCCTGTCCAAACAGCCACCGCGGGCCTCTTGGCAGTAGTGGAAGGCGGATTTCCAAGGACCAGAACCAGAAAAGAGCAGTTCTCTGGAGCCTACCCCCGCCACCCATGCTCCAGTCTCTCTGGGTCCTTCAAGGCCAGTGCCCAGGCTGCTCCCAAACAGTCCCCTTCCCTCCAGAGAGGGTGGTGGCCTGTCAGAAGCAGCAGCCTGCAGGGGACATCTGCCTGCCCTTCAGCCTCACGCCATCACCTCACCCCTTTCTTCAACCGAGAGCCTCGGCCACTCCCACACCTAGGAACTGTGACCCACAAACAACCTGACCCCTGGGGCTAAGAAACAAATGGGCAAGGGCGCCCTGAGGCAGGAACCGTAGTTTCTACGAAATTCTTTTCATCTTTGTTTTGATGGGTGCCGGTTCAATGCCAGAATATTTGGTTTATGAGTCATGCTAATTACCGGGGGGGGGGGGGGTGGAGAGGGAGGCAGGCACTAGGAAGAATAACAGAAAGGAGGGTGTTCAGAAAAATAATGCTGTGCTGGTTGTTCTGAAGAGGGAGGTTACAGACCCGACGAGCAGTGAGCCGCCCTCACGCTCCGGGACAGGTCTGCCGGCGGGGGCCCACCCCAGGTCTCCTGGGCTAGCCTGCTCTCCATGGACATCACAGAGGATGAGAGATGGAGGGGGTGGCGTACGTGCGGTGCGCGTTTTTAGGAGGTTCAGCATCTCCTGCTGGGGCGTCTTGGGGAGTGAAGACACCATTTAGCTAGGATGCTTCCTGCGCTGGCTGCAGGGCCTCGGAGAGGGTTGCCAGGTACACACAGGAGCAGTGGGCCCCCTCGTTCTTGCCCTCTGCTTCCCTCTGCAGGTTCCCTCCTCTCTAGTGAGCACCGATGCAGGCCTGGTAGGGACTGTACATTCTTCTGCCTCACTGCCCCAGTCACACTATGAGAAACAGAGCCCGGCGTCACTCACTCCCTGGGGGAACCCAGTGACGTTTCTCAGTTTTCTTTTTTTACTCTGAGGCACTAACATTATATCCTGGGCTGGCGGAGAGAACTCATCAGCTGGTTATCTGGCTCAGCCGGCCTCAGGACTCACGGCAGCGTTCCCGCCTCACGGTTCTTGAGCCAACATGCTCAGTGAAAATCAAATTTGGTATTTGGTTGTTATTGTTTCCATTACCAGAGACGTAACCTGAGCCTTCCACGGCACTACACCACGCTACTGACGATGCATCCCAAATCCAAAGCCGGAGAAGCATGTCCATGGTCTCCGTTCCACAGGGGCAAACCAGGACAGAAAGAAATCAGAGAGGTGCCCACCCCAACTTCTGATAGACAAGTGCAGGCCAGGGGAGTAGTAACAAAAATGGAAGGGAAGAGGTTCTCCAAAGAAGTCCAGGGCAGAGAGCAGCCTGGGTGGGCCCAGAGATAGACAGGGTGGGGCTCAGGTTAACCAGCAAGGATGCCATCTACACCTGGAGGGATGCCCAGGCATCTGAGCAGTAGGTAGGCAAGGGCTGTGCAAAGGTCCCGGGCATCTTAGAGACTGTAGCCCACTGTTAGCACCATAGCTTTACTTCGCAGGAAGGTCTGAGGAGAAGGGATATTTGTTTTTTCCTGCCCAGGCTGGATGCCATCCAGGAACAGCAAGCTTGTTAGAAAAGGGGGCCAAAGTCCACGCTTCCTGTCAGTGTCGGGGCTCCAGCTTACCACTGTCAAATGGGCTAGACCTGGACCTCAGACGGCCCAGGTGATATGGCAGGGACAGTGTGGCTCCAGGTGGAACAGAAATACGCTTTCTCCTTCCATGCCCTCTAAAAATCACTCAAAAAGAAAGAGACACCCCCACAGAACAGCGAGGAGAAGGTGCAGTTGGTCCTGTCAGCATCCTATCGCCAAGGAGCCTGCCTCCCGCAAGCTCCAGGGAGCTCCAGCATCTGCCTCAGAAGAGTCAATCTGTGCAGGGGGAGTTAGCAAGAACGGCACAATGTTGTCCCTAAAACTTCTGCTCTGTTCGCCCCTTTGCCATAAGCGCTACCTCACACCTCACCGCAGGGAAGGTGTCTGTTCAGCCCTGCTCTGGCGCCCGGATGAAGCCACGAAGACGGAGCTCAGAGGCACTGAGTCCTTCCTGGTCTGTCAGATGGCCAAGCCACCCTACCTCCGTCCAGCTGAGCCGGCTGTGCCGACCGAATCCTCCCGCCTCTCAGGGCTCTCAGCGCTGACTTTTTAGAGCCTCTCTCAGGGGCTGCGTCTTTTCTAGGCCAGGTCAGAGGGAAGCGCCAGACACGTCAAAGCAGAGCGAGAGAGAGAGAGAGAGGAGAGAAAGATGAGATGAGACGAGAGAGAGAGGGAGATGAGAGATGAGGAGGGGGAGAGGAGAGAGGAGTACGAGACGACGAGCGAGCGCCCGAGGAGAAAAAGTCTCACGAGGAGGGGGGAATCTAAGGGTGAGAAGAGGGGGCTGGTTTTCTGCAACGTCACAGCGTCCTAACACCTTATCTCTCAGCAGCCTCCCAGGTCTCTTTGGCAGAAGCGGAAATGTGGTTTCTCTCAAAAGTAAAGGAAGAGAGGAAGAGAAAGCAGGAGAAATACAAAGAGCAAACCCCAGCCAGATGTGAGCTGCCGAGGAGCCTAGAACGCTCCTAGCGCTTTTTATCCAAACAGCAGCCAGCAGCCGTAGAGGATTAACTGTGTGTGTGCCCTGCTGGCTGGCTGGCTGGCTGGCTGGCTGGCTGGCTGGCTGGCGCTCCCTCCTTCTGGACACCCTGGGAGCTAGCACAGGCTTGGAGGGGATGGGGATGGACACTGCTTATCCAGAGGTCTTTCCAGATGTGGAGGTGGCTGGGAGCCCAGGACAAGGGTGCTCTACTCAGGATAGAGAGCTGCAGGAAAGCTAAGAACCTTAAGTTAACCGATGGTTAGGGAGCTGACTTATGCATGTGGGCAAGCCTGAGACAAACAGTGGCCCATCTGTGGCAAACTCCCCAGCAGGACGTCTACTTGCCAACTGGGGACCAATGGGTAGCTTTGAGGACATCCATAGTCCCTTTGTAAAAGAATGGCAGGCTTTGTGTTCATGCAAGTATGAATCGAAAGGGGATGGCTCGATCGTTCAGCTCATAATCTAGAGAACTCTGTGAGGCAAAGGTGAGCGAGCAGCCTTCAGAAGGTTCAAGTCCTCAGTGAAGCCCCGAACTGAGTTCTGGGCCAGCCTGCTTGCTCAGCCTCTGCTAAGCAGCTCCACTCTGGACTTTCTTAATTACCCCACATGCCCTCGTGAGTCTCCTCCTCCCGTGGGGATCCTGCCCTAGGCTTCTCCAGAGAAGTCCCTCCTATTTTCCATCCGCAAACACTGAGTCAGATGACTTGCTCCACAATCTTATCACAACCCCATAAGAGAGAGGGTCTGGATGGAGAAACTGCCCTGATGACATTCAGGCTCTCTCTCTCTCTCCTCCTCCCTCCCTCCCTCCCTCCCTCTCTCTCTCTCTCTCTCTCTCTCTCTCTCCTCTATCCTCCTCCTCCTCCTCCTCTCCTCCTCCTCTCCTCCTCCTCTTCCTCCTCCTCCTCCTCTTCCTCCTCTCCTTCTCTTCCCCCATCCCTCCCTTCCTCCTCCTCTCTATGAACAGGAGATATAAAATTAGAGATGCCAGGATATCCCAGGCAAAATAAACAGACTACACTTTCCTATTCTTTGTTGTGCCGGCATGAAGTAGGGCCCACAGAATCCAAGCGGGGAGGGAGGAGAGTAAGAACCCAGTACCACCCCCATCATCTCACCCAAGGCGGGATATAGATCAGTAGAGGGCAGATCCCAGAATGGGCAGGGACGGATGGAAGGACAAGAGGGCGGATTCTGGTGGCAAGGAGCAGCCTGTGAATTCCCACAGGCTTCTCCAGAAATTCCAAACCCAAATGCCAACCCCATGAGAAGGATAGATGTCGCTGAGCCCTCTGGTACCCACAGGGGAGGGAGGGGGAAGGGCACTTAAGGGTGCTTGTCGAGAATAAGTAGATGTGTTCCCATCAGAGATGTGACCTGCCCTGACAGAGCAAGACAGTTCCTGTTGCTTAGCACGTATCTTAGCTGAAGGAAAGCACTGGGATAAGACTCATTCCTGGGAGTGACATGAAGCTCTCCCACCGAGCACATTACAGTCTCTGTCACTCTGTCCCCTACATCCTTTGCGGTAGAGCTGCCTGGGTTAGCAGCCAACAGAAGCAGAAAGACCACTTAACCCTTGCTAGGCTGCTGCGGGGACAACAGAGAGCCTTGAGAGTCTTGTGAAGGTTGGATGTCACAATACAGCTCCCAAGGTCCTACCCCCAAGGCTCAACTCAAGGAAGCCCTGGTCACAGCAGGGCTTCTAAAGTGGGGCACGTGGCTCAGGAGAGGGGAAGATGTGGAGGCAGAGGAGTTGCCCTCACCACACACATCTAAGATAGCAACACTGTAATGAACTTCTGAGATAGCCAAAAACCGTAGAAAGTTCTAGAAACACACCAGAAGACAGGCATTACCAAGTTTCTGTCAAACTTAGGGGAGACCATGGTTTTGGATATTTTTCTGTATTTGGGAGATTCAGGGTGGGAGTTGTTTGGTTTGTTTTTGTTTTGTTTTGTTTAAATTATATGTATTGGCCAAGTATGGTAGCACATATCTTTAATTCCAGCCCTTCAGAGGCAGAGGCAAGCAGAACCCCATGCATTTGAGGCCAGCCTGGTCTACACAGCAGGTTTCATGCCAGCCAGAGAGATGTGGTGAGAAACCATCTCAATAAATAAGTAAACAAACAAGCAGAATTACGTGTGTGTGTGTGTGCACGTGCATGCATATAAATACCACAGTGTACATGTAGAGGTCAGAGTGTCTTCTTGTAGGAATTGTTTCTCTTTTTCCACCATGTGGGCCCCAGGGACCATATTCAAGTCATCAGGCTTGGTAGCAAGTGCCTGTATTCACCCACTGAGCCAACTCAGCTGCCCCGTGTTTTGTTCTTCTGTATGTCTGTTGCTATGTAGTCTATGCTGACCTGTAACTAATGTATTTACTCTTTCTCTCTAAGTTTGTGTCTGTGTGTGTGTGTGTGTGTGTGTATGTGTGCGCGTGCGCGCGCGTGCGTGTACATGTGTGTAAGCATGGGTGTGGAGGTCACAGGAAGACCTTGAATCTTGGTTTACAGTCTCACTATTTTGGAACCCATCAAGTAGGCAAACCTGAATGGCCAGCAAGTCCTAATTCTGCCTGTCTCCGCCTCCCTAGCACCGGGATTATAAACCCCTTTGCCACAGGCTTTTTTGTTTGTTTTGTTTTTCTAACATGGATTCTCAGCTGGAACTCGGGTCTCTGGACTTGCAAAGAAGCGCTTAGCAGCCAAGTCCCCCTTCCTTTGGCGACAGAACCTCACTCAGTAAACCAGGATGGCTTCCAACTAACAGCCCTCCCTCTGCCTCAGCCTCCCAGTTTCTGGGACTACGTGTGCCCCACGGTGCCTGCAGTATCTGGGGAAATTCGGATAAGCATCCCTACACCTGAAGGGTCTCACACAGTTAGTAAAAAGGTTGGTGAAGTGGATGGGAAGCGCTAGAATACCCAGGATAGCTACTAGTATTGCGTAACCTCTCGCCTTCCAGACTGTTAGGTTGAGCCCCACGTCTCCCAAGACGCGTAGAAGCGGCTTGTTCATTTTCTTTGAGGTAGAAGCTGGGAGAGGAGGAGCATTGTACCAAACACAGCAAAGGGAACCTGTGGCTTCCCATGAGGCCTGAAAGCCAGAAGGCTCAGGGGAATTCCAAGTGATGGGAACAGAGATGGAGTTGTGTCTGAAGACTGTCACAACTGGCAACCCAACCCAATAAGCCAACAGACAAAAGGGACTCACAAGGCTCCGTCCCAAAGGCCAACGCACGCCACTGCAATAGAAGAAACAAAATGTGTTACTGAGCTGGACAGCTTGCTAGGCTCCTAAAGCCGCTTGTCATCAACCTCATTTCTGCTTTGAAGCTGTAAGAAAGACAGGAAGTTTGGCAAGACAGGGAACGCTTTGCAGATTTCCTGGTCTCCCTCCATCCCTGCCACAAACACTCCAAGCAACCAGAACCTGAATGTTTTCCACACAGCCAAAGCCGTCCCTCCAGGGCTAAGGCACGGGTCATGGTGAACCACACCAACAACCTAATAAATGAAGCCCAAGTCAGCAGCAGGGCTGTCAGAGGTCATCAGCCCTGAGTAGATGGGACAGACATCAGACCAAGCACTCCTCCAGAATCTCCCTGCCAAGTTCCCAAATGAGCTGTATGCTGCTTCCGCCCTGAATTCCATGGGGGCTGCACCTACCCAAGGATGTCTGGGATAAACCTTCAAAGGCTTCCTCCATATTCTCAAGTGGCTCTCTCTTAGATCAGGGCAGCTCTTGCGAGAAGGACTTGAGGGTCACTGCAGCCCACTGTGGAGGACACACTCTGAGCCGTGACATACTGTAGTGCTATGTATGTGTGTGTGTGTGTATACACAAGTGACATATATATGCGAGTGTATATGTGGTGCATCTGGTGTTTTTTTGGTCTGTGTCTATGAGTGTGTGTACACACACACACACACACACACACACACGTGTGTGTGTGTTCAGATGGGCAGAGGCTGAAAGGGGGTGTTGGTCACTTTCCACCTGATTTCCTTTGAAAACTCAGTTCCCATGCTTGTCCAGCAGGTGTTGTGGTCCTCCCCCGCCCCCACCTGCTCATACTTTGAGCCATTCCCCAGCCCCCTTTTGGCTATTCTTTTCTCCTCCCTGGCCATGCCATCCCTGTCGCTGTTTTCTGATTGCTGGGAAGGGCTGTGAGGCCTGGGTTGCAGTAGGGACAGCACTGGGTTCCCGATATAAGCGCAGCATGTCATCAGCAGCTCCATGGCGTCTCCCACTGGGGCCCTAACATCCTGCCAACCCAGCTATTCTGGGCCCATTGGCCCGGCTATCCCACAGGCTCAGGCTGGTTTTGCAGACTTTTGAATTCCATTCCAAAGGGTAGTGCGACAGGCAGGCTCCCATTGGTGGTGTCCCACTGCCAAGAGGCGGGCAGGGGAGCCTCTCAGAGATCCGCAGAAGTTGCTGAGATGGGAAAGGAAACCTGGCACCCGGGCCCGCTCCTGGACACTGGCCCGAGCTCGTGGCTCCCGCCTAGCTCTGGACTGTACTCTGGGAGGCTTGGGCAGGTGGAACTCAAGATTAGCAGCTGCCTGGACAGGCCGGACACGTGGCTTGTACAGGACTCACAGCTGGAAGAAATCAAATGTAAGGGTTGTCCCTCTCCAAGGTCAGCACACGCCTCCTGGGGCCATTCACGTGCTTCTCGACTTTTGTTCAGACATTTAACTTCTCCATGCCTCAGTTTCTCCCTCTCTACAGGCTTCCTCTGTTTTTGGTAATACACGTTTTCAATTAACGCAGAGGCAAAGAGTGAACCTGAGGCAATATTTTACGGGATAAATAAAGTGAGAGCGCCCCCTGGTGGAAGACACAATACCAAGCACTTAACTAAGAGGAGCCGTGAGAGAGAGGGATGAGTCGCCTTTTATGCTGAGCAACAGAGACCAAAGCACTCTGGAAGGAGGTGTGCAGGGAGCAGAGAAAGCCCTGGGTGAGTGACGGCCTGAGGGGACAGACGTGCCTTGCTCACATGGGCATGGCCACGTCGAGAACCCTAAGGCCTCGGGCCCAGGGAGTGTGGCGCAGAGGGAGCTCAGCGCTTTCCTTGGGGTCAAGCACAAGCAATTGACCAGTGCGTACGGAAATGAGCAACGTTCAGCCTGGACTGCTAGCCTGCAGACCCCTCCTAGGAGACCAGCTAACTCGGGTCCCTGGGCTGCACGCGCCAGTCTGGGGCTGTTGCAGAAGCTGGTTCCTCAACAGAGAGTGCACGGCCCAGGTGACGTCAGCTTTTCTGTACGTGTGTCTATGTGTCTGTCCTTTCTTCATTCCCTTACTACACCCGTCCAGGCCCAAGCTGTTCAGAATGTGGAGATGGCACTCAGAACAGGACACCCAAGACACGGTGTACAGTCCTTAGAACTGCCCCGGGAAGCAACACCTTTCTCCACCGTCTTCAGCTCTCTGGTCTCTACTCCTTTTTCCCCACAGAAATCCAGCCATGAACTCACTTGAGAAACAGCGCATGAGCTTCCCCACCCCTGTGTGGAAGCTTACCAGCAAGAGGGCGGGAGGAGGGAGGAGTGTGTGAAGGAGGAGGGAGGAGTGTGTGAAGGAGGAAGAGTGTGTGAAGGAGGAGGGAGGAGTGTGTGAAGGAGGAAGAGTGTGTAAAGGAGGAGGGAGGAGTGCGTGAAGGAGGAGGGAGGGAAAAATGTGTGAGGGAGGAGTGTGTGAAGGAGGAGGGAGGAGTGTGTGAAGGAGGAGAGAGGAGTGTGTGAAGGAGGAAGAGTGTGTAAAGGAGGAGGGAGGAGTGTGTGAAGGAGGAGGGAGGGAGGAGTGTGTGAAGGAGGAGGGAGGAGTGTGTGAAGGAGGAGGGAGGAGTGTGTGAAGGAGGAGAGAGGAGTGTGTGAAGGAGGAAGAGTGTGTAAAGGAGGAGGGAGGAGTGCGTGAAGGAGGAGGGAGGGAAAAATATGTGAGGGAGGAGTGTGTGAAGGAGGAGGGAGGGAGGAGTGCGTGAAGGAGGAGGGAGGGAAAAATATGTGAGGGAGGAGTGTGTGAAGGAGGAGGGAGGGAGGAGTGTGTGAAGGAGGAGGGGAGGATTTCTGTGAAATGCTGTCTCTGGACGTGCCACAGCTGTTGCCCTATGAGCTCACCACAGTTATGGTTTCCCACAGGATGGAGCTAACAAGATCAGCTCCCCTGCAGATAGCACTAAGTATGGGCTGGAACTGAGCAAGATACATTGTATATATGTAGGAAATTGTTACACAATTTTTTTTTCAAGATGGGGTTTCTCTGTAGCTTTGGTGCCTGTCCTAGAACTAGCTCTTGTAGACCAGGCTGGCCCCGAATTCTCAGAGATCCACCTGCCTCTGCCTCCTGAGTGCTGGGATTTAAAGGCGTGCACCACCACCGCCCAGCTACATAAAGCATACTTTTTATTTTATTTTATTTTATTTTTGGTTTTTCGAGACAGGGTTTCTCTGAAGCTTTTTTAGAGCCTGTCCTGGAACTAGCTCTTGTAGACCAGGCTGGCCCCGAACTCTCAGAGATCCACCTGCCTCTGCCTCCTGAGTGCTGGGATTTAAAGGCGTGCACCACCACCGCCCAGCTACATAAAGCATACTTTTTTAAAAAAGTTTTTCTCTAGGACTGGAGAGACGACTCGGGTTAAGAGCACTTGTTGATCTTGCAGGAGACTGTGGTTTGAGTCCCGCATATAGATCACAACTATCTGTAACTCAGTTCCATGGGATCCTATTCCCTCTTCCAGCCCCCATGAGCACCACGCAAAGCACATGGTGCATGTGTATTTCGCTAAAACAATTAGACACAAAACAAAATGAATCTTTTTAAATTTTAATTTATTTATTTATTTATTTATTTATTGGGTATGAGTGTTGCACCTGAATGCCAGAAGAGAGCATCAGATCCCACTGTAGGTGGTTGTGAGCCACCATGTGGTTGCTGGGAATTGAACTCAGAACCTCTAGAAGAGCAGTCAGTGCTCTTAACCAGTGAGCCAGCTCTCCAGCCCGGAATATTTCTTTTTTTTTATTATTTATTTATTATGTATACAATGTTGTCTGTGTGTATGCCTGGAGGCCAGAAGAGGCCACCAGACCTCATTACAGATAGTTGTGAGCCACCATGTGGTTGTGGGAATTGAACTCAGGACCTTTGGAAGAGCAGGCAATGCTCTTAACCACTGAGCCATCTCTCCAGCCCCCAGAATACATCTTTTTTTTTTTTTTTTAAAGAGAAAGCTTATATGTTTTTTAAAGGTACCTTGTTTGGTGATAGGTCACATGACTTCATCCAGAAGGAGTCTTGTCTCATACCTGACAGGAAGGTATTGCTACAGTGAGGGACAGAGGAGACACTGAGCACACATTCTGGCCAGGCCCTCCCGCTCTGCCTAGCCCCATTAGATCAGATCCCTTTGGTCCAGTCACTTTAGATACAAAGTTCCTTCTCCATCAGATCCAAGCGTTAAAATAACATTCCCAGGCTGGAGCTGGAGCTCAGATGGCAGGGAGCTTGCTGAACATGCCCAAAGCCCTGGGTTCCATGCCCAGCACCACATGGACCAGGTGTGTTGGTGCACGCCTGTAATCCCAGAGACTTAGGAGGTAGAGGTTGGAGTATCAGACGTTCAGAGTCACCCTCATATATATATACAGCCAGTTTGAGGACAACCTGGGCTACATGTTTTTTAAAAAATACAGTCTTTCCTGGGCTCCCTGGATTTTAGATCTTCATCTCCGAAGGTTCTCGTGTCTTAAGCAGAGATTCAATGAATTTGCCATGCTATGGGAGTACAGGCTAGCCCTGGGTGGGGTGAGGAAAGTCAGCATGCCTTTTCTGATCCTATGGCGGCCATGATGAAGTCTCCCATGATGCAAAGAAGACTGAAAATCAAACCACACCTGTTTGTGCTCGAGCATGGAGCCGCTGCTGACCCTGAGGAGGGTCGTTCCGTGTGCCAACTGCTCTGGGGGACACATGCTCACTCCTCTGTGAAGACATCCTTTGCACCAGTCATTCTTCCTCTGGGAATTTAACCTAGATCCATTTTATAGTTGTGATCTGATAACACAAGGCTACCCCCCGATGAAATATGAGATTACAGATACCCCAAAGGGATATTTTAAGGTGGAATAAAATAACTTCCTTATCATATTAGGTAGAAGACTATCATAAAAACCTCGGTAGTCTCCTAATTCTACAGGTTCAAAGCAATCTGTTCAAAGGTTGTGTCAAACAGCTTAGGAAGGCTTACAAAGAGATGGTGAGAAGAACTGTTGAAGCAAACTTTAAAAAAAGGTCTACCAGAGCAATCTAATAGCCTCTGGAGAGAGCTGTGTGTCCATGGAGACGTCATTCTGATCACGTCAGTATTATGCGATAGCAACAGGGAAGAATGGATTCCTTCTTAAAGCGATGTTATTGTAGTTCAAAGATATGACAAGGCTGAGAGGATAAACCAGCTGGAAAAATGCTAGCCTTGTAAGCACAGAGACGTAAATTTGACTCCCAAAACTCATGTTACAAAAGAGATGGGTGTAGTGATGATGCATGCTTGGCAATAGTGATGCATGCTTGGCAATAGTGATGCACGCTTGCATTCCCAGTGCAAGGGAGGCAGAAGCATGTGAAGCCTGGGGCTCCCTGGCTCACCTTCTCCGTCTGTTCACAGGCCATCTGGAAACAAGAGGGGTGACACCTGAGGAACAACAGCCTAGTGTTATGCCCAGATCACGGAGTCCCCCAAAACTTGGAGACCAAGCCCTGTATGTAAAACCAAAGGGCCTTTATTCTTACACAAGTTTGCAAACTCGATCTCTCCATGTGTTCAGCGTATTGGAGTGATTGGAGAGTCCCAAGTTCAGTTGGGGTTGGGTTTTTGTAGTAGCAAAGGTGGGGTGAGGAATTTCTAAAGTTCAGAACCCCTGATTGGCTGACATTTGTCTAGGGGTGTCTGGTGAAAAGCAATGGATGTGTGCTGGCAGGTGATCCTATCTGCAATGGTTGGAATGTAGGAATTTTCTTTGGATGGGATGTTCCTGGGTGGTGCCTGGGTAGTCTCAGTTTGTGGTCTTTCTTGGAATCAGAGTAAACTACTGAGACTCAGGCTTCTATTGAGCTTATTGTGACTCAGTGCTACACCATGGTTGTCTTCTGGCCTCTAGGGGAATGCACACACGTGTGCACCTGTGAACACATAAACCCACACAAAGGCAGTGTGTGTGTGTGTGTGTGTGTGTGTGTGTATAAGTGTAAGCACCAGACCTGGTGGAACACATCTGTGATCTCACTCAGGAGGCTGAGCAAGAAGGATCATTGCAGATTTGCAACCAGCATGAACACAGTAAGTTCCCTGTCTCAATAAAAACAAATCATGTATTAATGTGTTTATGTATGATGTCTGTGCGTGTGCACGCGCGCGCACACACACACACACACTTGTGCACATGACTCTGCAATCCAGCAAGGAGAGGACATTTGGTGCCACCAAACTGGCAAAATTAAACTGCCTGAGGAACACTGGGACTGCTATCTACCTTAAAGTTTTATTTTATTTTATAAAAGTTAAACCAGGCAGAATTAAGTAATGTATTATTTAGAGCCACACAGCTATGTGGTAAGAATGCAGAAGAGAATGATGAACACAATCTTCTGGGCTGTGTTGACCTTTGAGGGTGTAAGAAGGAGCGTGGAATGGAAGGAATACCCACGGTGCTTTAAAAATACTGAGAACAATCTGCTATTCCCTAAGTGGACAAGCTTTAACAAATAAAGGGTGCATAATTCAGAATAATTATAGGAAGAACAACTTATGCTTGGAGCTCAGTTTGGTCTGACAGGGAACAGTGAGTTCAAGAAAGTTCTGTCTCCCACCTCAAGCAGAGGAGGGGACCCAGCACATTTCCAGTTTTATGTGTAATTTAGTCTATGTTCTGCCGTTAGCGTGTGTCCTATAGGACATCTTTCACAGGGATCACAAGAATCTAGCAGTAGCCACGGCTTCTGAACAGGAAGGGTGGAAAAAAGGGCTGGGTTGTTTTTTTTTTTTTCCCACTGTGTGCGGTTTGCATATTTCGAATTTCGACCGCCCCTGTGCACCGGTTACTTCCCAGAAGGCTTTCGGGAGACCCGGAGATGAGGCTGATGCTCCCTGGCTGATGAGGGCCTGTCCCAAGAGTCCTGCGGTGCTACCACTGTCTGGGACTGTCTGGGATGCCTGTTCACACAGCACAAGAACTCAGGGCTAGGCAGGAGACCGGGAAAGGAGGAATGGGGGCTGGGGCACCGTTGTTAAAGGTGGACTGCAGTCGGGTATGAGGACACACTGCCATCCTCATCCAGTGCAGGAATCTGGTGCTGGCTGTGAAAACTAGACACCGGATTGAAAGAGAACTAGGGCGGCGGAGCGGGGTCTGAACTTCACAGCTTCCTGAGACGAAGACGGGGAGGACCAGGCAAAGAACCTTGGAGCTGGGGAATGACAGCCACCTCCAGCTGCTATTTCCACTTCAACGTTGGGCCCAAGCCCAAACGAAAAACTACAACTCCCAGCAGCCCCACACGCAGTGCGCAGGCGCAGAGCGGAGCTCTTGGGTGGGGGAAACTCACGCAGAGCAAAGGTTGTCGGGAAGACGTGGCTCTAGGCCGCGCGGAGCGAAATGGGACGCAGGTGCAGAGCAGAGGCTGCCGGGAGCGCGCGGCCGGAGTGGGGCGCAGGCGCAGAGCAGAGGCTGCCGGAAGCGCGCGGCGGGGCGGAAGTGGCCGCCCGCCCCGTCCGGCCCTACGCAGGTAGGCGGCAGCCCGCGGGCCCCGGAGCCAGGCTCTCAGTGGGTGAGTGACGGCGCGCCTGCTGCCGGTTGCCCTCCCCTGCCGGGTTCTGGGGCCTGTCGCCGCCCGCACCCGTCCAGCCTGCTCCCGGGCACTTCAGGTTCCCTCCGCAGCTAGCCTGGGACCGGTGCCACAGACGGGAGAGCTCCCTTCTGATGAGAGTGGAGTACTGTGCCCCCGAGGAGGAGTGGGAGACCTCTTCCTCTCCGGACCAGCACTCTTCAAGGCCCTAGCGACAGCCCCTTCTTCCCGCCCTGCCCCGCCTGGGCCTCCCCAGTCTGACACTCGCTCGCAACTGTAACAGAGCCACGTATCCGTCCACCCCGTCCCCACCTGTAACTGCCCACCTTCCTGCCCCCGTCCTGGCTCTCGTCTTCAATGAAGATTGCACCTTCCTCTGGGCAGCACTACGCGCTGTTTCCTCTTACTCCCCAGCTTTCCACCCTCTCTGCCCCTTCTGCACACACCCCCTAGTCCTCGCCTGCACGTACAACCCGATTCTCAGCTGGGTTCTCGCAGCCTCCAAGACTGGCAACCCCTGGTCCATCCTTGTTGCTTGGTGTCCTAACTGTCCTTCCTGCCCCGGGCACCCATGACACTCTTCCACCTGCAAGCAGCCTTCCTGCAGTCGCTCAGGAGGACCTCAGTAACCAGCTTCATTTCCCATTCCGGTCTCAGGACTATAGACTTGAGGAAGCAGAGACCTGGGAAACTGGTCTCATGGTGTCAGTGGCGTCTGGCTGGCCAGAACTGGCAAGCCCCTAAGACTTAACAAGGGGGCCTGCAGTACAGAGCTGTGTTGGTAGCTCCTCCTCCCTGCCCCTCTGTGGAGCTTGACTGAGGACCATCTTTCTGGACCGGGCCCCACAGACTGTCCTTTTTGCTGCTCCCCAGATCTCAACGTGGCAGTCCTGCTGGGACCTGTGAGTCCACAGGCCCTTGCTGCTGACCTCCGCCTTCCGTGTGTCCCGAGGCCTGGTGGAAGGTACATTGGAGGAGCTAGCCTAGTTCTTTCTGGCTAAGACAAGGGATTTGTGTCACAGAGAGCCAGCTAAGTCTCCTTCCCTTTACAGTTGTGACCTTGCTTCCACAGCCTGCGGCCGCTCTACAGAGTACGTGAGAGCATTTTCACCCAGCTGTCCAACAGCACACTCCATCTGCTGTGCCCACGGAGCAGAGGGCACGGGAAGAAAGGTCTAGAGTGTGCAGGAGGCAGGTGTCCCCTTTTCACCCTCTGCCTGAACGTGGCATGTGTTCCCGTGAAGCTCCCACAGACACATGTGACCCTGTCATCTGAGTCTCCGACCGTCCTTCACAGCAGTGTGGCTGTCCTCAAGGTGGCTGTGCAGGTATGTGGTCCAGCGCGTTAGCATGTGCTCTTGCAGGATGCGGGGCTGCCGTCTACACGCCTTTCTCTGCAGAGTGGAAGCCAGTGCGTGTGGAGAATTCCTGGAAAGCTTGTCTTAAATGCCAGCATCCAAGGATTTAGAGCCCTATATACTGATTTCACATAACTTATTTTCCTTTTTACCAACGGAAGATAGTTGGCTAGGAAAAAATAATAACCCGGCACAGGTACTTATTAATAAGTCTGCATGGAGCAGCGTTAGGGTTCCTCTCGGTGGACATTTCTCTCTTGAATCCCAGTTTCTCTCCAGTAGGCATAGCCATTGAGTGCTTCACCTGTGTCCGGTGTGGGCAGGGACAGGAAATGAGGTAGAAGCTCAGGTCAGTGCCAGCGCATCGAGAGTGAGCAGCTGTGCCCAGTGAGGAACAGGTGAGCATGACCCGTCAGCAGATCCAGTCCCCTGGCACTGAGAGAAGCTCCGGAACAGTGCAGCTTATGCCCCCAGGGTGCAAGTGTGCTTTCTGGAATCGAGTGCTGGGCTCAGTCAGTCTGGGGCTGTCATAGCCCTGGTTTCAGGCACCCTGGCATCCAGTGTTTGGGGTGTCACTTTGACCCAGAAGGCAGCTCTGTTAGAATTCCTTCCAGGGCGCTGGTGATACAGATGAAGCGGATGAGACAGGGTTTTGATGCCACAGATGCAAACCAGGGAGGGTCCTGAAGCTGCTCTGCTGACCCAAGGAAATGCCTGGTGTGAACTGCAGTGAGCCTCAAGTCAGCCATGTTGCCCCTGCGAATGCTATATTGAGTATAAAAGGGAATCAAGGCTGAAATGCCTTACCTGAAACCGGGGAGGTTTTCTCAAGGGCAGATGTGACCTCAGGGCCCCTCAGACTATAAGGGAGGCAGGAGAGCTAGAGGGAAAGGCTGCAAAAAGCCACTGGTGGGTGTCAGTATTGCTGGCCCTAAATGGGGAGGAAGGAGCCACAGGCTGGAGTGAGGTCAGCCTTTGGGTGCTGGCAGAGACCAGTAGTGGATCTTCCCCAGAAGTCTGGGAAAGGAACCAGCCTTTGGGTGTAGCCCAGTGAGGCTAATCCAGACTGCTGCAGGGCTGGGAAGTAATGGTGTGTGATGTTTCTGCTACTATGCCCTCAGTAACTAGTTACATCCCAGGAAACCAACACTCCTGCTGAGAAGCTGCCCTAAAAACAGGCTGGAAAAAGTCCTATACCAGTAGCACAGAAGTTGACTCAGGAGAGAATTCCCACTGCCTTGTGTTCATGACGCTGTGGGGTGGGGTGCAGATGTCAGAGATCCTACACGTGGCCTTTGAGGAGGAGCTGAGTGGCCTCCTGGAACACACATTTCCTTTCTTCTCGTTTCCCTGGACTGTTCACCTGCCCTAAATCGGGAATGGAATTCTTAGGTATAATGCTGAGCTTGGCAAAGCCCAAAACCTGGAGCCAGCCTCCACGTCCAAGTGTCTAAGCGGTGGCTGTACACAGGTGTGTTTCCTAGGGACCTGCCATCAGAGACTGCTGGGAAGCCCTGGGTGTCTGCTGCCTCCTTCCCCAGCAGCCTTCTGGTCAGGGACTTTGTGCAGTATCGTGTGGTAAAGAAATGAGCTTCAGATTGACTAGACACATGAGGCCTGTCCCCTCTCTGGTGTGGAAGGAGTGGGAAGCCCTTTCTGCAGGAGTGAGGAAAGAGGCAAGAAAATCACGCTAAGAGGGCCCTTCCTTGATCCTGGAGGGGAGGAGTCAGCTCTGGCAGCCGCCTTAAACCTGTTTGAGCTGCCACCTCTTACGCACACTGGCCTCTTGTGAAGGAAGCAAGAGGGAGGAACGGGCCACCTTGACTATAGTCCACAGAGTGCTGTACAGACCCAAGGTTGCCCATGGAGGTAGGTGCCCTCTGTGGCTGTGGCTTTTCCTTTGGTCATCTAGAAACGTCCTTTGGAGTGGACAGACAGATGCATGTGTCTAATGTGAGATATGGCCTTGTGTTTTATGTTGAATTTAGCTCTTCAAGACTCACTGCATAAGAGGGGTGGGGAGGAAGGGGACCTTTGGATGCTAGACACTTCTGATGGCTCTTTCTGGTCATGTCTGCTGGAGTAGGGTTGGCTCTAGCTCAGAGCCTGGGGAGACCCCATCTGCAGGCCACGGTCCAGTGCCCCTGGCTGTCCTGAAGGAACTATGACTTTATAGTGCTCAGATCAGGTGGACAGACTTTCTTGTCACGACCATGCAGACTCCATAATGACCTCAGGGTTCCTGTGGGGGGCGGCAGGAGACAACCCCAAACCTGTCCTTTCCTGGGACTGTGGTCCATCTGGTCCCTTGCATCTACTGGCTCCTGTCTTGTGGCCTTGTCAGCATCTACAGCCACAGGACACAGTCAGTCTTGAGCACTAAGCAGCCGGGGTCCAAGGACACCGGTGGAAAGGGAACTGACTTGAAACTGTCTTCCTAAAGAAGGAAAGGAAGACCAGGGGAAGGTCGTCTGATGGGGATATTCATAGAGGCTTCTGGAAGGCAGGAGCTGTTTCTAGAAGCCTGATACTATGGAGAACAGCCCCCCACCCTTTAATCAAAGGTGCCTGAGCCCCATTGGTTTCCTACCTCTCGCTCTTGGACAGTTCCTTCCCTTGGGTATGGGTTGGCTGAGTGCAGGTGGTCCTTGGGCCACTGTCCGGAGGGGTCTGGGTTCCTAGTGTCTATAGAGAATGACGTATACAGTAGTCTGTGGTGACCCGCAAGTCACACACAGGTCTGGAGAGTTAGTGGCCCAGAATTCTCGGTGTCATTGTCATTGCTATAGGGCAGAAATTAGGGTGTCTTAGAGCTCTTTCCAAAGGTTCTAGGTAGGAACTCATTCTTTGTCCTCCAGCTTCTCATGCATCTCTGGGTTTGGGGCCATATCAACACCCCACCTCTGTCTCTGTGGTCATGTGACCTCTCTACCCATTCCTCCTGCCTTTTACACACACACACACACACACACACACACACACACACGAAAGCTCAGCCCACAGAAGGCTGAGGCAGAGGAACTGTCTCGAGTTCAAGGCCAGACCCTGTCTCTACAAAGAGAAAAGAAACTTGTATGATTGCATTTTTGTCCTCCTGGACAGCCTTCTCATTGGGGTCCTTAATCGCTCCCTCAAAGTCTGAACTGACGCGGAAGGCTCCTGGGTAGGGGTAGTGATGGTAGCAGCCTCCCGCTGGAGGGATGACTTGCTGGGCAAGAACACATGGCCAGAGAGGGTCACACAGTGACAGCATGGCTGTTAGGGCACTTTCCGGGGCTCCTGCATAGCCTGTGTTCTGCCAAGAAGCTGGTCTGCAGTCAGGGGAGGTGTCTAGGCTATAAAGACACCTGCCAGCCCCAGGGCCAGCAGAGACGTCTCCCTGGCTGTAGGAGGGACAGTGTAGCTCAGGAGCGCAGCCCGGGCCAGGGCATCATGGTGGAGGAGAGCACATTGAGTGTGGTGCTCTTGAGATGCTGAGCAGGGCACTAGAGCGGCCAGGGAGACCTGCTCCTACATGGACTTGCATTCCTCTCTCTGTTCATGTCCCGGAGAAGACAGTCCAGGAGCACACATGAGACAGCCAGGTGGACAGGATGTCTGCAGACCAAAGCAGGGGCCGAGGAACCCGTGTCAGCCTTCCCTGAACAGAGTTGTGGGGCTATGGGCTGTGTCCTGTCTCAGCTGCTACAGGGGCCTCTTGGAGCAGGCGGGCTGGTGACTTGAGTAGTGAAGGTGTGGTGGCTCACAGGAATGCAGAGTGTATTGAACACAGGCAAGTTTGCGGGTTGCAGAGACCAAGGATGATGACAGTTCATAGTGCTTAGCACTCTGTATAGCGATCATCTGTTGGGCCTGTGGCTCACGCTGGGCAGCTGAGTGGCTTGTTTGTTAGGGCCTTGATCTGGAGCAGTGCACTTTCAGAACGACTGGGGGAACCTCACCATGGTGTTGATCTTTGACCCCTTCGGAAGATGTGTGCCAATTATCTCTTGGCTGCAAGCCCTGAGCTGGGTGCCAGAGATGGAGCAGGAAGCCCTGACCCTATGGAGTTCTCAACAGAAAGAGAGCAGATGTGGGGAGCCTCCCAGGAACCCTGGGGGTGCGAGTGAATCAGCTATGCAGAACAGAGCAGGTATCCTGGGCAAGGGAGTGGTGAGGTTTGCCTTGGAAATAAGGACCCTCGTGCTTAGTGGTTGGGACCAAAGGGTGCCAGGGAGGACCAGAGAGCCCTCAGAGATTGCATGGCAAGTAGGGCTGGCTGCTGGGTGGCAAAGGGCTCTGAGGAGGAGAGTGGCTGCAGAGGACCAGGGAGACTTTTGGCATGGAGGGATGACTCGTGAGTCAGCGGCTTTGGATGGAAAACCGCCGCCATTGGGGAGCCATCAGGGAAGGCAGAGGAAGGTGCTGAGGCCACTTCTTGTCACTGTGGCAGTTTGAAGCATGACATCCACATAAAAGCTGCACCTTTTCTGTGGGTTTTATGGGAATTTTGACTTGGTGGTCATGTCTGTGGGTTAATTGCCTTGAGGCTGGGGAACTCAGGCTTATATTTTGAAATAGTGTCTAAGGTGCAAGTGGGGATTGGAATGTGGCAGTATTTGTCACTTGGCAGAGCTCAGTACCACATCCGGGATAAGGATATAATACTGATACACTGGTTCTAGCCGCCAAAGCCATGGCAATAGAGAGTGTGTGAGGAGAGCCTGAGTGAGTCCCGAGGAGGCACTGCCAGCATGGGGTGGGGACACTTTGATGGCACAGAGAGCCTTCTCCTGCCCTTGCTGAGCAGTCTACAGCATGGGGAGAGCACCTCTGCAGCCCCCAGACAGGAGAATCTTGTGATTGGGTACAGTGGTACCCACAAGTGTCAGATGAAGGACTGAAGGACTAAGAGCAGTGGCAGCCATACCTTCTGGGCAAGAGACACACCTCTCCACCACAGACAGCACTAGCATGGAGGCTTTGTGGCACTCAACTGTTGTGGTCTGCTAGGAGCAGGCAGGGCAGGCAGCTGCGAGGAGGTAGAATTCCCAGCTTCCTCCAGTGCTCTGGGCCTGTAGCTATGCCATAGTATAGAGTCCAGCTTGGTCCTGGAGCCAAAAGCATGCCCCAAGTCGTACAGTAGGCAGTACTGAGAGACAGCACCAAAAACAGCAGCAGAGTGTTTGCACTGTCTCACATCTTCTTGTGTTGAACATTTCAGAACCTGCCTAGGAAGTAAAGGCTCAGTGACCCCAGTCTGATTATGAGGGAGGCCCTGCCGGGGCACTAGCCTGGGGAGCAGGGTGGTTGGAGAAGATTTCAAGAGACAAGTCAGGTTCATATCTGCACGTCTATTAGAGCATCTGCCAGTCTGTAGGTACTAGCCCTCACCTCCCGTCCCCTCTGCTTTATTACTTTGGAAACACTTGCCATCCTGATGAAGAAGAACAGCTGACCTCCATGCTGGGGTCAGGGTTTGGCCAGTACACCACCGCCATGAAGTGCTGTCTCTGCTGAATGAGGCTGACTCAGGACTGGAGAAGAGTCCTCTGGAGCTCACTGGCTGCTCTCCTCTCCCTGATCTAGGTCCTGCCTAGCGCGCAGTCTGATGCCCATCCAGCCCTTTGACCACCGGGAATGGAATGAGCCTATGCACTCCCTCCGGATCACTGTAGGGGGCCTTCCTGTGCTGGCATCCATGACCAAGGCCACAGACCCTCGCTTCCGCCCCCGCTGGAGGGTGATCCTGACTTCCTTTGTGGGTGCTGCCCTCCTTTGGCTGCTGTACTCCCATCATCAGGCCCCAGTACCGGGCAGATCCCCCGCCTACAATGCACACAGCCGGAGGTTCAGCCCGGATCATGTGTCTCGCTACAATGACACTTACCCCCTGTCCCTGCCACAGAGGACTCCGGGTGGGACTCGCTACCGGATTGCAGTCATTGCTGACTTGGACACAGGGTCCAGGGCCCAGGAGGAGAACACTTGGTTTAGTTACCTTAAGAAAGGCCACCTGACCCTGTCAGACAGTGGGGACAAGGTGACTGTGGAGTGGGATAAAGACCATGGAGTCCTGGAGTCCCACCTGGCAGAAAAGGGGCGGGGCATGGAGCTCTCTGACCTGATTGTCTTCAATGGGAAACTGTACTCCGTGGACGACCGTACAGGGGTCATCTACCAGATCGAAGGCACCAAAGCCGTGCCCTGGGTGATCCTTTCTGATGGTGACGGAACCGTGGAGAAGGGTAAGTAGAGCCACGGCTATGTCCGTCACCCCCCTTACTTCTGGGACCCTGGTCCTCATTGTGTCTTCAGAGGATCCGTGTGCTCCTAAGGCACAGTGTGTCATAGACAGTATTACTCTCGGCAGGTGCTCACCTTCAAACTGGATACTCAGTGGTTCACCATGATCTCAGGCTCTAATCAATTTATTGGGGCCACAGGTCAGTGTTGCTACCCAGGCTGCTGTGAACCCAGTCCAAGGGTCTCTGTGTGGAGCAGCAGTGACACCTGGGGATAGAATCTGATGTTAGCCCCATGTGTAGCAGAGAGGAGCTGCTGCCCCACAGGGTAGGGGACAGCAGATCTGGTGTGTCCCCACAGCAGACTCCTCGGGTGGAAGGAGGGCTGCCTTCCTTGGCCCTCTCACTGCCTGCCAGGCCTGGCTTGGGTGAGGAACTCACTAGTGTTTGTCCAAGGCTGGGCTCTCGGGAGAGGCCGTCTCCAGCTGGTTACAGTGATGGTGTTGCTCACCCATTTCCTGCCTGTAACCTTCAGGGTGTGGGGTGGCTTTCCCCTGAGTGGGAAGAATGCTGGATAATGGGGTTCTGGGGGCTGATTCTGGTTGTTCATCCAGAAGGGTCCCAAGTCTGGCAAATGGAGCAGCTTCTCATGGAGGCAGCTCAGAAGACTCATGAGGTCACTAGGGCTACAGGAATCATGCCAGTCCCTCCAGAGTCACTCCGGGGAGTGTCAGGGGCCTCCGTCCTTCTACAGTGGGGAGGCAGGTGCAGCACTGGCCTCCCAGGGACTAGGGAGCATGCAGGAGTTAAAGAGCTAGCCTGTGGGAACCTTGGGAAGGAGAGCGCTGGCACAGCGCAGGCTTCACCACTTGCTTGATTGAAAGGGAAGGCAGCTCTGGAGTAAATGCTCTGAGGTGAAGGCGAGGATGGTGAGGGTCGCTGCCTAAAGACATAAAGATCATAAAGACCCTATCCTTCTTCTTCCTTCCCCGGCTGTGGGAAGAACAGACCCACACAGTGATGGCGGGCGAGAGGCCGGCAGTGGGTGGCCCTGTGCTGAGCTGTCAGCTGTGGTCCTCAGTGGCAGGTAACTGGCTCCACAGAGCACTTGGAAGCTCGGATTGCTGGAGCACAGGAGGTCTGGGAATGGTCTAATGCAGTTCTTGAGTTGTCGTCCAGGAGACAAGCTCCTTGGAAGGAAAGGGGTAAGAAAGAAGAGGATGTGGACTCTGGGACCCACTCTGCCTCTGCCAGGCTCCCTTCTGGGCCTCTTATCCCAGCCTGCAGTGAACCTCAAGGGTGGTAACTTACAACATCCAAGAGGCTTGGCACCGCTCTGGATACAGTTGACAGAGCACAGGCAAGAGCCAGGCTGGGCATGGGACATGGGGACCAGGGTCTCAGGCTCGCCACTCTTGTTGCCCCAGGATTCAAAGCCGAGTGGCTTGCTGTGAAGGACGAGCACCTGTATGTGGGTGGCCTGGGCAAGGAGTGGACCACCACCACAGGGGAGGTGATGAACGAGAACCCCGAGTGGGTGAAGGTGGTAGGCCACAGGGGCAGCGTGGACCACGAGAACTGGGTGTCTAGCTACAATGCTCTGAGAGCCGCCGCTGGGATCCAGCCGCCAGGTAAGGCTTCTCCCTAAGAGGTCCCAAATATAAAGACTTCACAGCTGGCTCAGGTGTGTTGGTGACAGTCATTCGCTGTATCCAAAGGTCACTCCTCATGGGGGTGAACTCTGAGACAGAGAAGCCATTTCTGTTTCTGTTCCTCACTAGTTCAACAGATGGCCTCTGCCCACTGCCCACTAAAGTCCCCTCATCCCCATAAAACATTCTTCGTTTGGGGGTCACGGCCCTCATAAGCAGAGGAGGAAATGGGTAGGAACTGAGGTGCCTTCCCCTGGGCTCTGAGTGTGACCTTTGTCTGAAGGAGGCTGAGTCAGGTGTGGGGCAAAGTGCAGCAGGGAGCCAAGACCCAGAGAACTCTTCTGTGGGTGCTTCCCCTCAGCTTCATGGCTGCTGCTCTGCTTGCTGGGTTTCCCCTTTTGACTCTCTGACCTCCTGTGTGCCCTGTGATCAGCACCAAGGGAAAAAAAAAGAAAGAACTGGTGAAGGCTGCAGCCCCTATGGGGACCTGAGGACAGCTAGTGGGGACATGAAGCCCTGCCCACTCAGCGTTAGGCTCTGGCCATGCTGTGTCTGTGCATGGCTGCCCTAGATAACCCAGATCAGCTGTAGGCTGTCCTCCAAAGGGCTGGGGATTATAGCAAAGGGTGGACTGAGACCATCAAATGTCACCTCTGGGATGGCAAGACTGGTGATGTGTGGGTGACTGTGTGTCTGTGCTGTGACCCCAGGCTACCTCATCCACGAATCCGCCTGCTGGAGTGACACGCTGCAGCGCTGGTTCTTCCTGCCACGCCGGGCCAGCCACGAACGCTACAGCGAGAGGGCCGATGAGCGCAAGGGCAGCAACCTCCTGCTGAGCGCAGCCCCAGACTTCAAGGACATCTCCGTGAGGCGTGTTGGGGAGCTGGTCCCCACACATGGCTTCTCATCTTTCAAATTCATCCCTAACACTGACGACCAGATCATCGTGGCTCTCAAGTCAGAAGAGGACAGCGGCAGGATTGCCACCTACATCATGGCCTTCACGCTAGATGGCCGCTTTCTGCTTCCAGAGACTAAGATCGGCAGCGTCAAGTATGAAGGGATAGAGTTCATCTAGATGAGTAAGTTCCCATGCCTGCAAGGCGTGGGCAAATCGCCTGAGGCACCGCCAGGACTCAATTTCATAAAAACCAGAGGAACACACTTTGACTTGTTTGTTGTTTTCTTTTTTAACTGAGCTGTATGCCTGGATAGAGGTTTCCAGAATAGGAAACTGAGTCCCAGGCCATGTGACACAGCTTCAGGAGAAGTTCTGAACCTGGTAGCAAGGGCAGGCAGGAGTCCTGTATAGGAAAGGCAGGATCTCTGCCTACCCATGCCTCACTCTGCACTGCCACCTTGTGGTAGGGATTGGTCACTGCTGCTGCTGCAGGTACCTTTTGAGCACTGGCCTTCAAAATCCAGCCACGCCTCTCCTTTCCTCCACCTCTTGCCTAGGTCTCTTGCCTTTCCGAGTTCTCTGGCCTGGCCAGTAAGTATCTGAGGCAACAGGTGTGCTGAGTCTCGGCCTCACCCTGGGAGCACAAGGCAATCTGAGGGTGGGACTGCCAGATAGGCACTCCAGGGCACCCCTCTTCCTCCTGTGTCACCCTGGCGTTCCACTCTGCAGACCCTTGGAAAGTAAATGTTTACATGGTAGGGCGAGGGCCCCACCCCTTGGACACACCTGCCCACACTGCTGAAACCATTCTAGCGCAGGATTGCTGCTTCCCATGGCCCTCGGGAGGATCTGGGGCTGTGCAGGCCTTTGAATTATTAACTTATTTTTATTAAGGTAATTTCCTTTTCTACAGAACACAGCGAAGGTGGAGTTCCCACGTCTACTCCTTGCAGCAACAGAATCATCACCATAGCCGCAATGGCGAAATTATCTTTTACAGAAAGGGTCTCTGGATCCTTGGCCTCTGCCTTCTAGCAACTTCAGAAGCTGCCATGTCTTCCTTTCCCAGCAGTGGCTGAGGGAGGGCTCTAGAGACCTGTCCCTGTTGTACCATGCCTTTTTTGCTGGCTCCCAGTGAGCATTTAGCAGCCTTCTGTTTTCTGTCACTTCCTGTTCATGCTCAAGAGCAAAGGCTGCAGAGTCAGGGTCAGAGGTTGCCCTGTAGGTAGCAGCCACCTTAGTCATCCTGCAGCACCCTTAGGATAGGACGTGGGGACTGACAGCCCTCATAAGCCCCTTCCACTGGGAAGCGAGGCGGACCACTGCCACTGGGGCTCTCACTACCCACATGGCAGCCTGTTGACTGGTGACATCTTTGTACTGTCTGTGTGTTGCTGAGAGCTAAGCCATACCTCTTCGATGTGTGTCAACTGTGTTAGAGTGTGCTTCTAAGCTGAAAGGGAGAAAATGGACCCTCATGGAGTCAGTGTGGCCCTGAGGCAACACAGCACAGCCTTCACCTTCCTTTCCCTGACAGAAGCATAGTGATTGTGTCCTTCCCTCCCTCATTTGTTTTGTAAACAATAAAGTATCAGGGGACTGTGCTTCTCTTGTCTGTGTTGGCTGTTGCCAAGGGCTCTGTCCCGATGTGTCTAAACAGGTGGGGTTGCAAGCTTTGGGGTCATGATAAGCTCCTCACGGCTCCAGGCTTCAGTGTGTATGGCTGTCTCCAGCACTTCAGGCTCTGTCCCACCCCACCTCTCCCTTTTAAACCCCGGCGTCTGTACTATGTGCTATACAGTACTATGCCTGTAGCTCCTGACCATCCTGTAGTATGCAAGCCAGGGAACCCGGCTGAGAGACAGATTTGAGACATGGGTCACTCTTGATACAAGAATGCCAAGTTTATTGTGCTCAGGGGAAGCTTATATAGGGCTCTGGCCACGCCCCAGCTCTATGGATCTTTCAGCTGCAGACCCACCAGCCTGCCATCAGGGTCCCGTGCTCAGAGCAGCTGCAGGCTTCTCAGAGCAGAGGAAAACAAGTTGTTTTGCTCAGAGCAGCTGCAAGCATAGGAAAAACAAGCTGTTCACAGGGACTTCAGGGTCCGGGGGTCCACAGCCCCCAATAGCTTCCAACATCTCCCCACTCTGCCTGTTACTGGAGTCAGGACAGATCCTGAAGTGCTGGAGACTGGACCACAGCAGTCAAGCCAGGCTTGGTGTCCCAACCTCCACAGAGAATAGCAGAGAAGGGTTTGCTCAATGTGGTCACCTTGGGCAGAGGGACAAGGAAAAGACCCAGTGTGGGCCAATAAAGCAGCTCAGTGTGGACAGTGCCTGCCGTACGAACCTGACAGACTGACCCTTGGAACTGATTGCCAAAGCCTGTCCTCTAATATTCATATGACTCCCTGTGGCGCCTGTGCTCTCTCTCACACACACACACACACAGAGAGAGAGAGAGAGAGAGAGAGAGAGAGAGAGAGAGAGAGAGAGAGGAGAGAGAGAGAGAGAGAGAGAGAGAGAGAGAGAGATACAGTGGCTCTCCCAAGTCCATCTTCGGGTTCCTGGCATACAGTTAGGTTTAAATAGAGGGCAAGAGTTACACCTGGTCATGGTGTGGTCCTGCCCATCATTGTGTCTGGCCCTGGCTCCTGGGCTGTCCAGCCAGGTCATCTGTCTGACAAGTCAGACCATGTGGACTGCTTCCAGGAGACAAGGGTCTCTGACTAGCACCAGGCCTCAGCTTTTCCTTCCTCAGGTGAGGCCCCTGGGAAAATTCCAGTTTCTTGTAATCCACTATCTCAGTTTTCTGGTTGGCAGAGGGAGGGATGTGGGTATCTGTCTCTGTCCTCCCTGGGCTGCAGGGAACAGCGTGCACACAAATGATGTTCACACACCGGTCATTTGAGTGAGGGCACCTGGCCTGGAGAGTTTGCTGACAAATGACACCGGAGCTTGTGGAGACGTGTCCCTCAAAAGATACACACAAGTCTCCAGGCTGAGGCCAAGAGCACCCCAAAGGAGTGAGGAAGTTACCAGTGTACCACCCCTTTTCACAAGAGACTCCCCTAAACAAAGACTGGTCATACTTCACCCTCTTCCCTTAAGAGACCATTTTCCATTTAGTGTTAAAAAGCAAAGAAAATCACGGGTTTATTCTGTGGCCAGAGAATGGAGAAGTGGGGCCTGGCTTCCAAGGCTGGGCGTGGGAGGCCACAAATGCAAAGCAAAAGAAACAAGAAGCCAGGAGGCCCAGTGTCTTCCGGGAATTGGGCATTTCTTTTGGAGGCTTCTCTTCTGCCAGGGTCTCAGTGATTGACAGCTGTCTTGGCACTGAGGCTCTGTCTCTTACTGTGCACACAGTATTGGGAGGGGACTTGGGATCTGCTAGAATTCACTGTGCCCCAATCTCTTCAGGGCATTATTCTGAAGAGGCCATTGTAACCTCCAGGCCCCTGTTAAAGATGAGCACAGTTTGTGGGGGGGACCCTGGGCTGTAAAACTCAAAGTCTGTACTGCGTGCTATATGGTACTACACCTGTAGCTGCTACAGGTCGGCACGCAGCCAGGAACTAAGCTGGAGACTTAAAAACACAGGCACAGACAGAGGAACATGGGTCATCCTTGATACAAGAATGCCAAGTTTATTGTGCTCAGAGGAAGCTTACATAGGGCTCTGACCACGCCCCAGTTCTCTGCCTGCTGCTCAGAGCAGAGGAAAACAAGTTGTTTTGCTCAGAGCAGCTGCAAGCACAGGGAAAAAAAGCCATTCACAGGGAATTCAGGGTCCGGGGGTCTACACCCCCCCCCCCATAGCTCTCGACACTGGGCAGCTGAACTGGAAGCAGGGCCACTTGTCACCTCAGCTTGTTCTTCCCTACATTTACTCTGAGTCTCCAGATACATCATGGAGTGGCTGGAGGGAACTCAAGTTCCTGGAGCCTGGCCTCTTGGAAATCCCCGTGTTGCAATGTCTGGGCCCATGCAACACCCATCCTTTGACTTTGGAGTGGCCACAGAGCAGCTGGACCTGCTGTAGACCACACATCTTGTGATGGCCCTGCCCCTGTGACCTAGCATCCTTCCCTCCATGGGAAGCATAGGTCTCTGGGCTCCCGCTGCCTGATGGGGCTGACCAGGGATGGAGGCATCAGGCAGGGGCACCCCCATCCTTTTCACAGTCTCATCCGAGGTGACAGAAGCCACAAGTTAGCCCCCAGTTCATCAAGCTTGGGCATCTCTGTAGGGTCAGGCCTGTCTCTGCCTATAGCTCTCTGCGTGGTTTTCCCAGGACGGCTACACCATAGCCCCTGGAAACAGCATCTCAGCCAGTCATTGAGTTCTGACCTCTGGGCGCTGGGGCTCAAAACTTTGGGGTAAATCCAAAGAGCTTTCCAGAATTTCCTGGGGTTTCCAAAACACCAGTGCCTCTCTCCCACAGACTGAAGTGGACATTGGTGTCTGTCACAGGTAATTCTGGCCAGCCCCCGTTGGTGTTCTATACCCAGCTGCACGGGGCCCTCAGGAGACTACAGTACTGTCAGGCATGTTTGGGAACTCAGCATGTCTGCTAACCACCTCCTGTCTAGGCTTGGTGCTCCCAGGTCTTGGGGCCTTCCTGTTGTCATTCCTGGATCACAGAGCCCAGGGCACAGGGATGAAAGGATTTAGAACTGGTGTAAAAGTTTTAGTAAAGAATAACACTTGGGGATGGCGCTGGAGAGAACGCTCAGCTGTTGAGTCCTGACAGAACCCGGGTTCCATTCCCAGCACCCACAGCTCCAGTTCCAGGGCATCTGACACCCTCTGGTGGCTCCCATACACACACTACGCATGTGGTGTGCTAAATACAGACAAAATGCGCACACACGTGAAATCAGTGAACCTTAGAAAACAGTGGACGCTGAGGACAGAAACAGCAAGTGAATTGTAAAAGAATCATACAGCTGAAAAGGAGTGGGTGATTAGTGGCTATCAGAAGTCACCTGGTCTTGCCTCCTGGGCCATCAGTGACAGATCCTTAGGGCAGAGTTCACCAGGACAGCTCAGTGTCTTGAGGTCGTAACTAGAGGCAAGGGTGAGGCACAGGAGCCGTTAGTAATTAGGCCCCCACTGCATAGTGTTATCATAAGTCTGGGGAAGTTAGCCTTTTTAATTTTTTTATTTTAATGTATTTTATGCGTCCAGTTGTTTCTGTCATCGTGTATATGTGTGCCCCACATGTGTGCCTGGTGCTCCATGGAGGTCAGGAGAGGGCGTTGTATCCTTTAGAACCTCCATGCTGTCCCCGCCCCCACCCCTCCCAGGGTGCCGCCTGGACATGCATCTGGCTGGTCAAACAGCGCAGCCTAGGCGCCTGAGTATGGCTGTTTTATCTGCTCAGCCACAGGGCACTTGGATGCCTGCCATTCCCCCAGCAGAGCAGTGAACAAGCAGAGGGCTGCTAGCCTTGTCTGCAGCCAACCCCAGGAGCGGCCTCTGTCATGTGTTTTCTGGAAATCGAAAGCAGACTAGGTTTATAAAGCATTTCCTGAGACGAGGCTGAGAAAAACCGCATGGTGGTGCCTCTCTCCGGCGGACAACCTACAGCAATCTTCTGATTGCAGCCAGCAGGGAGGCTCCGGGACCACCGTCAGCAGCTGCCCCTACAGACAGGTAGCTACTATCTCTCGCTTCCAGGTGAGTCCCCAGTCCACACGGCATGATACCTGGCCGGCTACTGAGCACAGGAACCCTTGTGCTCCTCCTCCTCCTGCAGGACTGCTGTACAGTTGGGTGGGATGTTTGCTGAAGGGAGAAGAGGCTTGGAATTGAGCCCTCGGCCCTCAACCAGAGGCTCTCACCCAGACCTGCACAGAGCTACTGAATGAGCCAGCATAGGCAGACTTGTCCCAGCTTCCCACATGAAGGAGTCAGGCAGAGGACAGCCTCATCCACATAACCGCAATGTTCCAAAGGCATCGAGTTCCTGACTCAGCACTCACAAACCTATTGGCCACAGTCTATATGAATGGAGAGAATGGGCACCCGGTGTAGTCTGCCATGGGACCCCTGGGCAGACCCCGACCTGGGGCTCGCCAGCTGTGTGGTCTGGAGTCGGTTGACTCTCACTTCAGTGTGTTCACCTGGCATGTGAACTGGCTTACTGCTCTGGGGTCTTGTTTGTTGTATGGCTGGCTTCAGAACGCTGGCAGGAAACTGCTGAGTGTGTGTGTGGGGAGGGGGTGCACAGCAGCAAGGGCCAAGTTTCTCACCCAGTGATGCGGTACAGGATGCAATGGTCAGAGCCTATGCCCAGACAGCTCCCTTGATAACCAGCCACCTATCTACCGTGGTCCAGTTAAAGATACAATATAGTGAAAACCATTAAAAGGAGCTTTATCTCATGGGGCTGCATTGAGAAGATGAACAGATCGGCCTCCGCCTCGAGCCCCTTGGGGTATTGACATGAGGTTTAGATTTAAATGGGGGGCTACAGTGTGTATAACTGGGCTGCCCTTGTCGTAGCATGGGCTGTAAATCTATCCTGGAAACAAGCTCCTCCTGGTGAAGCTGTCACCCCATTTCAGCTCCTTGGGGGACCTTAATTCAGTAATTTGATAGCCAAAGTGGGCGGGGCACAAGTCTCCTGAGACCGTCTTCACTCCTGCCAGGACAGCTGCAAGTGGGCTGGGATCCAGAGGACCTTCATGCTGGTCTAGTGCAGAAGTGTCTAGGACAGGGTTGGTGGGGTGGTGGGAGGGGAACTGGGGTGAGGGTGAGGGGCAATCCTGGTGTTTCTACTAGTCCTGGGATATCTCTCTTGCCTGTCCCTGGGCCGCTGGTCTAAGTAACAAAGAAACAACTTGAGGTTACCAGCTCTTGCCTAGTAGATGGTGCTCCCAACAGCACCACCCACTAGCCAGAACCAAGCCTGGGAGTAGAGTGGGTGTTGCCTGCCCTGTGGGTCATCCCTATCCTTGCAGGGGCTGAGGGACAGTGCCTGGGTAGAGCACAGACAAGCAAGAGCTTAGGCCATAGCCTAATATTGAGTCCTTTGTCCCCCCCCTTCTTAGAGCTGGCAGCTTCTTGGGAGTTGATCCTTACCCACCTCCTACTCATCCCCACCTCCCACTCATCCCCACCTCCCACTCATTCCCACCTCTTACTCATCTCCACGTCCCACTCATCCCCATTTTACACCTCCCACTCATCCCCACTTCACACTTCCCAACCATCCCCACCTCATACATCCCACTCATTCCCACTTCACATTCATTCCCACTTCACATTTCCCACCCATCCCCATTTCACACACCCTACCTACCCACTCATCCCCACCTCATTCCTCACACTCATCCCCACCTCACACTTCCTACTCATCCCCACCTCACACCTCACACTCATCCCCAATTCACACCCATCCCCACTTCACACCTCCCACTCATCCCATCCTTATATCCCCCACTCATCCCCACCTCACACCTACCACTCATCCCCACCTCACACCTCCCTCCCATCCCCATTTCACATATCCTACCCACCCCCTCTTCACACCTCCGATTCATTTCTACTTCACACCTCCCACCCATCCCCATTTCACATATACCCATCCTCACTTCATACCTCCCATCCATCCCCACTTCACATATCCTACCCACCCCCACTTCACACCTCCCATTCATCTTTACTTCAAACCTCCCACCCATCTCCCACTTCACATCTCCCACTCACCCCCACTTCACACCACGAAGGCCCAGACCCTTCTGCACCATCTCTTGTCACTTAAGGCCAACTGTTAGCAGGCTTAAACCCTGTCTAACCCCAAGGCACAGCCCTTGTGTTTCCTGGGTCCTCATTGCCCAGAGCCCTCACCCACCTGTTCCACCTTCTTACTGACCTGAAGATTGCTCCCCAGAGCATGTGAGAAGCCTGCATGAGAGCCATCACATGGCCATCTGAGCCCTGCAAAAGAGGGGCCACCCACAAAACTGCCCTGTCCTCCACCAGCAGGGCTGATGAAACCATGGGGCTGCTGGTCTGCTGTTGAAGCAGGCTGCTTGTTGGTTCCCGGCTGCTCAGCAGCTCAGACCCGAAATAACCACACAGAAACTGTATTAATTAAATCAATGCTTAGCCCCTTAGCTCTAGCTTCTTATTGGCTAACTCTTATGTCTTAATTTAACCGATCTCCATTAATCTATGTATTGCCACGTGGCAGTGGCTTACTGGGTAAAGTTCCAGGGTCTGTCTCCCGCAGGGCTACATGGCTCCTCTCTGACTCTGCCTCCTCTCTCCCAGCATTCAGTTTAGTCCCCCCCGCCCAGCTCTGTTCCCCTATAGCTCTGCTATAGGCCCACAGCAGTTCCTTTATTAACCAGTGATATTCATAGCATACAGAGGGGATCCCACATCAGTCTGCAGTGGAGAACTGTTGCCAGACTCATTGTGCTGTCCCTTCTGCTGCAGGGTTGGGCTTCTAGACCAGGCCATGGCTCTCCTATGGCTCCTCTCTGTGTGGTTGCTGGTTCCAGGGACTCAAGGTGAGTCATGCCTGCTGGCAAATGCCCTAAACAGAAGTCTTCAAGGCTGCTGCACCTTGCTCTGTGGGTCACCTCCTCACAGAAAACCCAGATGTCGGCCGGGCAGTGGTGGCGCACGCCTTTAATCCCAGCACTCGGGAGGCAGAGGCAGGCGGATCTCTGTGAGTTCGAGACCAGCCTGGTCTACAGCTCCAGGTCAGGCTCTAAAAAAGCTGCAGAGAAACCCTGTCTCGAAAAACAAAAAAAAAAAAAAAAAAAAAAGAAAACCCAGATGTCATCCTGTGAGGTGCCATATCTCGGAAGTCTCTCCATGTGGATCCCCAGTCAATCCCAAATAGTGATGGTGTGTGGCTGGGGTTCCCCTGGGCCCGGGTGGCACTCAGGTGATGGAGAAAATGCCAGGAACCTTCCCATCTTAACTGTGGGCCAAGGAGGGGGTGCCGAACCTGTGCTGCCCTGGAGTGGGTGGCCTTGGGACACATGTTAGAATTCAGAGAGCCCCTGGGGGCAGTCATCCTGCACCCTCAGCTGAATGCCCTCTTTGGCATGAATGAGCCCCAAATTCAAGCACCCAGCTACTTGCTGACCCTCTGAGCATTGGCAGAGATGGGAGCCCTTTGTCTGCCTTGCCTGATTGCAGACTGTCTCTGGTTCAGATTGTCTGCTTTAGACCAACACTGCAGAGACAAGGGGCATCTGCTCTCTGCCTGTGTCTAGGGGCCCAGGGGCCACCTGTCCCCTCAGGCCAGGATTCCAGAGAGCCAGCAAGAGGCCTCTTCCTCTCCCAGACCTTCTAGCGACCACCACCTCCATCCACTCTGCAGGCTGGAGAGCCAAGGTGCTCTTTTGGCGTAAAAGGCTCAAAGCTGAGAAACCGAAAGGCCGTGGCCTCCATGGGGTCCTCAGTGGATAGTGTCTCACACATGAAGAGGGGGCTCTGAAGTGGTTCAAGAGCAACCCCACTGCACCCCAGTTGGGGTAACCTTCACCCAACAGGACAGCCCAGAGCATCGAGGTCATGAGGGCGGGCACCCAAACAAGCCAACCCTCCTCCCAGCTGACCCCCACTTTCCCAACAGGTACAGAAGATGGAGACATGCGTCTGGTTAACGGGGCCTCGGCCAACGAGGGCCGCGTGGAGATCTTCTACAGAGGCCAGTGGGGGACAGTGTGCGACAACCTCTGGAACATTTTAGATGCCAACGTCGTCTGCCGGGCCCTGGGCTATGAGAACGCCACTCGGGCGCTGGGCAGAGCTGCCTTTGGGCCAGGTGTGGGCTGCTGTATCCCCCCCCCCCACAAAGCTGAGGTCGTAATGTCCCTCAAACATCCCCGCTGTGCCAGTGAGCAGCACCAAGGAGCCAGCTCCTCCTCCACTGTGGCCCCTGACTTCCTCTTGTGCCCACAGGAAGGGGACCCGTCATGCTGGACGAGGTGGAGTGCACAGGGACAGAGCCCTCCCTGGCCAACTGCAGCTCTCTGGGTTGGCTGAAGAGCCGCTGCGGGCATGAGAAGGACGCAGGCGTTGTCTGCTCTAACGGTGAGACGCCCTTGCCCGCCCAGCACCTGGATGAAGCAAGGGGCATGCCCGTGCCCCTCCCCCTGTGTACGCAGGCGTTGAGAGTGGCGCCCTGAGTGTGGCTGGGATGTAGGACAAGTTCACTTGTCTCTCAGGGAGAGCCTCCTGTGTTTCCTGTGTTAGGGAAGCTTCTGCAGCAGGGCAGTGAGTTATGGGTCAGGGACTGTATGGCACACAGGATAACACCTGTATGAGGGTGTTGGCACCGTAAGGCACAGGGTCTTAGGGTTATTACATGCTCTGCTGCATTGCCTGGCACCCCGGGCACAGGTGGTGGTTGTTCTGAATGGCTGGGGTCAAGGGCACTGGTGCCCAGAGCCCTACCTGCCGAACCCTGACCCCATCCCTGCCCTTCACCTCCTGTGTCTGAGACTCGGTGGGAGCTTTTCTTCCCGGCTGCCATCTGTGGCTTCCTCCTGGGCTAGCCCATGGGGTTCCTGGAGACTCCCCTCTGTCCCGAGTTTGAGCACTGGGGCATGAGGGTATTAACTCCCACAAGGTCAGACAAGCATGGTGTCTTTGATCCGGGGTGGAGGGCTCAGACTGGAGGCCTCCTGAGTGGCCTAAGCTGTGCAGGGTTCTGGGAGGGCAGGAGGCCCCTCCAGCTGGGGAACAATGTGGACAGGAAGGTGGAGGTGGATGCTAGGGTCCGCAGTGGGAGTACACACCAAGGAGCCAGCCCACCCAGTCTAAACATAAAAATCAAGCCAACCCTCCTAGGCTACCAGTGATGGTCCATGTGGCTCTGGATTGGGCCTTGGGAGGCAGGGAAAAGTGGGGGTGCCCAGAGGCATTCCATAGCCCTCAAGGACTAGTCTCCTTGGGAATGGGAAGGCCCAAGTTGTAGTGTGGGGTTACCATGGAACCCTGGCTTCTCAGGCTGTTGACTGGGTATAGGAGAGTGGCCTCTGCCGTTACAAAGGAAGGACACAGACTCAATGCCAGAGTCTCCGTTCCTCTCCCTCTGAAACCTCAAACCCCACCCCTAGTACCACACCTCCTCCAGCAAGGCCGCACCTCACAGCCCTTCTCATCCTTTCAAACCTTTTAAACAATGCCACTTCATTGTCACGAAGCATTCAAATATATGAGCCTATGGGGGCCGTTCTCATTCAGACTCCAGAGCGCTCGCCACAAACCAAACACAGTGCCTGAGTGGGGTCCAGGGAGCAGCCTCTGGGTGTATCAGGGCACAGGGCCACATGTGGCCAGAGAGGCCAGGAGGGCCTGCTCCTGTTTCATGAGGTTCAGAGGGCAGCTGCACCCTTCCTCATGGCCTGTTCCAGCCTGCATTTTCCCAAAAGCCCTTCTGAGCAAAGCCAGGTACCAGGACGGCTGGCACAGATGAAAAACCTGATTCTCAAGGGTCAAATTGCAGGTTTGAATCAGAGAAAATGGTTTACAGAGCCCAAAGCCTCACAACAGCAACTCCCTCTGTCTCTCCAAGAAACCAGTGATATCCACGTTCTGGACCTCTCTGGAGATCTCCCAGATGCGCTGGGCCAGATCTTTGACAGTCAGCAGGACTGCGACCTGTTCATCCAGGTAACAGGGCAGGGACATAGAGATCTGACCATCTGTGCCCACAAGCTGATCCTGAACACCAACCCGGAGGCCCAGGCCCTGCAGCAAGCGGTGGGCAGAAGTGTCATCATGAGAGTGGATGCGGAGTGCATGCCTGTGGTCAGAGACTTCCTCAGGTAAGCCAAGCCTTCAGCTCCGGTCGTGCTTGGGCTTCACGCTCCTCCTAATTGCTGGAGCGTCCACTGTGCTAGGGTGGGGCAGCAAGGTAAGTAGATGGGCCCTGCACACCTGATCATGCGCTCGTGCAACACCCATACACATGTACCTGCACATTACACAGTCATGCAGTCATGTGCGTGCTTCTTCACACTGCACACATCTATAATCGCAGGCAAACTGTTGTAGAATATTATTTTAAGGCGTGTTGCTTTTGTTTATGCTCCGGAACATTTGTTTAATGATGCAAAGATGTGTTTGGGTAAATAAAATTCACCTGCGGTCAGGAGGCTGCATCAGTAACTGGCTGACAGGAAGCTGTAGGAGGAACAAGGTAGAGAAAGGTTTGTAAGGTGGGGTGAGAAGTACAAGCAGCAAGAAGATGAGTTAGGTGAGCCGTTTGCTATTCCGCTTCTCTGGGAAGCAGGATTCTACCTTAACCTTTGGATCTTGAGTTCTTTAGAGGGACAGAGATTTGTTTGTTTGTTTGTTTGTTTGTTTATTTATTTATTTATTTTGGTTTTTTGAAACAGGGTTTCACTATAGTTCTAGAGCCTGTCCTGGAACTTGCTCTAGTAGACCAAACTGGCCTCGAACTCACAGAGACCCGCCTGCCTCTGCCTCCCGAGTGCTGGGATTAAAGGTGTGTGCCACCGTCGCCCGGCAGGGACAGAGATTTAGATAAGTTCCCTTTGTAGGTTTGAAGGAGTTGGTGCTGAGGGAACAGAATTCCCTCGGGCTGTGGTTCTTGCAGGCTAACCCCTGTTGGTAGCGGTGGAGTTGCAGTTGCTGGCTAGGACAGCCCTAGCTGTCAACCTTTAGGAAGGGGACAACAACAAAGAGTAGCAAACTCTCCTACCTGTCTGCAGTCACAGGGAGACACATCTGGATGCTTGCTGCACTTGTGTGAACACAGTCACACCCAGATGTTCCCTGCACTTGCATGGAAGCATTGAATGCTCGTACATCTGAATACTCAACCGCCTTCGCGCACACACATGCTTACACATCCAAATGCATGCTGCACTTGTAGAAACACATGCTCGTGCATCCAAACCTCACTTTCCCATGTGCCTGTTTGCTTGTCTTAGTTACTGTTCTTTTGCTGTGAAGAGACACCATGACCAAGGCGACTCTTCAGATCTAAAAGCATTTAATCGTTGGTTTGCTTGCAGCTAAAAGCATTTAGCCGAGGGCTTGCTTGCAGCTCCAGAGCTCTAGTCTGTTGTCATCGTGGCGGTGGGTGTGGAGCATGGACGCGTGCAGGCCGTTGCTGGAAGAGTAGCCGAGAGCCTTACATCCCGATCCACAGGCGGAGAAAGACTGGGCCTGTCATGGGCTTTTGCAACCTCTCCGCCCACCCCAGTAACACAGCTCTTCCATCAAGGCCACACCTCACAGCCCTTCTCATCCTTTCTAACAGTGTCGCTCCCTGGTGACTAAGCATGGCCCATGGGGGCTGTTCTTATTCAGACCACCACTGCACTCTTATGTGCAAGCATCCATGCACACTGAACTAGTGTGCACACGTGTGCTCTCATCCACATCCAGTGCACACAGATACACACATTTTCACCGTGCAGCTCTAAAAGCTCTCTCCAAACCATCATGTGCTCATGTAAGAATTTTTTTTTTTTTGATATTCTGAGGTTATGACTTAGCATGGAGTACCAGACCGGGAGCTTCTCTGCGAGACACCTGGGAGGGCACTTGGAAATGGAGTCCAGGTGGGCAGTGGGCAGCTTGGATCTCCTACAGCAAGGCTAGAAAGGCTTCCTGCCTGGGCCATTGTAGAGGGAGCAGCGGGGCTGCATCCCACCACCCGGCTAGCTTTACACCCGAAATAATTACACAGAAACTGTATTCTTTCAAACACTGCCTGGCTCATTAATTTCAGCCTCTTATTGGCTAATTAACCCATATTTAGTAATTCGTGTAGCACCACGAGGTGGTCGCTTACCAGGAGAGATCTTAACCTGCATCCATCTCAGAGAGGAGAGGCATGGCGACTCACTATGGCAACTGACTGAAGTGTCTCCCTCACTGCGTTCTACCCAGCATTCTGTTCTGTTTACTCTGCCTACCTAATTTTCTGTCCTATTAAAGGGCCGAGGCAGTTTCTTTATTAATGAACCAATGAAATTAACACATAGACACTCCTCCATCAGGCCGTTAGGAAGGCACAGACAGTGCAAGCAAGACGCACTTGTAAGCCCTCTCCTCTCTCTGTCATGTATCTTAGACGCGTTAGAAGTCACACACGGGCTGGAGAGATGGCTCAGCAGTTAAGAGTACTGACTGATCTTCCAGAGGTTATGAGTTCAATTCCCAGAAACCGCATGTTTGCTCACAAGGATCTCTAGTGGTATCTGATGCCCTCTTCTGGCATAAAGTTGTACATGCAGATATCTCTCATGCATAAAATAGATAGATCTTTAAATCTTTTAAAAAAAAGGGGGGGGGGCTAGAGATGGCTCAGAGGTTAAGAGTACTGACTGCTTTTCCAGAGGTCCTGAGTTCAAATCCCAGCAACCACATGGTGGCTCACAACCATATGTAATGAGATCTGGTGCCCTCTTCTGGCCTGCAGGCATGGAGGCTGAACACTATGTACATAATAAATAAATAAATCTTTTAAAAAAAGAAGTCACACACACCTACACACACATGTACAAACACATGTACAAACACACCCCTACGGATACACACATGCACACACACACACACACACACACACACACACACACACACACACCCCTAGGTTCTTATATGCTTGTTTGTGTGGGCCCCACAGGGCGTATGTGGAGGTCAGAGTAGCTTCTCTCCCTCCACCGTGTGGGTTTTGGGGATCAGCTCAGGTCATCAGACTTGGTAGCGATCGACTGGCTGCTGAGTCATCTTGCCAGCTTCAGGGTAAGACTCTTCCCTTCCCACAGCAGGAAGTCATGACTTCAGAACTGTCTATGAAGGGAGGAGGAAAAGTGCACTCCTCTGGGGAGCCCTCACAGACTACCCCTGGCTCCTGCCAGGTCAGGTGCAGGATTCTCAGGATGAGAGGAGAGACGATTAGTGGGGGCCTTGGCCACAACCCTTCTCTGCCTCCTCCCTGCGGGATTGATTGTCAAGATCACGCAGGGTCCCACCTTTAAAACAGAGCGTTTATTAAAAAGGGTTCTCTCTTGTCCGTATGACATGCGGCTTTATATAACGGAACGTGACATTTATGAGAACAATACTGGCGATTAAACCCAGATTAGAACCATTAGCTCCCAGCCTAGTATGGAAACCTGGCAGGGATCCTGTGTTCTCCTGGTGAATTCTGTGTCTAAGACACAGTGGAAGGTGGAGCAGATGCCATCTCTGCCTTCCTGCTCCCCCCCCCGCCCCAGCTGGGGTCTGGGCTCTTGTTCTCTCTCTCTCTCTCTCTCTCTCCCCTCCCATCCCACCCCCCCCCCCGGCTTCTCTCTGAAGTCACAGGAGACACAGGAGTCCCCTAGGCTCCTCCTGCAGTCCCTCAAGCCACTTCTTGCTGCTAGCATTGGGCCCTTCCCCTCTCTGGATATGTGATTTTTTTTTCTTAAAAAGGATGGGCAGGGCCGGGAGACCCACTCTGATTTTCAGAACCCAAGACTGGGCCATGTGGGCATGGGGGAGGCATGAAGACAGACACTCACAAGAATCCGGGCCCATCTCAGCCTCCCGTAGCACTTTGAGCTGCCAGCAGCCCGAGGGACCACTCTGGTGTGGGGCGAGAATTAGAAACTGGTGTGAATCCTTTTCCTGGTCCCCCCTCCTTCAACAGCAGGGGGAGAGTGGTGGCAGCACCCTTCTGTCCCATGTCCTCCTTATGAGATGATTTCATGAAGGGTCTATCTCAGGTTGTGTGTGAGGGGTCAGTCTGGAGGAAAAAGTGGCCCTCCCAACCTCTGGGGTACTGTGAAGTCAACGGCAGGGACCCTCAGCTCTACTTGAACACTGTGCACAAAGGGGGAGGATATCACTCTGGGCATGGTGGACTCAGACCCTTGCATGGCTCAGAGTCCCAGGGAAGCAGATAAAAGGTGACCAAAGAGCCATTGTCACCTGACAGGGAGCAGATGCTTGCGGGGAGAGAGGTACCCACAGGAACCCAGCAGGGACCCATGCCTGGACCTCTACTGACCAAGGCTCACAGTGACATCAGAGAGAGCAGGAGATGAGATGGGAGTCCCTCAGGGGAGGGCGTTCACAGATGAGGAAGAAAGTGGCTGTGAGTGTCCTTGCCAACAATCACCCACCCCGTGGCCTGACTCCCTAAAGTTGCTGTCAGTGTGAGATTGCGGAGCCCCCCAGTGGGAGCACCTTGGAGTAAGGTCAGCGGGGAAGCTGTAACAGGTAGCTGTGTGGGAGAGCAGGCCAAACACACCTGCTGTCTGTCAGGGCAGGCTTCAGACTCCCAACTTACCTCCCACTCCCAGGTACTTTTACACCCGAAGAATCGAGGTCACCATGTCCTCTGTCAAGTGCTTGCACAAGCTAGCCTCAGCCTATGAGGCCACACAGCTCCGGGACTACTGCGGCCGGCTCTTCGCCACACTCCTCCCCCAGGATCCCAGTTTCCACACGCCCCTGGACCTCTACGCCTATGCCCAGGCCACCCGGGACTCTGTGCTGGAGGATCTGTGTGTACAGTTCCTGGCCTGGAACTTTGAGCCTCTGACGCAGGCGGAGGCCTGGCTGACCGTTCCCACCGCCTTGCTCCAGGCTCTCCTCTCCAACAGTGAGCTGGCGGTGTCTAGCGAGCTGGACTTGCTGAAGGCAGTGGATCAGTGGAGCAGAGAGAGTGGCATCTCCCATGAGGACGTGGAGCGCCTGGTGGAGAAGGTCCGTTTCCCCATGATGCTGCCCCAGGAGCTGTTTGAGCTGCAGTTCAACCTCTCCTTGTATCAGGATCACCAGGCGCTGTTCCAAAGGAAGATCATGCAGGCCCTGGAGTTCCACACTGTGCCTTTCTCAGTGCTGACCAGGTACGGAGGCCTCAACCTCACCGAGGACACCTACAAGCCCCGGCTTTATACCTCCTCAACCTGGAGTGCCTTCGTGACAGCCCGGTCCTCAAGGTCACGGGATGTCCAAGTGTATGAGTATGGTCATTACTACCCATACGGCTATGGCTCAAGAGTCCAGTACAGCCCCTACCAGTCTTTCCAGACCCCACAGCACCCCAGCTTTCTCTTCAGGGACAGGCTGATCTCCTGGTCAGCCAACTACCTCCCCACTGTCCAGAGCTGCTGGAACTATGGTTTCTCTTGCACCCCTGACGAGGTCCCTGTGCTGGGCCTCACCAAGTCTGGTTACTCCGATTCTAGCATTGACTACGAAAACAAGGTGCTGATGCTTTGTGGAGGGTACAGTGTGGTGGATGTCACCAACTTTGAAGGCTCCAAGGCCCCTATCCCCAGTGCCCTAGAAACCAATAGCTCCAAGATCTCCTCCCTCTTTCCCTGCACCTCAGGGGCCTTCAGCAGCTTCCGTGTGGTCATCCGCCCCTTTTACCTGACTAATTCCACTGACTTGGACTAGATAGTCCATCTCCGTGGTGGGGACTCAGACACCCATGTGTCCCCTCCTTAACCTCTTCTTTGTAGCCACTTCCAGCAGCCCACTACCAGATCTTCCCCAGTTTCCACTCTATGAGCTTTTTTTTTTTTACTAGACTTTTTACTAAATTTTTACTAGATATCAGGCAGCACTCGCTCCAGAGCTGAGCCCCCAAGGCTCCTGTTGCAGGTACAAGCAGGTTCTGTGAGGTCCTGTGGAATTTCTGATGCCCACTGCAGCAGCTCAATCTGTCACTGTCACTAGTCAGAAATCATTAAAGTCACATGTGCTTCTCATGATGCTGGTTCATTCATGCGGTAGGTGTTGCTGGCTTCCTCTGGCATTTGGAGGGCAGGGGTACTGGCTTCTGGGGGCTGGGGAATGAGATTGTGAGCCAGGCGGGGAGGTTGACAACAAAGAGCAAACAGCCAGGCCCTGGCCTGGGATCGCCACAGAGGAACAGGGTGGATGCAGCCATGGGTATCAAGCTGGTGAGCTGTGCAGACCTGACTGA